>NC_091828.1:24455000-24795000 GCF_038994185.2 Dermacentor albipictus | reverse complement strand
CTAGGCTCTAACTTAAGAAAAAGTAGAAGAGTAAGGCGCTGTTTACCTATGTGTTTTGTATCAGTGTTCTTTTGCTAACTCTGTATTTGACTGTGTAAATATTTCCGTTGCAATATATCTTCAAGTTTTGTTACCTCCAACCTGCCTCCTGCTTCATCAACGCCGATAAACACCTTGAAGAGACTTTGGTCGACTTCAAGGAGAAAAGAACAATCATCAAAAAACTTAACTTCACCCTTTCGCAACTTTGTGCAAAGCGACGTCAGGCAGAATTGTATGCGTCGAGGAATCCCGATGCACCAGGTAGCCGTGCACATGCTAACCATATTGCGGTGAAGGCGCGTCAGCACGAAAAACAACTTTCTCGACGACGATGGTATGAGTGGTGCGAGAATCTTGGATCGGGCATTGGAAACAGAGCACTTTGGCGTACGTTCCAGTCAATGGAACGCGGTCATAAGCAACCTGGCCCTGCAGCGAGCGTTAGGTTAGCGATGCAGAGTTCGCCGCATCAATTTGCAGAACACGCTGCTAGAGCGTTTTTCCCGAAATACGATCAAGCGTCACCTATAAACGGCCCCGAAATTGATGAGTCTGACACAACCTCCAAATCCGATATCTCCAGCCCTTTCAGCATGGCCGAACTAATAGCGGCGATTGACACTTCGAAGCAACGAACAACACCTGGTCCCGATGGTGTTCCTTATGAGGTTTTAAAAACCATGGAAGGAGCAGCTCTCGACGCACTTCTTCAGGCTATTAATAAAGTATGGGAGACTGGAAACGTTCCACCTGATTGGAAGCATTCAATTGTTGTCGCGATTCCGAAACCAGGAAAGTCTCCAAATAGCCTGCAGTCTTTACGCCCAATTTCACTAACCTCCACTGTCTGCAAACTCGCTGAAAAGATGCTGGCCACACGAGTTTCCTGGTGGCTTGAACGCCACGATAAATATCATCCTGCTCAAATTGGATTCCGTTCTTACTTGGGAAGTGAAGACGGACTTTCTATGTTATCAGACGATGTTTTACAGGTTTCTCCACACAGTCACGCTGTGCGCACGGTAGTAGCAACAGACATAACGAAAGCTTGTGACAATATAGACCATGAAATCATTATAGCCAACCTCATCGACCTGGGACTTCCACCGCGCGTGATAAGATTCATCTACTGATTCCTTCAGAATCGCACATTTGCGATTAGAGGAGATGGAAGGCAAGAAGGATACTTCACATCGAACAGAGGAGTCCCACAAGGTTCGGTTCGGGCTCCTCTTCAACGTTGCTCTAATACCTCTAGCCTGGCAACTACATCGGATTCCAGATGTGAGGTTCTTAATCTATGCGGATGACGTCACTTTGTGGTCCATGCATAAAGATATATCTAGACAAACTCAACAGCTTCAAGAAGCCCTTGATGTGCTGAACAACTACGCTCGGAAAGCAGGATTGGACATTTCCGCCCAAAAATCAAGCTTTGTTGTGGTGGCCAACAAGAAAGGACGCAGAAGAATCACGCAGCACGCGTTTACATTTAGACTCGGCGCACTGACAATGCCTGAGGCTTCTGAGGTCCGCATACTGGGTCTCGATATTCACCAATCCGGCAGTGGTGCACACTGGCTCCGTAAAACCAGGCAGAGTTCGACAAAAACACTTCACCTTATTCGTCGCATTGCAGCAAAAGCAGCTGGAGCTCGTACTGACGTAGCTCGGCGGTTGGTGCGTGCAGTCTTGCAGCCACGAATTTTATATCAAGCACAATTTCAAAGGCTGACTTTGGCACAGCTGGCACAGTTGGAGACGATTAATCGTGATGCTATGCGCACAATCACAGCACTGCCCCGCATCACTCCGATACCAACCTTACAGGAACATGCCCAGCTCAACACAATTGCAGAGCTAATTTTGCAACGTGAAAAAGCACGTGAAATAAAAAAGCAACTTATTCCGGCTGTCGCTGTGTTGCATGCTCATTTTCACCGCGGCTCTCGGATTGACAATCAGCCCTACCCAATGCCTCCCTGGGAATTCACCAGCATCACAACTAATAAGCCAACGAAGTTACGACGCAGCGATACAACAGGTACTATTGACGAACACAACATGGTCGATGCATCATGCGTTAACACCTGCAAAGTCTATACGGATGCTGCCATTCTCCCAGACGGCGGAAGGACATCATTCCTGAGTACTACGCATAATTTCATCAGCGGCCACCAGCGCTATTTATCTACGGAAGCCAGCGCTCTAGTAATGGAACTTCAAGCCATCCACGACGCTGTGCAAGATGCGACATCTAAGCTGCCTGCCATCAAGAAACTAGATATCTTCACGGATTCTTTAGCGGCTATTCAGGAACTCAAGAAGGTTGATAAGGTGATGGAAATCTGCGAGAGAATACACACTATGAATAGTAAGACAGCTACTTGCGTCAAGGTACACTGGATTCAAGGCCATTCAGCGTACCCTCACAACATTGCTGTTGACCAGCAGGCACATTGCCCTCCTAATCCTGATCCTCCACCTATTCCCCTCCCACCCCAACCCCGTAACTCGCTGCGAGCCCGTAAAAATGTTCTCCAGCAGGACACACGCGCTCTTATCCCACCGTGTGTCTGCTCCCTCCTCCTTCACCTTACTAGGGCGGAGGAAGTTGTGCTTAGGAGGCTTCGGGCCGGGCTGACCCTTACACCGGCTGTTGTCTCAAGGTGGAACTGGTCGCATTTACCACTGGGTGCTACATGTCCATACTGCTCCGTTCCTGTGGTGCAATCAGATGCATACCACCTAATATGGACATGTACGGGTTTACAATCGGAACGCTACTGCAAGCCGGCCTCCGCTACAGTGTGACAACCAGCTATGACCGCTGGATACATGACAAGAGATTTCACAAAACACTGCTTCAATTCATACACAACACAGGCCTCACAGCACACATATAATACACATATGCGCTCCAAGAATTATGCCTTAAGGGCAAGCCTTCATCGCAAAAAAAAAATGTCAACAGCGCAAGTGACAGCTGATCCACGAGGCAACAGATGGCGTTCGGGAGTTTGGTTTCAGGCGGTAAGCGATGCAGACCCCTGAGAAAAGCGGATAAGCCAGGAGTAATCAGAATCCCTCGAGATATGGCATGGCAGCAGGGTAGAATGAGTACGTCGCCATCCTCAATGTTAACGGAGTTGACACTTATAAGCTCTTCTATAGGTGGACAAAAACGTAATCAGGGGAAGTGACGAGACGAATGCGTTCTTCGTGGTTAGGAAGAGAACTGCCGGTGACTTCCAGTTGTATGAGGCGCTGACGACAAGAGATAGAAACCAACGCTGAAGGTAAGAAGTCCCACCCAAGATGAGTTCGTCGGTACATTGACGACATACCGCAAAAACAATAAGGTGACGAATTCCATCTATGGACACCCGAACAGTACACTGCGCGATAGGACGAATAATAGCGTTTGTAGCTGCACGAAAACAAGGGCCGGAGTAAGGCGTGATCACTTTTCGGAGGCGGGAACAAACGTCGGCACAAATAATCGAAATGGCAGCGCCTGTATCAAGGAGAGTTGCGACGTATACACCTTCTACAAGCACTGACAAGAAACTGGATGGTCGCTCCGGAGGAATTGTAGGCTGTCCACTGAATGCAATTTCGTCTCCTAAAACTGCGTCGGGGAGTTTTCCGAGAGGGTGTTCGTAACATGAGAAGCGGGTCAGAGAGTCGACACCGAACGACGACGTGGATACGGCTACCTGCGGCGAGATTCACGAGATTTCACAGGCATATCGGTAGGGTAGGAAGGAGAAGATGACCGGTGATATGAGGAGCGGTAAGACGTGCGCTGAGGGCCCAATGCTGGATGGACGCTTGTACGTACCTTGGAAGCGTATCCATGTTGCTCATCCTGTTGACGCCTTCGACAAAATCGGTCGATGTGCCCTCGATAGCCACAGTAGTATCAAATGGTCCTGGCAGGACGCGTAGCGTAGTAACACTGTACACGCACTAGCGGTGACAACGAAGTCACTCGAGGGTGGTCTCCTGGTGTAGGCGAGGGGGCGGTGACGGCTGCAGAGAGCGCCGCAACGTCGGCACAGGCTGGTACCTGATGAGTGCAGGGGCCGTTCGAGCAAAGTAGACGCGATGCAGGCGTTATCTCTCGCCTAATGATGTCGCGCAAGCCGGTCGGTGTAGTAGGAATGGTACGTTGAAGAGCACAGAAAGAGCACTGCCCGTGAAGCTCTTCATGGATGATGTCGTGGATAAGCGTGCGCAAGTGCATGGTCGAAGGGAGACGAATGTCGGTGGTATCGGTGCATAGCCGAAGGGCCTGGAGTTCCTCAAGTCACTGGCAAGTAAATATCACATCCTGGATGGTAGCAGGATTTTGCGTGGCAAGGGCTTTGAAGGCGTCGGTGTTTATTCCTTTAATTTTTTTAATAATGTGGCGTATTCGGTCGCTCTGGAACATGGTAGCGTTCACACGCTTGCACATTGCAGGCACATCCTCATTGTATGAGGTGCACGATCCCTCAGCGAGATGTATCCGCTCACCGAGCTTCTTCTTCGCGGCATCAGCGCGAACAGCTGTGCACCCAAAATCTGCCGAAGCTGTTGCGTGAACGTCACCCAGTCAGAAAGATCGAGCTCATCGTTTCCGAAACCAGGTTTTGTCGACATCGGACAGGCACAACCGGACGTTACGTAATTTCTGTGAACTGTCCCACTTGTTGAAGTCACTTACGAGGTCGCAGTTTTGGAGCCAGTCCTCTACGTCATCCCCGCGAGACTAGCGAAGACGGGGGTCGCGATCAGTGGCGTAGCTAGAAATTTGGTTCGGGAGGGGCTCACGTTGCAGCTTGGCCTCCTCCTTAAGGGGAAGCTTTATCTCGGATGCTCCTATCTAAATACATGTAGAAGGTGAATTAGTTTTTCTCGGCAACCACTGCACAAAATTTGATGAGGTTTGTTGCATTTAAAAGAAAAGCTTAATTTGCTACTGTCCACTGGTTTCGAATTTTTCATATAGGTTGCCAACTTTTTGTAAAAATTGGCTCAAATCTCAAATTTTTGAAAACGACACTATCACGTTTAAGACTCTTTAACTCAAGAATGAAAAATAGTATCACAGTTCTGTGAATCGCCTCTAATAGTATATATACAGCGGACAAAATTGATGTCTTACAAATTAATCTCAAACAATTTAGCATTATCGAAATACGGCTTTTGCAGGACCCTTGTGCACCTAATTCTCGCAAGATACAAATTGCCATACCGAATTTGTCCGCTTTGACTCTTATAATAGATGCCATTTGAAGAACCGCGATATCTGTTTTTGATGAAGAGCTTTTAGTTTCTCAACGTCGTGCTTCTATTTCATTCGCACTTTCAAAATTTTCAAAATATTTTAAGCAAAATTCAGGCCCTAAATCAAACTTCCGCTTCCAACAGATACTAGAAGATAACTTTCTCAAATTCAACAAATCCCATTAAAAGTGATCCTGGAGTTATCTCAGAAAAGCATTTCTCCGTTTTACGTATATTTGACTAGGCCGCGTCGGAGTTGGGCCCGAGCTAAAGCCTCCTCTTAAACAATTTGTCGGGAAATGAAATACATGAATAATAACTTCATTGCCATTGCCAAAGATGCGGCAAACGAATTCTTGAACGCTACGCACTGTCAAACAAGTAATATATGAACATTTTAATAAAAGGATATACTCGTGTGTGGCAGAAATTGTGCTCAAGATAACTGATATCAATACTTACATGTTTTTGTCTATTTAATAAGTAAAGAAAAGATCACACGATCCTTAGAACTATATAAGTTCGAAACGAGCAAAGTAGTGCATGCCACTGATATGAAAAATGTAAAGCCCATAAAATGAACAAGTTGAGGACAAAATGGTAACGAAACTTTGTCATTGAACAACCTTGTTTACATTTTTGTACATATGCAACGGCCAGTGAAAAATCTCAATGACGCTATCATTTATTCCAATGTATTACGCAGGAGCAGCTGTCACACGTCGTGTATCGTGAGTAATT
Source organism: Dermacentor albipictus (assembly GCF_038994185.2). Lineage (NCBI taxonomy): Eukaryota > Metazoa > Arthropoda > Arachnida > Ixodida > Ixodidae > Dermacentor > Dermacentor albipictus. Next base: position 24,788,943 of record NC_091828.1, on the reverse strand, counting down.
GCACCAAAATTATTGTCCCAACAGAGAGCACATATATAAAGCCGTTCTGCCAAATATACGAGGGCGAGTCAAACGAAAGTGAGCCAATGCAAATATATGATAAACGGGGTACTTAATTTAAAGCTAGTCTCCGTGAGCATTGAGACATTTATCCCATTGACTAACGAGTCGGGTGATTATCATCTCATAAAACTCCTTAGGTTGCTGCTTCAACAAATCTGCAACTGACTCTTTCACACCATAGTCCGAGACGAATCTGTTTCCCTTAAGATGTTTTTTTTTTTCATTTGCCCCAAAATGTGGAATGAAATAAAATGCAATGTTCAACGTACACGGCAGCCATACGGTGTATAGTTTCCTTTTGGGAAACACCTTCAGCTGCCAAAACATTCACGGCACCCCGCTGCTCAACTTCTGAAGTGTCCATTACGTCACGCAACTATGTTCAATCCAGTGTATGAGAGCATTAAAGAACATTTACCCTCACATCTGCGTGTCACATATGTAAATGAAAGATGCCTGTGTGCTACGCACATGCCTCGCATACAATGAACCGAACCGTTATTGCGCGGGGTGGATAGGCTCACTTTCATTTAACTTGCCCTCGTTCATTAGAAATGCGAAGATACAATGAAATACACAAATGCTTGATAAAGGGCAAAAAAAAAAGTCGCTGGAAAGAAAGTTCACTGCACGTATACAAAACCTCGCAACCACATATTTAAATATACGTATAAGTGTCTAATAAATCTAATAAATCTACGTATCTAAGAAAATGTAACTGTATATAATGCGTCAAACAAGTCAAATGAACATGCAGCGCAATCACAGATTCACAGAATCCTAGATCCCGCTCCCATTCCATCCACTTCATCCGACGTATCGCGTGCGATAGAAGGCGGCACGCTTGCTCCCCGCTTTTCTCCTTTGCGCACGCAAGACTGAGCCACCATCGTCGGCTCACCCATTCCACCCCCCCCCCCTACTCTTTAACTCCCACATACAGCATGCGGCGCGCGGTCACGACGTTATTGCCCTGAGACTTCATACGAAACATGAGGGCGACGGCGACAGCAGGAATGCGCCTGGAGTCTTCATATAATTGCTATCACACTAATATGATAATAGTATCCGGCAACCGAAGCGTGCCGTGGCCGATTACTTTCCGCAAAAGAAGTAACAAACTGTCACCGTGCGACAATTCGCTGCACCGCAACAATGTATCTTTTTTTTTATGGGGCAGGGGCACCGAAATGAAAAGAAAAACGCAATAGAGAGTACGTTAGCCACAATCCCATGCCTACTTTGGGCACCTAATGTGGTTGCCGAATGAATATCGAAGAAAACGTGAGATGCTTGGCCCGCCGAGAACCATACGCATAGTGCTCGGTATTTGACACCGGCGAGACAAGACTTTCGGAGAGGTTGCGCTGAAGCGCGCACGGTGTAATTCGTCAAGTCTTCACAGCGATGGCGGTGAGCGACCATTGTTTCTTTTTCTCGTCTGTTAGCCAGAAGGCGTCCAAAACTGTGCGAGGCGAAAATTCACTCGGCCAGAGAAAACCACACGCGCACCGAAGTACGCCGCGCGGTGGTTTCGGGGCAACACAAGAAAAATGCATGCGCTCTGGCTAGCTCTGGCAACGCGCGGGTAGGGTAGCGATAATAGAAAAATTAAGAGACTGAATGTGTTCTCACGAATAAAAGCCATAGTAGAAAAAATAAGTAAGAACGTAGTTACCCTGGCTCGCTTTAGTGTCTTGACTTAGATGCTATGGCGTAGGTGCAAAAAAAAATGTTGATATCTTTTATGCGACATGACGGCACAAATGAAACACCAGAACGCTTCGTCTCATCGTACCTCGCTGCGTGTTTTGCCAACTTGTCTGATAGCGCGTTAATTTGGTTTCTCTCGTTGTACGTTCCCATCTAAGACTTTAGAAAAGTCAATGCACCTTTGGCGTCAAATGTTTAGAACGACATTAAACCCACAAAGTTCCGGAATTCAAAATCTAAAGCACGACTTTGGAAATATCAATGCAGCTTTCGCATCAAAAGTGTCTTAGAACTTTATACCCATAAAGTGTCAGAATTGAAATCCAAGCGCTCCCGATTCCGCGGTCTCATCGAGATGCCGCGACAAGCCCGCACGCCTTGGGAACTTTGTGCTCGGATGGAGCCCCTTGCGTTACGATATGTGACTCCCGGTGCATGGGCGTCGCCGCGCAATCCAGCCCGATTTCGCAATGTTCATGCTAAAATGTTTGTTCGAGCGGGAAAAGGACATTCTAGACAAAATCGAGCAAGATATTCGTCGCCGGGGGTTGTTTGGCCGGCGGCACATGGACAGCATGAACAAATTTCGGGGGGGGGGGGGGGCTGACGCCCCACAACCCCCCCCCCTGGCTACGCCCCTGGTCGCGCTGTATATATCGCTGTATATAGCGCGCTGCATATCACTGCATATAGCGTCACACACACACACACAAACACACATACACACACACACACATATGTATATATATACATATGTATATATCTATATATATGATGTGTAAGAAATTATTCATTTGAATAAGACCGTGTCCCCATCTGTGTGCCTTTTGCCCTACATCGTACATGCTGCCATGTCATTGCCCTGTGGTCGTTCTGACAGCGTCGCCCTGTGGCGCGAGTGTTATCTATATACGGTTGAGATGCATAAATTATTTACCCGTATTTATTCCCAGCGCGTTCTTTCTTGTTACCCTCATCACAGTGTGACAAAATAGTGTTCATGGAAGAGCGGCATGTTCTATAGAGCTCGGTCTTCTTACACGTCTGGGGTAGAATTCACTAAACTGCGCTGTTCGTACGTGCTTTCTGAGAAAACATTCTTACGCTGAGATGAGGATGATACCCAAGTGACGGCGTATTTAACTTGTGGGCGTCGTATGAGAGCGAGGAAGAAGTAAAGCTCGGATTAAAGAAATGAAAGAAGTCCGGTTAACTGAAAGCATGATGGCCAATCGAGCATATGTAGTTGAGGTTATATTCCTACGGCCAACTCACTGCACACCGCTACTCGACAGCCTTCTTTTGCGGGCGTCTACCACAGCGCCGACCAGCGCAACCACGCTCGCCCATCAACCGCGCCACCACCAAGATACCCGCAGCGGAATTGTCAGGCACTCTGCACACATTTCTGCGAGAGAGACGACTCATAGACGCATGGTGATATAGTTGGCCCAGAAGCAGACGCTCAGTCGGAGCAGTTGCCGGCCACGTCTGCTAGGCTAACTAGCCTTTATGCACCACCACCACCACAGTGCTACTAAGCGGCTAAATGTCCTTAGTTCAATATTTATCACGGAAATGAAAAAAGAAGAGTTCCATAACATATACTTCTATGACATGAAGGCAAGCGGCAAAGCACTCGTACGTTCATCCATGTGGTATGTTAGCGCTGCTCACGGTTGTAGGTGCGGTTGATACCCGCCCATAGTCTTAATAAGCTCTCTCTGCCGCCGGTACCGTCTAATGGGTTGCCTAACGATGACGAAACGCGCACTCCCGCACCCTAGGATGACTGCGAATTCGCGGAGAGCTATTAAAACAACCCTGAAAAAAGAAATCCCGAAAAGAAGCCGTGGCTACCGACACTCCCAATTTGTGACAGAAAACGTCACTGCGTGATATCGACGCCTGCAAGTTTCGATGCCTATCACACTTTGACATCGTATCAGCGTTCATCATTCCTTCTTGGCTTCTCCTCAGCTAATAAAATACGATGATGCCTCACACCAGGCGAAGAGTTTCTTTTTGGAGGTTCAGGTGGCCGCATTCCGACAGAGGTGAAATACACAAAGGCGCATACACATCCATTTCAGAGACAGGTAATAAATAATAGGCCGGTGATGTCAGGATCTGGAGCCCCTAAATACGTTGTCTATCATAGCCCAATTGGCACCTCATAAAAGTCAAGGCTAATCAGTAAACATCACCACGATTCTCAGCTCCAACGCCATAAGTTTACCAGCTTCATAAGAACGTCCGCTCAAGTGCACGTCAGAATACTGCACAGCACCGTACAAGAAGCACATTTCCGTTCAACATTCTTGATGATTTTGGATTAAATCGTTTGAAGTCATTGATCTTGCGATATTGGCGCACTTTAAGAGCCGTCACTGCACATATCGTACGATGACAAGGCCCAGGCGGCGCCCGACGCCATCCTGAAAACATGCAAATGCGGCCTCGCAGTACGAAGCGAACTGCGGCTCAAGAGCAACAGTCTGTAAAAATGTCAGAACAATTTTCAATGTTGTCAAACTTCATCAATGTACCTTTATGTTCACTGCAGGAGAAAGGCCGCTTCCAGCGATCTCTATTACCCTTGACCTGGGCTAGCTGATCCCAAGTTAGGCCTGCAAGTTGCCTGATTTTGTTAGTCACAACTAATTTACCGTTGTCCTTGACAGCGCTTTCTCTCCGTTAGCACCAACTCCGTACTTATTATGGTTCACTGATTACCTACCCTCTCAGTTGCGTGGCCTACCCAGGTCCTGTTTTTCCCAATTTCAACTACCACGACCCCGTAACCCTGTCTGATCCACACCGCTCTCTTCCTGTTTCTCAACGTTAGGCCTAACATTCTTGGTTTCATAGCTTGTCTGAGCGGTGCTCTACCTGTTCTCAAGTTTCAGTGCTAACCTCCAAGTTCCTGCCCCGTACTTGAATAATGGAATGAATGCACACTTTTAACGCGATAGCGTTAAGGAGCTCGTGTCGCAGAAAAGCCGGTGTCGTCGGCGTCGGTGTCGGCGTCAGCGTTTTGCGGCGTTGACCGTGAGCGATAAATCACGGCAGGCACTCCATAAATAAAAAGCAACTTCCAAGATGGGCTGGGTGGGAATCGAACCAGGGTCTCCGGAGTGTGAGGCGGAGACGCTACCACTCAGCCACGATTTCGATGCTTCCAAAAGGTACAAACGCGCCTCTAGTGAATGCGGTGTTGCCTTCGAAACGAGCCGTGGAAAGTTATACTGTGGTGTATATCGGTAATTATGAACGTGTAACTTACAGAAGTCGCAATTACACGAGTAGCGAAGTGCGTTTCGCTGCATTTCTTCTGCGCTTTCCGCACACGGAGAGCCATCTTGCGGCAAACACAGAAGACCCCCTCCTCTCCATGTACGGCGCTGCCCCGACAGATGGCGCGCCACGCGCGCATTGGAGCTGTCGCGGCTCGGACTCTCTCCCCTGACAACGCTTCGCCTTCTCCCTCTGTAGAATCAAGCGTCCTTCCTTTCTTTAGATCACTATCTCTCTATCTCTCTGCCCGTGCTGATCACGGCGTTTGGCTGGCGTGCATCATTTCCCCCTCCGGGATACCGAGTTCTTTGGTTCGCTCCGCTTGCTCAGGCGCACGTTTCGTTGCTGCGCCGAACGCCGCGTTGCTCGACCATATGGTTTGACGCTCACCGCGTCTGATGCGGGGCGCCTCGTAAGTGATGGCTGCCCTGTAGCCCATTGTCTTACACCCATTGGCGGGTCGACGGGAACGCTATCGCGTTCCACTCTTGAAGGCGAAGCTTAAGCGTCCTCCAATTTTTCTCTTCAAAGACAGTGGTGAGCTCCCGCTCACAATTTAGTAATGCGGGCAACATGCACTCCAACCCATTTTGATTGTTCCGCTAGCTTCCGTCTCATGATCAGGGCTCTCTGTGAGTAATCGTCCTAGATAATCCTACTGCTGTACACACTTTAGGAGCTGACTGTCGATCATGAATTCTTGTTCGCTGGACAGGTTATTCAACGTTACGTTCGTGTTCAGCATATTACTCTTCAACCTACTCTTACACTTTCTCAGTTACCGTCCCCAGTCAATTCTTGTAATGTGTACCCAGTAATGCTTAACAGGACAACGTCATCGGCAAGCTGAAGTTTGTTGAGAGTTTCGCCGTTGACCTTCACTACTAATCCTTCCCAGTACTATCGTGAATGATTCTAAGCATACAATGAATCTAAATGGAGAGATTGTGTCTTGTTACCAGACTGTTTACGCGAAAAGTATTTTTCATTTCCTTGCGGGCAATTAAAATATGTTAAGCCGGAACAAGTACTGAGGCAGCGTCGAAGCCTGAGAAGTTGGGGATACGTGCGCCATGGCTGAACGTAAATATGAATGTTACACATAAATGAAGTAATTTATCAGCTATCAGCCGGATGCTACAAGCACCACGGCTTGGCGATAAAGTTCGTTCAGCCCTTCAGTTTAATGTATACGATATGCACTTACATCGCTAATTACACATTAATCTCGAACCTTCGTCCAATCGCACTGAATTAATTGAGCTAACTGTGTGCTGCCGGGAGAGCGCACAAGACAGCTTAATTCAAGCAATGCACGCTTCATATTGGTCACGTCGCGATACCAGGCCCATGTTGCCGGCCTTTTCATGCCGCCATATTGACCTTATTACAAGGCAGCAGGCGCGCAGCACTGTCAGACTGTCGTCGGCTGAAAGGAAATTATTGCGCGGAATTCACAAATGTTTATGAAGGATTTCTTAAGAGAGAGGGAGAAATTATACAAAGAACATCGCACGTATCGACTGAAAGAAGTGAGTGACATCATTTTGCCCAGGACTGACGTACGTCTTGGGTTTAGAATAAGCATCTTTAGCCAATCCGAACACGAGGATCGCTGTCGTCTGCTGTAGCTTTTTCTTGTCTTCTGGTCTTCCCATGGCCTATTGCCTGTTGTTAACTTTGTCCAGTTGTAACTTTGTCGAGTTTATCTGCAAGATGAGCCATTGCGAGTGCATCTAAGGGTACGGACTAGACACAGGAACCATCCACTCACGAACGTCACAAGCGTACGGCCTGTCGCCGCCTACTCAGAAGCGGTGTTGTCGCAGCAAGACTTATTGCCGTCGGACTTCGAACCGTATGACATACCCGAAGTTCCACTCTGGACGATGGCAAAGCCAACGGTGAGGCTCTCAATCCCTGGAATAACGAAGAAGTCGAAGATGCCGCTTCCTGGCTTCAAGCATTTCGAGCTATCATACATTGCTTACATGTATGGATATTACGAACATATTTTTACAGATGGTTCGGTGACACAGACCTCTTCCGCGGCGGCCTACACTGTGCCAGGAATGGGGATCGCACAACGGTTCAAGATAGGACACAGGACGTCGTCTACAGCAGCTGAGTTGACCGGAGTTCGAGAAGCAGTTCGCTGCATACTGCAACAAAGTCCCGAGAAGTGGACTGTGTTCTGCGACTCAAAACCAGCACTGCAACTCATCAGCAATTATATGAGTGACAGAACCGCATATAGTCCCCTGGTTTATGACATCATGTATCTGCTTGCTGAGGCGTCTCATTCCGGACATACCATCGTGCTGCAGTGGATTCCTGGCCATTGTGGAATAGCTGGAAACGAACAGGCTGACGCAGAAGCAAAACAGGTGCACACTGACGGAACTATTATAAAAATTCATTTTTCCCGGTATGACAATAACGCCTTGCTCCATACCTCCCTTAAAACTTCTACGGCGCAACATTGGGACAACCCCGAACATCGACAAGAGCGCCTCCATATACTTGACGCTGGATTACAGTTCCGGCATCCACTTCGGTTTCGGAGAAGCCAGGAAACGCTCATTCATCGATTACGGCTGGGTGTGGCATACACCAACCGATACCTTCACAAGACTGGACAAACACGGGACCCTGAATGTAGCGTCTGTCACACTCTCGAGACAATAGCTCACGTACTTTGCATGTGCCGTCAATATGCGGCCGAATGAAGAAAACTCAAATCTACAGTCGACAGCTTGGACTCCCGCCCCTTTTCAGAAGAAAAGCTTTTGGGCGCGTGGAGGAGTGTTGACTGTGCCCAACGTGCCATAAAAGCACTTTTGAACTTTTTAAGTGAGACTGGTTTAGACGATCGCCTCTAGAAGCTGTGAGACGTGTAGTCAGTGCGAAATGTGTTTGCGCAAAAACTTTTTGTGGCAAGATTACTTTTTGTATGGACAAGATTACTCTTAGTGTATTGCGTCTCCAGTGCGCATCCGCATATTGGACAACGCGTATATAGTATCTCATTGTACCATATCATAATCATCCGCCACCTACCTTTCCCTGTATTTCCCACTTCCCCATTCCCCAGTGAGGAGTAGCAGGCTAGAGACACGCTCTCCGGGCCGACCTCTCCTCCTTTCTCTCCATTAAAATCTACTCCTCCTCCTTGTCCACATAAAACAGAATTTTAGTGATGACTTTTCTGAGCGTTATGCAGCGCGATTTTTCCAAAAGCCTATGTCTCCAGTGATCTCGTTAGTGCGGTAATACAAATATGATTCTTTGTCTGCATACGTGTGTGTGTGTGTGTGTGTGTGTGTGTGTGTGTGTGTGTGCGTGTGCGTGTGTGTGTGTGTGTGTGTGTGTGTGTGTGTGTGTGTGTGTGTGTGTGTGTGTGTGTGTGTGTGTGTGTGCAATCACGCGACAACTCCTCGATTCGTTCGTGAGGCGTATTTTATTTCACAGCATCATTCTTGTCAAGCAGTCCACTTGATTTTCGTATCAGTGGGGTGCATGATTTCATTCATTTCTTTTTCTTTCTTTTGTGTGTATCTGTCACGCTTCACATCATAGTCAGGATTGCCATGCCCGGAAGCATACGTTGGTACGCACTTAGGCCACAGAATGAGTAAAATCATGGGCACAGACACTACTTCGCTTCAGCTTAATGCAGAATTGAAATAGTGAGCTATATTATGGAAGGCTGAGGCTAACAGCACCGAAGACGACAGCGAGTTATCCAACAGCAATAAGTTCTGATAATTGGAATCGTTTACACGTTTTTGAATTGTTTCATCTCGCATGGAGAATTAATTTATGTTGTCTTATTACTCGCAAAATGATTCTGTCACACAAATGTTGCAATTACTTAAATTACCCTCCTTGGTCGAACGACGCCGTGTAGACAGACTTAGGTTTATTTTCTTGCTTTGCAAACTGAATTTTAACATAAATACTACTCACTACTGAGCACCGAAACAAGGCAGAACCTAAAGAGGTACACGTGTACATAATTTCCGGATATCTCAACTGCACAATAATGCATACGCAAATTCTTTTTTCCCCAGAACAATAAATGAATGGAACAGACTGCCAACAACCGTTATTCAATGCGATACTGTAACGCAATTTGAAAACAAGCTGAAGCAAATCATGTCCTAAACAAAATTTTGTACATTATGTTGTATATAATACAGACTGCGTGTATTGTCTCTTCATACTGCAGTTCTTTTTGTGCTGTTACTAATTTCCTTGTGTTTTATGAATGTATGCTCAAAAATACTATATGATATATAATTTTCGCGCATTGTGTAGGATGTACATTATGTTATTTTCATTTTCTGTGTTGTACCCCACCCCGGTAACGGCCTCTGGGCCAACAGCATGACTAAATAATAATTAAAATAACCTCAAAGCGTTGCAAAAAATATTCCTCCGCAGCCATATGAGCAAGAGAACAAAACATACAGTAGAAGTGCTCAAATCACATCAACGACAATCTTGACGTTTGTCCGAGACAGACACTACATTTCTAGTTGCTAACACCATAATAGAGTGTCATGACTAGTGTGAAAATTTAGGCTATTTCGCGCACACAAAAACGCAGCCTATCAGACATTTGGCGGATGTTTGCCGGACATAGTTAACGTTCCGGCCTTCTGCAGCAGTGTACGCTGAATGAGATAATCCAATGCAGCAGTTCAATGCACTTTGAGCTGACTAATCAGAGTGTGCCACAAAGATATAAGCATGCGTCATCCTCGGATTTCATTTTGGCCGAGCACTGGCCAATCCGCCGCAACAGCGCGTTCTAACGCTTACCCGCGTCAGCTCGAGCGGCGAAAGTAGACGTAATTATGTTCGCAAGATAGCTACACCCCGATCGTAGAAACTTCTTAAGCCGCAGTGTGCGACGGATGTTTAGGTATTGTGAATCGACTTACGCTTATTATTGGCGGAAGTACTGAAGTTCAGAACTGTGCTACTCTTACATATACGTATTTTATCGACTACAGCGTTCGTCTTTGCAGTGGCGTGCATCGCAAGCTTGCTGATATTACGAACAGTTTTCGCTTTCTAAACAGCTTTAGCTTTTTTTCCTTATATTGTTCTTGCGCCAAAATTTGTTCGTAAGTTCGTTCAGGAATTCCTACCCCACAGTTCATTATAAGTAGCTCTGGTTAGCCAGTCTGATTTAATAAATCAGCGGCTGTACTCACAAAACATTTTTTACGCCAGAATTGTTCAGCAAAGCTACTTCTAGCGCATCTCGAAGCTGAGCATATTGTAGTAAAAGCCGGTACACCAACGGGAAGCGGTTCCTGCGAGGCCAAGGCTTTGGGAAGTCGTCCGAACTTCTGGCAAGGTCCTGAGCCAAGGCCCGTTCGTTTCTTCCAGCAAAAAGAAATTATCGCCGCGCGTGTTGTAGCTTCACGGCAAGTGCTCGGAATTGGGCTTGCCTTGTCCGTCCATCTGATCCACCCGTCGGCCTCGTTACGCGAACGATGACCGTGGTCGCCATAAACGACACGCTATGATAACTTGTCGTCCTTTCGCTACACTAATCCTCACTACTGCCATCGCCGCAGTATGGAAAAAAATCTCTTTCTGGACAACCACTTTCATGAGGATCTGAGCCCACGCATGTTCACCCACGCGCGTGCACAAGAGACGAGCGCGCTACCAACTGAGCTATGAGCTTTTATTTATTTCGTGTTTTGTATTACGAATATAGAACATAGTAGTGCTCTACAGGTACAAGGTCTTCCACTCCACACAGACTATGAGCTCAATGACGTCTCTGCATGTATTCCGGAGACCAGAACCACTACGATAACGCACACACTACGAGCATTGCTATACGTTCTTATCGACACGGTGGCGGTGTGTTTGCGCGTTATATTTCATTGTCATTTTCGTGAAAACAGCCTCGGCGGCAAAGAGGAGGAAAACATGACAATGATGAAGATACAAATCAAACGAGGCACGTATCCGCAATAGAGGAGGTGGCGACAATGAAGTGGTTGGCAGAAAACAATGTGGAAACAGTCGACAACGTAACTGTCAACCGCGACGAGGCAGTGACAACGAACGTAGTTTACATTGGAGCTAAAATATTTCGTGGTTGTCCCGTGCCTAAAATAGCCGCCCTGCAATATTTACCAAGGATATAAACTCGCGAAAATCTTGCAGCTGGCGCTCCGTAATTTTGCTCGTAACATCAGTTGCAGCAAGAGTTTTTGCCTCACACTTGAGTTATCCTGAACCGGGACATTCAGAAAAAGTTATCAATCTTCAAAAGCACGAAATGGTTCACACAGCTACAGCCCTCAAGCCCTCCTGAGTTGTTGACTAAATGTTTATTTACAGAACCAATTAAAGATTACATAAAGGTGCTGCAAATTTGAAGGTCATCTGAAATGCCACGCTGCAATTACATTGGGCTGACAGGTACCTTGACATTGCCCCGCTGAACAATGGGAACAAAGAAATGGGATAGCTTTACACAAAACGAGCAAATATTTACATGATGGACCGAAAGATTTCAATAATATATATTTATATATGCGTCCATTCCTTTCGTATTCATCAGAAGTTATTCCTTCTTGCTTATTTCGCTTGTAATACCGAGAATTGCATTGCGACCACGGCGGCAACATAGCCGCCAATTGTTTACAAGCGCGAAATGCCCAAACCACGTCTGACTGATCGAAAAAGGCACCACTGCAGGTTAAAGGAGGAATACAATTCCCAACCTCCTACCGTTTAGGGCCGCAGCGTTCCCAGAAAAACTACGTATCAGTTGCCCCCCCCCCTCCATTTCCTCCTCCGAATTAGTTCTATTATAAGCGCTGTGGAGACACCATTGCGAGCGTTCAAGGTCGCTTCCTTCGCGCGTGGCTCAGAGCGGTATTGAGACGGCAGTGCGACTAACTATTCTGAATAGCTATCCGGCTATGGTAGTTTTCAGACGCCAAGAGACAAGCAGACGCGACGAGCGGATCATAGGCAACTCGGGGCATCTCGGTAAGCGCTGAAAAACTTATTCCTTTTTTATTTTTACGCACAGGTGTTAAGTGCTGCTCAAATTCAGCGAAAATATAGCGTGTACCTAGGCATGCTCAAGGCCGCGGGCATGCCTGAGATTCGGGAAACAAGAGGTTAAGGCCACTGAGAATAGACACTATGTCGTGCAACCTATGAGGGTCGGACAAATAAGCGCATCACTAGCGTACGTAGGACCCTCTGGGCCGCACTTATAGGCGACAAGGTAACCTAGCCGCCTGCGAGATTATCTTACTAAGGTGCATCTTATGCTCGGATGCGGTAGTCGGAAGTTCAAAACCCTGCCGCTCCCCCCCTTTTCTTTTATAAATTTACGATGGTGTATCTGCTTAGGACATCCCGCAGTGCACTACATATGCAGGCTTGGAGTGGAGCCTGACGCCGGCGAAAGACGCCGAAAGCGAGTGGGGATATACAAATCCAGGCACAACCAAATTAGGAAGTCACACTAAGCTTGAACAAAGACACTCCCTCACTAGAACATGAATTGGCCTACCTGGTGCAGTATTCGAGCACAACCTCCCCATTGATATCTACAATCAACTCATGGCCCTCAGTCCCCAGGAACTGCGGAGCACCTGTCCCAGGCGATGGTCAGACCTGTAACGCAGAAGTGGGTGCTAAGAATCTCTGCGTCCGGACAGACCGCCAATGCAACCTGACCCTGCCAACCTTTCAGTGACGAACTCTGTCGAGTGAGGCTAGCTTAGCAGTACTGTTAGAGGAACTTTCAGACATTGTTTGGGATATCATCGGCCTTAGAGAGGTCAGAAGAACTGGTGAGGATTATACGTGGCTGAATAACAGCCATGTCCTATGCTATAGAGGTGTGCCAGATAAGAAGCAATACGGAGTAGGATTCTTAATTCATAAGAACATAGCCGGCAACATTCACGAATTCCACAGCATTAATGAGAGAGTAGCCGTAGTCGTAATCAAACTTAAGAAGTATAGATTAAAAATAGTACAAGCCTACGCTCCAAATTCCAGCCACGACGATGCGGAACTATATCAGCTTCATGAAGATGTTGAATTAGCGATGAGAAAAGTACAAACTCTGTGTACAGTAGTAACGAGTGACTTCAATGCAATAGTAAGGAAAAAGCAAATGGGTGAACAGGTAATTGGCAACTACGGCGTCGATTCTAGAAACGCTAGAAGAGAGGTGCTGGTAGAATTTGCAGAGAGGAATAAGCTGAGAATAATGAACACCTTTTTCAGCAAGCGCAACAAGAGAAAGTGGAGCTGGAAAAGCCCTAATGGTGAAACAAGGAATGAAATTGATTTCATTTTTTGTGCCGATTCCAGCATAGTACAGAATGTAGAAGTGATAAGTAGGGTAAAGTGCAGTGATCATAGGTTAGTGAGGGCTAGGCTTCACTTCAATTTGAAGAGAGAAAGAGTAAAATTGGTCAAGGAGAAACAGCTTAACTTGGAGACAGTAAGGGTAAAAGCAGACAAATTTATGCTGTTACTTGCAAACAAATTTGCAGCCTTAGAACAAAAAGATTATGATGATGATGATGATGATGACATAGAGCTAATAAATGAAACCGCAACGAGGCTGGCTTCAGAGACAGCAAGTGAAGTGGGAGGCCAGGCACCAAGGCAACCAGTAGGCAAGCACTCCTAAATAACAAATGACCCAATAAAGAAACGACAAAGAATCGAAGTGTCCTGCTCATGCGATAAGATAGAATTCGCGGAACTGTCAAAACTGACCAACAAGGCGAAAATAACTGATATTCAAAATTATAACGTAAGAAAGACTGAGGAAGCCGTAAAAAATGGTCACAGCCTCAAATAAGTGGGAAGGAAAATTGGCATAGGACAAACCAAGATGTGTGCAGTGAAAGATAAGCAGGGTAATATCATCAGCAATCTCGAAGGTATAATTAATGAAGCCGAAGAATTCTATACTGACCTGTACAGGGCCCAGAGGACTCAGTAGAACTCCATTCGGAACGATAATGAACATAATACAGAAACTCCTCCTATATATAGAGATGACGTTAGAAGGGCCCTGCAAGACATGAAACTGAGAAAAGCGACAGGAGAAGATGCAATTACAGTAAATGTAATCAATGATAGAGGACACATGATGCTAGGAAAGGTGGCGGCTCTCTATACCTAGTACATATCGACTGCAAAGGTCTCAGAATATTGGAAGAATAATCCACAAAAAGGGACACGTTAAAGAATTTAAAAATTATAGGGCCATTAGATGGAGGCGACATAATGCTTGAAAAACTGACGGCACTCTATACAAAATATCTATCAACTGCAACGGTCCCAGAAAACTGGAAGAATGCAAACATTACACTACTCCAGGAAAAAAGGAGACAATAAAGAATTGAAAAATTATAAGCCTAATAAGTTGCTCCCAGTATTAAATAAAATATTTACTGAAATAATCTCCAATAGGATAAGGGCAACACCAGAATTTATTCAACCAATGGAACAGGCGGGCTTCAGGAAAGGATTATGTTCAATAGATGACATCCATGTAATTCATCAGGTTATTAAGAAATCCACAGGTTACAATGAGCCTCTTTATATGGCTTTCATAGATTACGAAAAAGCATTTAATTCAGTAGAGATACCAGCAGTCATAGAGGCACTGCGTGATCAAATAGTACAGACTGCTTACGTAAATACCTTGGAAAATATCTACAGAGATTCTACAGCCACCTTAATTCTATTCAAGAAAAGTAGGAAGATACCTATAAAAAAGGGAGTAAGAGAAGGAGACACGATCTCTCCAATGCTATTCACTGCGTGCTTGGAACAAATATTCAAGCTATTAAACTGGGAAGGTTTGGGGGTAAGGATCGATGGCGAATACCTCAACAACCTTCGGCTTGCCGATGACATTGTTCAATTCAGCAACGCTGCAGACGAGTTACAACAAATGATTGAGGGCATAACAGAGAGAGTAGGAGTGGGGCTTAAGATTATTATGCAGAAGACAAAGATAATGATGAACAACCGGGAAAGGGAACAAGAATTCAGGATCGCCCGTCAGCCTCTACACTCTGTAAAGGAGTACGCTTACCTAGGTCAACTAATCACAGGGAACCATGACCATGAGAAGGAAATTCACAGAAGAATAAAAAAATGGCCAGGCTTAGCTTGGTTAAGCCAAGAATGCGTTGCATATTGCACGAGTTGGGGCCCAGCTTTTCCTCCGGCTGTCGTGACGTCACCTCAAGTGGCTGCGCTAAAGGTCAATGGTGGCTGCCCGGCCACGCCCAAGGGCTGAATTGAGTGATTGCAATATGCAACGCATAAAAATAGAAGCAACTTAATAACAAACATAGCAAACTTAAAAGAGAATAGACCGACATATGAGACGCGCAGCAATGAACAATGGCTCATACCCTCAATGGTGGCTGCCCGGCCGCGCCCAAGGGCTGAACTGAGTGATTGCAATATGCAACGCATAAAAATAGAAGCAACTTAATAGCAAACATAGCAAACTTAAAAGAGAATAGACCGACATATGAGACGCGCAGCAATGAACAATGGCTCATACCCTCAATGGTGGCTGCCCGGCCGCGCCCAAGGGCTGAACTGAGTGAGTGCAATATGCAACGCATAAAAAGTGGGTTGGATCGCATACGGCAGACATCGTGAACTCCTCACTGGAAGCTTACCGTTATCATTGAAAAGGAAGGTATACAGTCAGTGCATTTTACCGGTGCTGACATATGGGGCAGAGACATGGAGACTGACAAAGAAACTTCAGAACAAATTGAGGACTGCTCAAAGAGCGATGAAACGAAAAATTCTAGGCATAACATTAAGAGGCAGAAAGAGAGCGGTTTGGATCAGAGAGCAAGCTGGTATAGACGATATTCTAATCGACATTAAGAGAAAAAATGGCGCTGGGCAGGTCACGTGATGCGCAGATTAGATAACCGTTGGACCTTTAGGATCATAGAATGGGTACCAAGAGAAGGGAAGAGCAGTAGAGGACGACAGAAGACTAGGTGGTGCGACGAAATCAGGAAATTTGCAGGTGCTAGTTGCAATCGGCTGGCGCAGGACAGGGGTAATTGGAGCTTGCGGGGAGAGGCCTTCGTCCTGCAAGGGACATAAAATAGGCTGATGACGATGATAATGATGACGGTTATTATTATGGTGATGTTGAAATAGTACCAATAAAAAAGACGACTAGTATAAGCCTTTGGCCAAATAGTTGCAGATAACAAACATTTTGAACTGTGAATCTAGATGGCATATGCTTACACTTAAAGTTACACAAAAAAGGGATACCTACATCTGCAATAAAAGGTAAGTGTAATGCGTCTCCTAAATCATTACCTATGAGCTTACATGAGAAACAAATGCAAGGGCACCACCTTCACCCCAGTAACATCTCTGAACCGTTCTACGTGTGAGGTCGCTAGAAAAAAAGCTTTCATCTGAAAGGGAAGTGTCACCTTCACATCCATTTATTAATTACAATATTTACGCAAGGATTCTCATGCTTCCTATGATGTGCTCAACTATTTTCCCTAGCACATTAATTTTTCACTAGGTAACCATCAAAATAGTTTTAGGGTATGCTTAGGTGCTTCTCTTCGAAGTAAATTACTGTTCTAGACGTTTAGAAAAGGATAGTGCAAAACGAAAGCGAAACGGTAAATACGCATTAAATATTTTAACAACCTCAACCGTTCTAAAAGCAAGTTTTTGACTTTATTCCCACCATTTTACCTACTTAGTAATCAATGTACAGAAGATTACGCAGATGCCACGCACTGTTGGAATCTATGTAAGCGAAGCTTTCCGTGCTAGATGCTTCGATTGACCATAATGTGCGCTGATGTTGATGGCTAAAGCCCAATTTCTTCGACGTTTAGGCTAACTCTAGAGCTGTGAGTTGATATTAAACGTTACCTTGCGTGCACCACTGCTGTTTGCCATGGGAGTACACAGAACACACCGGGAGAGGTGTTTGCTTGAGGCGCTGTTGTGCGCCCTATTTTATAACCTCTGAGAGTGTTGAGCATTGTCATTGCCTCACATGGAACATCTCATTGTGGCAGAAGTATTAAACTTGAATTTTATTCTGCAGCTGTACATTCCAAAAGCAGACGCGGATTATGAGGCAAGCGGTAGTGGCAAACTCCGTATTAATTTTGACGCCATGATGTTCTTTAATGTGTCCCAGAATCTAAGTGCACGTGAGTTTTCTATTTCGCCCCCACCAAACTGGGGCTGCCGCAATTGGGATCGAATCCACGACCTCTAGCAATGCCATAGCCACCAAGCTAACGCGGCGGCTACATAAGTGTTCATTTGACGGTCGACCGCTTCCGTAGTGTCTCGTGGACCCTGTGGTGCAAATTAATTAATGGGGCTCTGCTTGTGCACGCCCTGCGTAACTTGCCCGCTTGACATATTTGCGTGGCGTTTATTTTTCAGAAATAGCAGCAATGTACTGTACCGTATGTGCAACTTAAGCTTATTCTGCTTCCCCACACCCGCTGTCGTGCAGTAGTGGGGTTTCCTTGCCTTCTCACGTCACAGCCCCCCTCTCTTATATTGGAACTGCCTCTTCTCTCCTTCTCGTCTCTACAGTTCTATCTGCTTCCCCTCTGGCCTAGCCCATTAGTAGAAAAGGAAAGCGCTGCAGTTTCTTCAATGCTTCTTAGGGGAGTCACGGATAATTACATCTGTGAAGCGGCTAATGTGGCGACGGCCAGGGAGCTCCAGAGGGCACTGTGCGCATTCGATGTGGTGGGGCGAAAACGAGTTTCTCCCGTCGCCTTTCCTCTCTTAGTTGCGCCTGTCATCTATAAGCATGCTCTCAACCACGCGCTGATGCGATGTGCGCGACAGCAGCCCACAGCAGCAGCAGCAGTGGGAAAGTCGAAGGAGAAGAGGCAAAGAAAGCTTCGCTCTAAAACATGCCAAAATAAGGGTTTGTGCGTGAACATCACAGCTCAATAAAAAAGAAACTAACATCGGTAACGGTGCAGAATTACTCTTAACAAAATCTCAACCCCCTGTTGCATGTTCAAAGAGTCCTATATGAACGGCGTTTATGTGAGCCCTATAGAAAACGTCACCTTACTCAATAGTGCTGTCGCTTGCATTGAAAACTATATTTGCAGCTATAAGTAATTTTGGTTTCAAGCGCAAAGTACGCCTTTTCTGCAATTAAAGATGTTAGATGACACAACGCTCTTAAAGAAATAGTGCAGTTGTAGCGTCTGGGCAATTTATACCTGTAGGTAACAGTACTTGAAAAGCAGCCACATGCCTCTCGTGTGGATTCAGAGTGAACATAGCGTTTGGCTTTCCGGTGAAGCTTCTGGATTTGAATCCACCTCCGGTGCATTTCTTTCGTAACCCACTAACGTGTAGATTACTTGGGCCCTGACTGCGTTCACGTAGCAATGCTAACCTACATTAAAAAATCCTATGAGCTCCAGGGCGATATTCTTTCCGTGTTCTTGAGCCGAGCACCCTTCCGTAAGAACATATATCTACTCATGGTGAAAATGCTACAAATGTATTAACATTCTAAGGATGCCCGGCTGGTGATAAATGATGTTTACGCTCTTAAAGATTGTAAAAATTATTGCAGCTAGTGTGTGACCGCAATCGCTTTTGAAAGATTCTGAAAAGAAAAAAAAACTTTGCGATAGCAATAAATTGTTGACTCACTTTTTCGCGCACACTTTTTATAATTTTGCATTGCGAAATATAAAACGAGATATGAACAGTTAGTCCTGCCGAAACAACATCGCCATATTTGAAGAAATCTGAGTGCCATGGGATGGTGAGGATTATTATGGTCGCTCCGCGGCGGGTCGCATTTCTGCCTCATTTGCCTTTGCACTGACATACGACAGTACATTAGACTCGCTGCGGTTGTGCACACCTTCCAGCATTACTTTTTGAGAGTTTGTGGACGGGGGAGCTAACGTAGAGACTTTTTTTTTCAGTTTTGCTCAATTCAAAAGGTTTTGTCTATATACTCATCTCGCCAAAGATCAGCAAAGACGGTTTCCAGAGCTGCGAAACGTCCGAGTAGACAACCAGATGCCATTGGCGAGAGTAAAACGCAATTTTGATATTTAGGGCACAGGAACGCACCAACACAAACGCGGTTAAGAGTTTCCACCCATTTAACCGATTACTCCTGGTTCGGTTACTCTCGTTTCTTTCCAGCGTCTGTTTGCGCAGCATCCGCTGATTCGATCCTGGAAAGCTGGAAGAACAGGAAACTTGTCTCTAGCCTCTAAAACCCCGAGACTCCATTCCTTTTTCTCCTAACAGAGGTTTTCTGTGAAGCCTCTGAACAATGATTTTCCACGCCGCCATAAGAGCTGCTCGAACACTGCGCCACCGAAGAGGTACCTGGGTTTCACTTTTGAGGGTAAGACATTGACTACGGAGTGCCCAACTTTTCACAAAACACAAACAAAATTGCTCTGTTCTGTAAAGGAACTTTAAATCCAGAAAAAGGCGCTTTCGGACGGGATTGCTTGGAAACGGCTGACAACGCCAAAACGAGTAGAGGTGGTCTAGCAAACAAAAAAAAACGGATGGTGTAAAAGCACGTCCTTCTCAGTGAGGAGAAAGGAGCTGGCTTTTGAGTCGCGTCTGCAAGGAAGTGAACGTTTTTTGCCCGAGTAGTTTTCTGACGCCCTCAAATGTTACTTTCACTTCTGCATAGTTGTGCCTTGTACTGTGTTTTCGCCGGCATTTTATTGGTCGTTTGGACATAAAAAATTGCCGGTGGACCGAATACTTGAATGATTTGCTAGGTATAATCCAATCTGCAAGCCGGGACGGCGTTGGGTCGATGCGGCTGTCACACGACAAGCCAGCTGCGCTGTCACGAAGTTTTCAAGCCATTAAAAGTTTGACGTGACCTCTGGAGCCCTGAAACTCATTTTTTTTATTGCGGTGATGTTGTAGACCGCGCAAAACCACGCAAACGCGTCGAAACACGTACGCTGGGGATCTCTATAAATCGATGGCCGCCGCGACGACTCCAAAATTCATAGCACAAAAGAGGAATTGGCGCCTTTTGCGGGTTGTTTTCGTTTTAACATCTAATGTTTTATGGCGCTGTAGTGGTGAACTAGGCGTGCATTTCAGATTAGTTCTACTTCGCAACCGAAGACCATATTTATTAACAGTGGTAAAAGAGAGGCGCTGAAGTTTTCCAACGCATCGAGAATTTCATGGCTTCTCGATGTCTGATGCCGTTCATGCGACTGACACGGCACACTGTCGCTAAACTCTGTAAAGCAACAAAAGTAGGGGGCTCGACGTCTTTCGGTACCCTTGCAAAGTAGAACCTAACAAAATTGACACTTTCACCCAATGAGACAATGATTCGTTGTTCGCTGGAGCTCATGTGATGGTGTTCTGACTCTATATATGGGGCTGAAAAGTTAGTGCGGGGCTGCACGGCGGGCAACATCTGCGCATTAGAAACAGCCCTCGCACCCACCAGATGCCTCACAACATTGTCGCAAAGAAAGAGCGCCTCTAGAGGTGTTGCAGGCGGCGCACATCAATGACGCGTGAGATGAGAGACAAGAAAATAAAATTCACTCGCGATTACGACACTCTCTAATGCGAACTTTGAGCGCAGCTCTATACATGTTTTCATTTCGCACAACCCGCGGACAATCAGTCTTGTGTGGCATGTTGGAAACGTAGTGAAGCTTTGCAAAATAAGTAACACTCAAGCACAATGATAGCGACAACAGAGTCAGTGATCGTCGAAAATTTGATCTCGGAGTCAAGCGCGTCGGCTCTGATACATGACTCGTCGAAGGATCCAGTGTAATCGCGTGGCTTCCAGAAAGTACTGCAGAATTCGCGTCCCGCATACGATCAGATTACAAACAATATGGCGCCATCTCGTAGTCTTGTGCGCCACTCTGATTTCCCATTCTCCCTTTCCTCCTCACCCTTTGCTTCCCGCGTCATGCCTTCACTGTCGCCTCCTCCTCATTTTCCCGAGAATGAACTGAACTGTCCGCCCGCCGTCGACTACGAGCTGCAACGTGTGCCGTTCTCTGCACCGTGGCCTGCTGAGCCTGACGTTCCCTGGTTGCAGCCACGCACCTTACTCTACGAATCGCTTCTTCAGCAGCTCCTCGCACCTTGCGAGGAGGCGCCATAACGTGTAGCGAAGAGTAAACACATATATCTGGACTAGGTGGCGTGCATGTCACACCCCTCGACACATGGCACGATACGGTGCAACTACTACATGTCGTGACGCCTGCTTGAATACAACGCAAATGCAATAAAAATATGCGCGTATTGATGCTAAGCGATGCGGATCTCGCACTGCGTGGCATGTGGCACGACGCGGTGCTGCTGCTCATGATGATGATGTTGCCGCGAATGAATGAGCTTGCTAAGCGCTTCGACTCACTTGGATCTGGAGCTGTCTGCAGAAAAAAAAAGAATCGTTGGGCACAGGTGATTGGCCGGTGTCAGTTTTGTCGTCGTTTCAGAACTGCTTGATGGCCCTCTCTTTTAGTCCGGGAACTTCGGCCGGACCAGACGCATGCTGCGCGTGTGCTGTAATAAATGTACGCGGCAGCTATGGGTCACAAGCAGTGATTCACCATAGAGTGCAGTGTCATCAATGTTGGAGCCCCATAGAACTGGTTAATACTCTTCTGCACGCTGAGGTCGATAGCGCACGCAAACGAGAAGTGCGATACATTTATTTCATTCGCCTCCACGTTTGAGGTTTGAATACAACCACAAAAGACAGCATTTTATATTTTCCGTTTCTGTTGTAAATAAAATTGTGTTTGTTATCTTAATGTTTCAGTTTTGGCGCTCCTATGTTTAAGTTTATTTTATTTCTTTTCGCCAATACATCGCTGTTGTGTGTTAGTGTAGAGTACCCATCTCACTGCAATATGGTCCTTTGTCGCAATCCAATTTTGTTTTTCGTTTTCTTCCTGTATAAGTTGAAGTTCAGATCAGTTTGAGCCCCTTGTTGCATAGATAGCCAGGTTCTGGGAGCTCATTACTGTTTAGTAGATCAACTCTGAGTTCAGCTCCTATCATCTTCTTGGGCCTTTGGCGTAGTGGACAAGAGGCACATGTGAAATAGTGAGGTTCACCTAAGCCACTGTAAAGTTTTGTTTTTGCTATTAGTGAGTTATTCATGGTTTGAGAGAATGCCAGAGGAGCTCCTAGCTAAATCAATGTGAATGAATAAATTGTTTTGCTTGGCCTTCAGTGCGCCGAATTGGATGAAGGGCTTTTGCATAAGCAAACGGTGGTAGCTGCCGACTGGAGAAACACATCCTTTATTAAGACCACAAATTATTACAAAAACAATTATAGCTGCCAAAAGAAAAAAATCAAGGTTTTACCTGTCTAACTCATAGCCGGTACTGATATTACAATTCCATTTGTTGCACCTGTTCAGACGCCTAAAGCAGACAAAATCTGCATAAACATATTGCAAAAATATGCTCCAGTAATATCTTAGTGGAATCTTTGGTAGACTCACCGTAAGGATGTTACAATTTCCGGTAAACTGGAACTTTACATATCCCATTTGTCCGCTTCAATTGAACCAATGGATGCTAGTTAGAGAAATTAGACCTATTTCTTGCGCAAGCATGTGTATTTTTGAGAAAGCGATATTTTTAGCACTCATTTTAGCGAAATGTTTAAGCACTATGAATCCACAAATCGATATTCTATATCATACAGTCCGTAACATTCCGGTTTTTTCTCTAGAATGCAACGCGGTTTGTGCAAATTGTTCGAGTTTTCTATTCGCAGTATTTCTGCGTTTCTAGTGTATGTTAATAAAAGTATTGCGGTTTATTTTCAGCTAGAGCTTCTTTCTAAATGCTATTCTCGGGACAACTGCAGATATAATTGTGGCTGTCAGAACGGTTCGCTAAAAAAAGTTTGCTACGTAAAATTTTCCGAATACTAGCCAAAAAAATGTGTATAAAGCGAAAAAATCAGCTAGGAATGGAGGGTTTGATCCATCGTGACTAAAGGCATTAAGTTAATCAATCAGGAAGCAAATAGGGGGTTATGGGCTCTACTTTTCACTTCATTTTAGTGCATACTCATGGGGGTGTACATGTTATGGTAGTGTTAACACCTCTCACTTTCATCGCACATACATTCACTTGGATGCAAGCACACGCATGCACAGACATACACCCACACACTCACGCACGCACATGCCTAAACATACACGTGCACCTGCACCCACAGATCACCACAAACACACACAGACACGCACGCGTGCGCACACATAGACACACACAGCCGACAGCGATAGCCGTATCATTTGCCTTATTTTCATTACTTTCATTTCGTTCTTATCGCCCTACGACTATATCTCTTGGGTATGCATACCGGTACCATGCAGATAATATTGGTATTGAGTAAATCATTAAAAAATTGTCTTTGTTCAATCTACTCTTGGAATTTCACGTAATTACTCCAGGACGCGCACAGAGATTGCAGAATTCAACCTCCAGAAAGTGCTCCAGGGGTATTTGTCGGAAATTCTGACCTGCACACGTATCAGTTTGCGCATATGTTCCGGCCAATTTCTGCAAAGTGCGTGCACGCTGAATGTACCAGTTATTCATGGCGTGGTTTCTACGTAGACTAGAGCGACACTATCTGAAACATGAATAAATTTTGTGGGACGTTTTAGGACAGTATGACTCGAAACTGTTAGCACTTTCCCAAGTTTTCATATATAACAATGTTTTCGACTATGACAGACTACAATTGTACAAATCAATTGTGTTGCTGAAAGGATCGTGTCGGGTCGATGTTTACTGAGGAGTAGTGAAAGAAGTAGGTATTCGTTGATGTAATATGCTATCGTTCGACTGCACCCCCACGAACTGTTATGGTGTCTCGGAACATAACCCCTTTTTCTGCTCTACTTCGAGTTAGCTGAAATATTTTCTGCATTTTGAGACCTGTCCTAATTTTACCGTGGAAAGAAAACTCTTAAACAGTAGGATTTAGCGTTGAAAGGGAAGCGTTGCATCGGGTTTCTTTATGTGTGTCGTACAAACATTTCTAAACAAAGCTATCGCTTTCTCAGAGCATTCAGATTGAAATAAGTTTTTATTTGTTGACAGACTGGGCGTGGCGCGCTTCTATGTGTTTGGATGCCCAAACAAAAGTTGATGTAGGGCTATACGGCACCATATTACCAAGGAGACCTATTAAAGAAAAAACGGCATTGCTTACGGCGCATGATGCACGACCTTGAAAACTCAAGAAAAGTATTCTCGTCCATTCGATGCATTCGCAGGCTCGTTGAAGATTTTATTATGGCTGGATGTGCGGCGCTTCGAAATGCGCCCCATGCTATTGCTTGCTTGGTCGCCATTGACGTCAGCTGCAGCCCTTAGCGATCGCAAATCATTCCTGTTTACTCGCCGATAAAATGGCTACTTGACAAGCCTTTCTCGAAAACATTTCCGCCAGACGAAAATACACACAGGCGCTCATAGCCTTTTTGTGCCTGTGGTTTGATATTAAATTTATATCCCTCATGGGAGTCCTCACAAACTACCATGAACTCACGAATTTGCTTACCCCTTTTTGCCGCACGCAACAGCGACTGATATGTGGCCAACGTCGTTCCGCCGGCGTCTTTATCGCAATAAACGCAGGCTGTAAAGTGAGTGCTGTGCAGCTTTAAGAGTGCCAGCTGAAATACACTTGTCAGTCATATCTAACTGGCGATGCGCAATGAGTATACGCAGTCATGCTAGTTCGTAAACAGAGAAAAGTTCCAAGAGGGAAACAGTACTGTTACACACAACATCCGAAGGGTCGTTGGAGCGATCACTGACTATCACTGTCAGGTGCGGCAAGTGTCATTCTGCCATCCTTCCATTGCATGTTAGCGTCTGTGAAATTGACAGGTTCGGATCAAAGAGCACTCAAAGAAAATTTACATTTATTCGTGGATCCCCTCCCCCAATCTTCATTCGCATGTAATCCTTATCAAGTTTGGTTTGTAGTCAAAATGAAGGGCTGAATGTTCAAATAAAAACACGCAGCAGCACATGCAGTAATTATGCATTTCGGCGCCTTGCGCGAAATAGTCCGTCTGGAGCTAATATGACGTGCGCACTTCATGCAGCGGCTCTTCGAGAAAGCAGCCTCCCCACTGAAAAGTTGACCTCATTTAAAGAGAAACAGCAGTTAGTTATGAAAGGAAATAAAAAAAACATAGTATAATTATTAGCAATGAACTGAGTGAGTGGCTAAACCACATGCTTACCGACATGCTCGCTATGTATAAGTTGGAAGACCACAGGGATCGGGACTGCGCATTGCCCTTTGTTACCTTCGCTTATAACTGTTCATGCCATGAGACGGCGGGTTATTCACCTTTCCATCTTTTGTATGGCAGCAACGCACCCCTACCATTTGATTCTTTGCTTCCCACAGATTGATCTGCGACTCGCTCCTATGCCCTAGATGCCATCGCCTGCGCCGAACCTGCACGCTAAAGTGCCCGTGACCGTCTTGTAGCTTGTCAGACTCATAATGACTCATAAAATGCTCTACGGCCACCACCACCGGGATGCCCGCTTCCATCCTCGCTCACTGGTCCTGCTCAGGTGGCCTTCTGGTCCCGTAGGCCTCTGCCCCGTTACGTTGGGCCTTATCACGGGGATGCGCCAAGTGACTGGCTTCACATGCGGTTTCCCCTGTGGTTGCCACCAATGTGTCTGCGGCCCCGGCTACAGAACTTGTACACATATCGAGGCTCAACCCCTCTTGCCCCCGGGTACTTACGTTACAGTGTGGTGTGTGCCGGCAGCGTGACAACGGAAGAAGACGAGGTTGCCTGTTTTCCGGTACTGTGGTTCGGAATCCCCACTGTTGCGTTTAGCACCCGTGCAGACCTCCTACACCTTCAGAGTATACAGCCTCACCAGACGCCACAACTACGAAACGTTGTGCTTACAAAAAAACCAGTAGTAACAGCAATGAGTAACGGTAAACCCTTATTATTCTGTGCATTGAAGTAGTTTATTAATGATTCCCTCAGAAAATATGAAAGTGTGGTGAACCAGGACGATCGAGGTGCTCCGCATTTTCTGAATACATGAAGCCGAAAAACAGTGATAATTGATGCCATAGACAAGTGTAAGGATCTAGTTGGTTCTTGAGTGTAAAATAAAATGTAATAAAATAAAGTATGCAGTTAAATAAATGCATGGGCAAAATATACTGAATGCATTTGAAATGTATCTGTTACTAACAAAGAGTGTCAAATTCTTGAAACAATTACTTACATAATGCCAGACAATTAACACGCAAATGGGAGGAAAGAAAAACTGCCGCCGCTTGAAGCAACCGTATCCGCACAGCAGTGGCTGCTCATGCATGATTTTGCTTATGTTTTTATGTTATGTACCACGTCAAATCCTCGGAATGAGAGCCGGCGCTGCTCGAGACATTGGCAATGGAGACGTAATGTCCGTTTAACAGCAGGCGTCACTTTTGTGCCTGGTATTGAAGCAGGCAACTGGTCAATAAATACCCTCACGCAGCATCACGGTATTTCCACGTTGCAGTGAACGCGAAGAACCCGATAGTGTCAATAATTTGAGTCACGTAACTCATTTTTGATAGCACCAAATTCAGCAGGCATAAAATTCTGCCAATATAATCTGCTTAGGAATACCAAATTGGCATAAACATTGAGGCTTGCATTTCTACTTTCTCTGGCTGAGCTGTTGATCTAATACAGGTGAAATGGATGACTAGCTTAAGCAATCTGGATGATTGCTATAAATTACAGTGAAGAAACTATAATATCTAATAACATTAATAATATCATAATAATATTTATTTCCACAAAACAAGCTAACCGTGAGAGGCGTGCGAGGCTGAGCAGAAAGCTGAAAAATTCTACGGCAAGTGCGAATGCCGCAGGCCTAGGATCCTACATTATGAATAGCGCGTATTGATATGGTCTTCTTGTTAGAAGTTCCGAGTATACTACCAGCGCGAGACATAAGACGACAAAGTGGACGAGAAGCGTGTCATTTAGAATGCTATGTTACAACGTACAGGTTTCTACAAAAGTGACGGTAACTGCTCGAAACATTTGATGCGTAGGCTTTTGCACCTTTAGAAATATCTAGAGAGGGCTCCCATATATATATTCGCAGCGCAAGCACGGTGATGGACGAACCAGGCTAGCGATATGGTTGAATTTCACAACACAATTTTCATTCCACGTCGTAATCACACAGTTTAGTAGAACTTGTTGTTGGGCGAGCTTGTTGTTGTTGTTCGCGCAGCTAAACAATGTTCTGTAATCACACAGATCGTTTGAGGCTTCGTTCAGGGGCACAAGCGGACGTTCGGGTTGGTGCTTCTCATTGCATTTGGCGTAAAAATATGGCTAGGAGCAGGCACCACATATGCGCAATGACGGGCAATATACACGCATCATTTCTCCAGAAGCTGACGCCGAGCACGGGTAGCGCGAAGATCTTGTTGGGTTCACACGACAACTTCGTGGCAGCCGAATTCCGAATACTGCATATACGGTGAGGCTGGCTATATGAACTTCTCGATAGATCATCTTGTAGATTGTTGTAGTGCAGGCAGAACGAAACGGTCATAGAAGGTAGATAAGACAACACACAGCGCTGAAACATAGAATAAAAAATCGCTGAACCACCTGGCAACAGCTGTTTACGTGCGCGATGTCACACTGAACTGCAGAAACCGCCGTCGCGCACCCCAACACAAATCTTAAGTAACGTTTTGAATTTAGTAAACGTACACATTATTTGCTTCTAATCAAGAGAAGTCAATAATATTATAGTGCAAACATTTTATTCACTACAATAAAAGAATTATGCAGCGTGTGCCACGAAACCTGGTAGCAAGCAACCCTGGGCGTCGCACCAGTCGCATTGTTGAAATCGCAATCATGTGAAATGAGCCCTCTAAAAATCACATTGCGACGCGTGCGACAGCACCGATTTTTGTCGTTGCAGTCGCAGCATGTGAAACAGCCTACCGAACGTCGTCTCCAACAAGGTGCGTCCATATGAACCGCGTTTTAAACAACGCCGCAATTTTTCGGACAGCTCTGAAACTTCTAGGGCTGCCGAGACCTCATTTCACCCACTATTCGACAGGCGATCGAAGGATAAATCGCCGACGTTGAGCCAGTTTCCCATCAGCCGCGTCCTGTAACTGCTTCTCTCAAGTACGCCAACGTCGTCGCAAGGTCCCGACCGCACCATGCTTTCCCATTGCGTCAGCGAATGCTCCTCCACGTGCGCCTTGCACCGGCTCCGTGGCCGCAAACCCTTGGCGTACTCCGGATGACAAAACCAATTTGCTTCACCTGTGGCCGACCCGGGCATATCACGCGCTACGGTTGCTGCCGCATGCGGTTCGCTGTCTCATGTGCCACTGAACCGCCGACTCGTTATGCCGATCAACCGCCGCTGCGCTACACTCCAAGGTCACTTCCAAGCGCTCCTGCTTGTAATGTATCCTCCGACCGACGCCCTGCATCACTCCGACGGCGCTCTCTGTCTCCTCGATGCGTCATCTTCCCCTGCACACAAAAGGGGAACACTAGACGCCGCAGTTCAGGAGACAAGAACTGCGTTGCGTCAGCGCGTCCAAACCCTCGCTTTTCTCCGTGGAATGTCATAGCTATTTCGATTGAAAGTGTCTCAACCCTTGCCCTTACAGACTGTGCAGCCGCCGTTTGTGTTATGGATGAAAGGCTTTGTCACTCCATCCGGAAAGTGACGACGGTTGCTGGTATAGCCCTCTGTATCACAGCAGTGCCGCATGTTCAGCACCTAGCACCTTCTACTGCCTTCGTAGTAATTGAGGACGTTATGTACATCATTGAGTTCATTGTACTGCCATCTTTCTCTCACGATGTAATTCTAAGGTGGTATTTCCTTTCACGACACAAATTGCGAGCAGACGGAGCTTCGACTTTCGTGTTTATGCGACGTCGGTTTAGGTGACCTCCTGAACATTACCATAAGCTAGTCGGCGCTGAAGATACCGACATTCCGTAGCACGCCGCTGTTGTTTCACCTTTCTCCTGCGGAAGCATCACTGACGTTACAGCTTTGTTCGCCCCTTCTCAGACATTCATTGCGAAAAATATTGTACTGCTACCCTTTGCGACCCTCGATTTCTCGGCTGGTTTCAGCCATAATTTTCTATGAAATCTTTTCACCCGCTTAAGAGACCGTTTATAGTGCCCCTGTGTATGTCCCTCCCACACGCACTCAGTGCTTAATGTCTCCTGTTTTCCTCTTTCAATTCCCCTTTCCCCCCACCCACAGTGTAGGCTAGCAAACCGGATGCTCTTCTGGTTGACCTCCCTGCCTTTGCTATCCTTGTTTTCTTTCTCTCTTCGTCCGCTCTGCCCACATTACACCATAGCCAATGTCTCGGCCATGTCCAAGCCATTTAGTCCCTGCATATCGTCTACATGCCAGGTGCTACTTCTGTCGATGACCTTACCGACATCAGCACTCTTTCTGCTTCTGAGAAGTTATCCACCGACATCTTTAGCCCATCCGTCGCTGACGGCCTCACATCTGGGGCGCGATCGGAGATCTTTGTTCGATACGCATTCGGTTCGGTTGCTGCAACGTCACAAAGTGGCATTATGCAAAATTTCTGAGAACGGTGCGGCGAGAGCAGCCATTCGGCAAGCGATGAACTCCCCGGAAGTTTACTTCCCTCGTTTGTCGTCTTCTTGCAGACAGTACACTACAAAACGATATGTTTCTCGTATTCCGATGAATGAAATCTTTAACTAAAAAAGTGAATTTTTTCTTCTCAAGCTTAAACATGTTTTCAAAGAGTAGTATGTGTGACTACTGCAATTTATAACTACTACTTTCTCTGCGTCGTCCGTATAGGTGGCGTCGCGCACAGCGAGTATAAAAATAAAAAATAAACGACGGGAGCATTGGCGCACTTTTCAAGAGCCAGCAACAACATCCCAGTGGCTCGCTGGCACCGATGATGGGGTCGATTTCTTTGCACAACCGACGCACCATTCGCTTCGATAAACAAAAGCGACGCCGGAATTCGCTTTCTGCCATTAATTAAAACGCGTTTCGCACCGCCACCCGCTCTCCTTCCTCCTCGAGCAACGGAAGCGCTATTTTCTCGAATTAAACTATGGATTTGACCGGAACATGCCATTCCTCAGCCGTCAGTTAGATCCATCCAGTCCATCAGAAGCGCCACGCGAAGCCGGTTTCGTAACGAGCGCATGATCGCTCCAAACTTCCCTACTCCTGTCGGATTCGACGCTTAGCAAATGACGTGCTCGGTTACACGATGATTGACAGGAGCGTGTTGACATTTGGACGTCACCAAAAACGTTGTCGCGCCCCGCGGCTGGCGACGTCGGCGCGGAGTAGGCCAATCGCGCGCGCCGGTAACCGAACGAACGCGCCGAGCAACAATCTCCGATCGCACCCCAGATGAACGCTCGGAATGTTCGTTCTTCCTTCGAGGTTATTGAGACTTTTGGACGCGCGTCGATAGTGATGCAGCACATCGACAAATGCTGTCATTCACCCCAGCGGAATAACCATACCGTGGGTCTCCTACGGAACGCCATGCGATTAGTGAGCATGTCGACGACGTGCTTCACTGTCACATTGTTCAGCCCTGTCACAGTCCGTAGGCCTCGCTGGTCGTTCTCGTTACGAAGAAAGATGGCTCTATTCAATTCTATGTTGACTTTCAGCGCATAAATAAGATCGCATGCAAAGACACGTACCCTCTGCCGAGAGTAGATGGTGCCAGTGAGTATATACAGACTTGCGCTCAGGGTATTGGCAGGTACTCATGGCCGACGCTGACAACCCCAGAAATGCATTTTATGCGAAGCATATTACTAGAGCTCAACCCAGCTCCTCAGGCGCGGCGGTGTCGCCTTCAATACCACGCGACACCGTGACGTCACGACAGAGGAGAAACGGGGCTCCAACTCGCTCCGTCACTCGCGCCGTCACCTTCAAGGCTGACCACGTGACACCATGACGTCACGACAGAGGAGAAATGGGGCTCCAACTCGCGCCGTCGCTCGCGGCGTCGCGACGGTATATAAGCAGCTGCGCTTGCCTCTGCTAGACACACACGAGGTGAGATGCCTCCTGGAGACAGAGCTGCTCGTTGGAATGAGAAGCGAAGGTTGCGGCGTGCTACAGAGTCTGTTTCTAGGTGGCTTTGCTACGGCGCAGTGACTACGCGCCCCGCATCGGACGCGGTGAGCGTCGAGCAACGCAGCGTTCGGCGCGACAACGAAATGTGCGCCTGAGCAAGCGCCGCACGCCTCAGCCGACGCCGACGACACCGGCTTTTCTGCGACACGAGCTCCTTAACGCTGTCGCGTTAAAATAAAGGCTAGTATGCTTCGCATCCTGGGCTTAACCTTAGCTAAGCCACAGCCATTTTTTTTTTACCCTTGATGTACTTTGAGTTCCAAGTGTAGCTTTTAAGCCTCCGTAATGCCCCCGCAACGTTCACGCGAATGATGGGAACTGTTTCGTGTAGCTCGAAATACCAAACATGGGCGCTATAACGTAAAACTATTCCAAACTTTTCTATGCCGATTCTGCAACCAGCCCACCGGAATTGGTCAAAAACATTTAAGGACCACCCCTACTTCACCTGTCTGTCACGCGACGTTACAAAAACCGCGATAGCCCCCTCATCTGATGTGACGTGTACAGACTGATTATGCATAATTTGAACGAACAAAACTAAAATAGTTATTTCCGATTCGACGCATTTTTTTTATTAGCCTTCGGCTATTCGTCAAAAGTTTTCGGGCTGCACCCACTTCACCTGACTTTCACGCGACGTCACAAAACCACAAAAACTGACTGCGTCAAAGTGACGTGTACCCGATAAAGATGCATTAATATGCCGAACAAAACTTAATTTTCCTCTGAATAGCCGCAGGCTGCCCCGTTGCGAAAGGAATAAAAAATGGCTGCCGCCGATCGCTCCGGCACGGGCTACTCGCCGCTAACGGAGAGCATGGTATATTTGCGTGTAATAAAACTTTTTTGCGTGGCCGTGTAACGTTTTCGAGGCCTTTCGGCACATTTACAACCTCGTTCTTTGTGCGAACTGATTTTTAAAGAGAAATGAAAGAGATAAGTGCAGTGCCGTAACTAACTCTTCTTTGCTAAGCATCTTTTTAGCTTCATTCTTAAGCTTCCGTTGCATGCCGCCGCGATTGTCGACGAGCCGCCGCAAGCTAAGCAAGAGAAAGCGGACCAATCGCAGACGCCGGCACCACCCTCTTCATCCGGTTATCGATTTCCAGTGCAGTGGCTCGGCCCCATCGAATCCCTTTCCACTTGAGCATGCTTTTCGCCTCTTGTGAGCCAATGAGATAATTGAAGCCGCTCAGTGCAGGTAATGTTACTCGTTTTTCATGTAAACAAAAGTGACCTCCTTTGAACGAGAGCGTTTGATTGGTTTGTTCACACAACCCTGCGGGTGACCGCCCGATGCTTGCGTCGGCGGTTACGCAAGTTTGACGTCAGAAAATTGGAAGAAAAACATATTGGAATCGTTTTACGTTATACGGCTCCATGTCTGTTTTACGTCGACGATACTGACGTCTTTGCTGCTGATTTTACGACCCATCTTCCCCGCCTCAGGTGCGTTCCTGCGTGTCTAACAAACGCTCGGCTCGAACTAAATCTCAAGAATGTCCACTCGGCTGCTCGAGAGTTACCCACCTGGGTCACGACGTTCCTAAGCACAGCGTACGACCGAATGCCGCGAAAGTGCGTGCCCTTACAGACTTTCCAATACCGATAAACCTAAAAAAACTTTAGTTTCGACGGCTTATGTTCGTACTTTCGACGTGTTATTTCCAACTTCGCGTCTATAATAAACACCCTAACACTGCTACACTGCTCCTGGGTAGCTCCTAGGACCTGTCGTCATGGTCTCTAGCCTGCGACTAGGCGCTCGCTATTTTACGAGATCTTCTCGCTTCGCTTCCTAGCCTGCGTCACTTTGATCCGGAAGCTCCAGCAGAGGCACACGCAGACGCCAGCAGCAAACGTCTCAGCGCCTTCCTAGCGCAACGAAAACCCGGGCATCCAGAACACGTTGTTGCTTATGCCAGCCGTAGACCTACCAAAGCAGAGATCAACTATAGTGCACCGGCCAAAGAATGCTTAGCCCTTACTTCATCGACCACTCTTTCGACGTCGTTACGGATCATCACGGCGTTTTTTGACTATTAACTTTGAGAGATTCATGTCGCCGCCTTGCCCGATTGGCTCTTCAACTTCACAAGTTCAACATCACCGTCGCCAACAACACTGGCCGCAAGCATTAGTATTCCTATGCACTGTCACGGTCTCCTCTGCCTCCAGACATTAGTTGCCCTTCAACAGCTACACCCGTCGTCTGGTCCCTCAACATCGACAAAATCATTTCAGAGCAGCGCCTCGACCTTTGAATAGCGACCCTCCTCGACCTACTTTCAGACATGCCGACGCTTCCAGACTCCTGCGCACTTGGCTGCTAAGCTGTTCACTTCACGAGGGTTGGACCCTCCCGCGTGTAGCCGTGCGCGGCTTAGCCGTGTCTGGGGAAAAGGGGATCCTGGGGGTTGAGCTGAGGCTGGGTGTTTGGACCTTTAAGGCCCCCCGGCGGAGGCAACACACCCCTTTGGCCTCTGCTTCACATAGACGGCACCCCCGGACTGACCCACCCGGGGGAAATCGGTAGTTGCCTTTTCCTGTCTCTCTCTCCCTACAACCTTCGTCTTTTCCTTACTTTCCACCTTTCCTGTCTCCTTCTCATTTCTTTATTACTTCCGACCTTCCTGGCAGCAAGGGTTAACCTTGTGTGAGTAGCCAACCTTGGTTATATCATATTGGGTTATAGCGGCAACGTACAGCTGGCGTTAGCAGGCCCTGTTTTTCAGACCCTGCAGCGTCCCCTTGTTGGACTCCATGGTGGGTGGCTGGCGTTGCTGCCGAAAACTACACGTCCACACATGGCTACTTCCTTCCCTCCACTACTTGATCGCCCTCAGAAAAGAGGGCGCACCGATGAAGTCTTTCAATTTTTTGGCCGCCAAAAAGAATCGTTCCCGCGTTTCCATGTTATCCATTCCGCAAAACCAGATAAACCAGTAAGAACTATCTCACCCTTCCTTGTTTCTAAGTCATTGACTGAAGCCTTTGGTCCTGGATATAAGGCGTCGAGGATGGCAAGCGGTGATCTCCTCTTGGAGCTCCGCGATCAAAAACAATATGAAAAATTGTCAACATTAGTGTCATTTGGGGAAACCCAAATAATTATAACCCCGCACCGCATGATGAACACCACCCGTGGTGTTGTCTCTGATGATGACTTGATGGAGCTCACTGAGGCTGAACTCTTGGAGGGCTTCAGTGACCAGAATGTTGTAAATGTTAAACGAATTAAGATGAGGCGAGATGGAAAAGAGATCAAGACGAAACACCTGATACTCACTTTCGGCTCAAGTGTCCTTCCCGAGTCCATCGAGGCTGGTTATATCAAACTTCGTGTTCGGCCATACGTTCCCAATCCTCTCAGATGCTTTAAGTGCCAACGTTTCGGCCACAGTTCACAGAACTGTCGAGGCCGGCTGACTTGTGCCAAGTGCAGTGACAAAGAACATTCCTCTGAAACGTGCCAGAACACTCTGCATTGTGTTAATTGTGATGGTGAGCACGCCGCGTACTCGCGGTCGTGCCCTTCCTGGAAAAAAGAAAAGGAAATCGTTACAATCAAGGTCAAGGAAAACATAACTTTCAGAGAGGCACGGAGGCGGGTATCATACCTGCCCAAGAAAACCTTTGCCGATGTGGCGCGTCAGGGGGCAGCGTCACAACGGCCTCCGGCGACTGTCCGACCCACACGCAGTGAGTCGGCAGTTACGCCATCTGCCCCCACGGTGGTTGCAGCTAGCGCTGCTCCGCCAACCGAGGAAAAGGGGCCATCGACCCCGAAGGTGGGCGCAGCTGAGGCTGCCTCAACCTCCCAGGTCCCTTTCAGTGCTGGCAATGGCCGGCGCAGCCAAATCCCCCAGGGAACCCCATCGACCTCCGGGCTGGTGGGCGCAGGGGTCTTGCCCTCCAAGGCGGGCCCTTCCCTGGTAACTTCTCGCTCGCAAGAGCAGGTGTCCGGCGCCTCACAAGAGGCAATGGACACTACACCTATCCTCCAGGGGCACCAAGCGCCTAAGGAGCGGCGAGGTTCACTCGAACGCTCCAGAAAGGGCAAAACCCCGATTACAGGGCCTCGAAAGAGCTCTGTAATCTAATCTCTGAAATATCTGTAAATAATAGTTTTGTTTCCGTACACACAGCACCTATTTACTCCAAATATGGATACGCAGATAATACAATGGAACGTCAGAGGTCTTCTTAGAAACCTTGATGATGTGCAGGAACTCATCCACAATTACAATCCAAAAGTGCTGTGTCTACAGGAAACACACCTAAAATCCAAACATACAAACTTTCTCCGACAGTACATACCTTATCGAAAAGATCGCGATGATGCTGTCGCATCATCGGGCGGTGTTGCCATTGTTATCCATAAGAGCATTGCGTGTCAGCCTTTACAGCTACAAACGCCCCTTGAAGCAGTGGCGGTTCGAGTTGTCCTACTAAACAAACTCATCACCATTTGCTCCCTTTACATACCCCCGCATTACCAACTGAACAAACATGAATTTCACTGCTTGATCAATCAATTGCCAGAACCTTATGCTGTTCTTGGCGATCTCAATGCGCACAGCTCCCTGTGGGGCGACTCTCGTATAGATGCGCGAGGTCGCCTTGTTGAACAGTTCCTTTTCTCTTCTGGAGCGTGCCTTCTCAATAAGAAAGAGCCCACATATTACTCTCTTGCAAAGCGATCCTTTTCGTCAATAGATCTTAGTATAGTCTCCCCGTCTGTACTGCCTGAACTTGAATGGGAAGTTAGCGACAACCCTTACGGTAGCGACCACTTCCCTATACTGCTAAGATCATATAAAGAAAACGAATATCCACCATACGCTCCTAGGTGGAAGATTGAGACAGCTGATTGGGAGAAATTTCGATCTCTAACTAGTATCTCATGGGCTGACCTGTCTTCGTTAGGAATTGACGCTGCAGTCGAGTTTTTTACAGCATTCATAATAGATGTCGCATATAAATGCATATCAGAAGTAAAAGGCTTGGCCTGCAAACGGCGTGTCCCATGGTGGAACGACGATTGTAGGATTGCTCGTAAAAAACAGAACAGGGCGTGGGGGTTGCTACGCGCTTCTCCCACTGCAGAAAATCTAGTCAACTTTAAAAAAGTAAAATCCGAAGGCAGGCGAACCCGCCGACAGGCCAGACGAGAAAGTTGGCAGGAGTTTCTATCAAGTATTAACTCGTTCAGAGATGAGGCGAAAGCCTGTAACAGGGTCAATAGGATAAGAGGGCGACAAGCACATGCACTCCCTTTGGTAAACACAGAAGGCGATACCCTACAAGATCAGGCAGACTCACTTGGGGAGCACTTTGAGAGCGTGTCAAGTGCCAACCATTACTCGCAATCCTTTCTGAAATATAAACAAATAGAATAATGTAAGCCACTCATGAGAAAATGCCAACAGAATGAAGCATACAATTGTCCTTTTAGCATTGCCGAGTTGAGAGCTGCCTTGAGCGCATGCAAGAGCTCTGCCCCGGGATCTGACAGAATCATGTACGAAATGATCAAAAACTTACATAAAGACACCCAAGTTACACTAGTCACAATTTTCAACACGATTTGGGCTGCGGGATACTTCCCGACTGCATGGAAAGAAGCCATTGTGATCCCGGTTTTGAAACAAGGCAAAGATCCTTCCTCAGTGGCAAGTTACCGCCCGATAGCCCTGACAAGTTGCCTTTGTAAGGTATTTGAAAAAATGATCAATCGCCGTCTCGTGCATCTCCTCGAGTCCAGTAAAATGCTTGACCCATTTCAATGTGGTTTTCGTGAAGGGCGATCTACAATCGACCATCTTGTGCGGATCGAAGCGAGCATTCGCGATGCCTTCGTGCACAAGCAATCTTTCTTATCTGTATTTCTGGATATGGAAAAAGCGTACGACACAGCCTGGCGGTACGGAATCCTGCGCGATCTTTCCGCGCTTGGTATCCGCGGGAATATGTTAAATACTATAGAGAGCTACCTAGAGAACCGTACATTTCGAGTGAAAATAGGTCCTGCACTGTCGCGTACATTTATACAGGAAACTGGGGTACCCCAGGGTGGCGTACTCAGCTGCATGCTCTTTGTCGTAAAGATGAACACGCTTCGTGCATCCTTACCACCCGCCATCTTTTACTCTGTCTACGTGGACGACATTCAAATAGCTTTCAAATCTTGTAACCTCGCAGTCTGCGAGAGACAGGTACAGCATGGCCTGAATAAAGTCTCAGTGTGGGCAGACAAGAATGGATTTAAGATCAATCCTAACAAAAGCTCTTGCGTTCTTTTTACAAGAAAGAGAGGCCTGGTTCCGGATCCTTCCTTAGAACTGTGTGGACAACGAATACCTATCAGCAAAGAGCACAAATTCCTAGGTGTCATACTTGACTACAGACTCACTTTCGTCCCCCACATTAAATATATTAAAGAAAAATGTCTGAAAACAATGAACATAATCAAACTTCTATCCCAGACTACATGGGGTAGTGACAGAAAGTGTTTAATGAATATCTATAAGAGCCTCATTCAATCACGACTAGACTATGGTGCCGTGATCTATCATTCTGCAGCCCCGAGCGCGCTAAAGATGCTAGACCCGGTCCACCATCTAGGAATCCGTCTGGCCACTGGCGCATTCAGAACGAGTCCCATACAAAGTTTATATGCAGAATCGAATGAGTGGTCTCTTCATATCCAGAGAACATACATCAGCCATACATATTTTCTGAAAGTCCACTCAAATCCTCAACATCCCTGTTTTAATACCATTCATGACATGACATATGCTACACTCTTTCGCAATCGTCCCTCCGTAAGACAGCCTTTCTCGCTGCGTGTGAGGGAGCTTAGTGAAGAAATGCACATTCCACTCCTCGAGCTTCGCCTAATGCATCCAGCCAAGCTGCTACCTCCTTGGGAGTGGCAGCTCATACAATGTGATATATCTTTCGTGGAAGTCACAAAGCATGCTCCAGAGATTGAAATCAAGATGCATTTCCGGGAACTCCAGCACAAATACTCCTGCACGGAGTTCTACACAGACGCATCAAAGTCACACGACGGGGTGTCCTATGCAGCCGTCGGTCCATCCTTCTCAGAATCCGACGTACTGCACCCGGAAACTAGTATCTTTACGGCTGAGGCCTACGCCCCGCTGTCGGCCGTAAAGCATATAAACAAATCACAACTCCCGAAATCAGTGATATATACGGACTCCCTCAGTGTTGTGAAGGCCTTGATGTCTTTCTGTAATCATAAAAATCCAGTAGTTACTGAACTTTACTCCGCACTGTGCAAATCATATATATCTAACCAACATGTGATCATATGCTGGGTGCCTGGACATAGGGGCATCGAGGGAAACGTTCTAGCCGACCAGATGGCCACATCAATCTCATTGCATGCAGTTAACTCTACTGCTTCGGTCCCTGTCACAGACCTGAAGCCTTTTTTAAGAAGGAAACTATGAAACCACTGGCAACGCATGTGGGACGAAGAAATAAATAATAAACTGCATGTAATAAAGCCACAATTAGGTTTCTGGCCTCCTGTAACAAAATCCCGCCGGACAGATGTCCTATTCTGCCGTCTAAGAATAGGACACACTTTTGGCACACATAACTTTTTACTCACAGGAAACGAGCCTCCAACCTGTGGTAGATGCGGGGAGAGGCTGACCGTCCTCCACGTTCTACTGGAGTGTCGGGAAGCCGAATCTGAAAGAAGAAAACATTTTCTCTTAGCATACCGGCAGCAGATCCCCCTTCATCCTATTATGTTACTTGGTCCAGAACCACTCTTTGACACCAATGCCGTCCTAGGCTTTTTGAAAGATGTTGTATTGCTTGTTATTAGCCCCACACATTCGTAGCGCTTCCTCTCTTCAGAGGATGCCGCTGTGATCATTATTTTGAATAGCACATGCCTCTAGGCCCTTGTGGTTCAAGGGCTCAGGCGAGGCAGCAGTGCTCCAAGTAATTTTACCATCTTATATATTTTATATTTTGCATCATTATTCTACGATGGATTTTAGTGTTTAGAGTATTCGTCATTAGTCATCGCCATAATTTTATAGCACGTAGATTTTACGCACTTTACAGCAACAATTTTTAGGCCACTTTACAGCCAAGTCACATCTCCATAATACATCGTCAACATCACCACTTGTCATGGCGCTCTTTGGCCAAACCTGGCCCTTGCGCCATTAAACACCACATATCATCATCATCATCAAGCTGTTCACTTCGCCATTCGCGACGACCTTCTGCACCGACGCAACTACGCATCGGACGAGCGGAAATGGCTACTCGTCATAACGCGCAGCCTGCGGTCTAGTATCTGCGCATACATTTATGTTGACCCGCAGTACGCCCACGCCGAAGTCTTCAAAACATATGATTGAATTTGGTAGCATTACTGCTAGCAAGGATTGCTTACATACGTCCGCAAATTCGTTGGCTCATGTAGGGAGTGCCGAAGTCAAAAATCACCACCTCGCCGTTCAGTTGGCGCCCGGCATTCCCTTCCCTGCCTCTACCACCCATTGGATCGAGTCGGCACAGATCTTTCTGGTCCGCTTCGAATGACACTTGCCGGCAACCACCGGTTCATAGTCGACATCGACCATCTTGGGCGGTGTACTGAAACTGCAGCACTCCATGCCGCCACGGCACGCGTCGTCGCCTCCTTGCTGCTCCGCTGTTTCAAACTCCGTCACTGCCCACCTCGTGAACGTTTCAGCGACAAAGGGCTCATCTTTTTGTCTGAGGTTGTCGAAGCGCTTCTCGCTCAGTGCCACGTTAATCAATGGACCACCGCTGCCTACCATCCCCAAACCAATGGGTTCACTGAATGTGTCAACCGGACCCCCGGCCTACCTGCTGGCCATGTACGTCGCATATGACCGCACAGTTTGGGACCTTATTCTGTCATTTGTTACGTTCGCATACAACACCGCAACCCGAACTACCACTGGCATTTCTCCTAAATTTTTGCTCTATGGCCGTCACCCCTCTCACACCGTAGGCACTCTAGTACCCTAACAGCCCGATGCTTCACAGCATATGTACGTTTAGACTTTAGCACGTCATGCCAACTAGTGTCGCTAACAAGCGTTTCAGTTCACCACTACTGAGCAACAGCGCCAGAAAATGTCCCATGAGGCCTACCTGCCTTCTGCCCCGGTGACCTCGTCTGGCTGCCTGTAGCTTCAAAATCTGCTTGCCTCTCTTCAATATTGCCTCCTCTCTTCAATAAAACTTATCGCATCGTGCAGCGCAGGTCTTCGGTGAATTACCTCATAAAACCACTGACGTCCTTCTCTGAACTCCGTCGTCATGGACGGGGCATTGTTCGCGTAGATGGACTGGAGCTTTACCGTGAGCCGCTCGTGGTCACTGCTGCTTGAGACGCCAGGATGGCTGCTTTTTCTCCCGGGGGTCTTTGCGATGAAGACGAACAACATGAACTGACTATGAGGCATACCACCAACAGCTGCAGCATCGTGATCGCTTCACGCAAGACAGCGCTGAAGTTGCACTTTAGGTCACTGCCCGACGTAACGCCGCCTGTTCCAGATAGTAAATTTTCTTTAAATAAACTAATTCATCCGCTAGCTATAACCACACAGATTCAGATATTGGCTTCTGGAAACGAGGCACTGCCAAAAAATGTAACTCCGTAGCATCTTTGAAAAGCTCAACGTAACTTATGCTACCTGCAAGTACAAAAACCCTTATTACATAATAATAGTACACATGAAGATATTTTGGCGTTACAGAGCCTCACGTTTTTCCAGTTTTATCATCCATTTTTGCACCTTTGCTTCGGCACCCTAGATATCCCAAGGAAAGACCTGCACCTCATGTACTACCTGGCGCTCCTGAAATTCTATATTGTATGAAATGGCAAAGCACCCTAATTATCATAGGTAGTGGTACAACGTATGTAGAGAAGGTGGGAGGAAAAATAAAGAAACATGATATCTATACCATATGATAGAATGAACTACGTATATTGCATACCTGAATAAATCAAGCATGCTAGGTGACTGTCAACTGCCCGTTTCAAAGGGAATGCCAAGAAATCACCAGCATTATCATTAGCATCGAATCACGCCATTTGTCACGATGATGATGGTGATTTAATTGCATCCCCTTTGAAACGGGGATGCAATTCAATTTGTTCCCTGCATACACCCGCAGTGCTGGACGAGCGTGACACAGCGATGGTACCATTCATGCTCATGCGAACAGAAAAGTCATTGCTGCACCTATTTTCATGCGAGCACCCCTACGACTCCCGTCTGCTGTCGTCGTCACAGCACTATTGTTAAACTTTGTCGGCTTTCTTCTTGCGCTCCTCGCATTTGTTCGTGTAGTGTGGCGAACTTCCCAGAGCTCAGCTTTTTCGAAGAAACCCATGAGGGCAAACGCAGCTGTGTCACCAGCTGCAGCCGACGATTTGCATTCTCAGGCGGAAGTGTGCCATTGGTTTTTACTTACGTCTACATTTATTGCATTGGTGTATTCCTTTTTTTATATTAAACTTACTGGGTTCCCAAATTACTATGTCATAGGTACGCTAATAAAATAATCTTCAAGGAACGGAATGCTTCAACTATTGCAAAGGCAGTCAGGTGGGTAGCAAATCCGATATCACTCGCGCAAGTCACTTGCGCAAGAGCCGCCTAAAGGCGCGGCAAGCGGAACCCTACGAACATTAGCGATAAATAGTTTTAAAACTGAGTAGTAAATACCGCGCTCTACGCAGAGCATCTGAGTTTAATTCGGGGTGGTCATAAGGGCGTAACTTATCGACTCACTTGATTTGGCAAATGTGTTTCAAGCCCATTTAAGAGATGAAACTAATACTATGTATACGGATACAAAATTCAGCGTACAAAGACTCTTAAAAGTGCATAGACATTCGCAAACTTGATCGCTTAAGGTAATAGGTACAGTAAGTACTTCGAGAAGTTCGTTTAAATATATATATATATATATATATATAAACGAGAAGCAATGGGGTTAACCGAGGGACCCGATATTTATTAGTCATATAATGAGAAGCCAACAAACACTGACACCAAGTACAACATAGGGGAAATTGCATGTGCTTAATAAATGAAATAAAGTAATGATAAATTAATGGAAATTAAAGTGGATGAAAACACAACTTGCCGCAGGTGGGAACCGAAGGTTGGAATGTGAAGGAATGCGAAGGTTGTGGGTTCGGTTCCCACCTGCGGCAAGTTGTTTTTTCATCCACTTTAATTTCCATTAATTTATCATTACTTTATTTCATTTATTAAGCACATGCAATTTCCCCTATGTTGTACTTGGTGTCAGTGTTGGCTTCTCATTATATGACTATATATATATATATATATATATATATATTATGGCTCGTTGAGAGTCAATGTAATCATGGTTTTCTTCACAGTTCGAATATTTTAGTGAAAAGCTCAGTTATATTTGGTGCTACATATTGGGCAAGGGGGAGGGAGCAGTGGCGTAATACAGTTGATAGGGAAGGCGCTCTAAGTGCTCCAGCGGTCCTTCGGCAATACACTAGCGCTCCACTGTAGGTAGAATATGTGACCCACATGTGGTTAGATTTATTATTTTACAGTATATACCTAAAGAAAAGGCTGATTTATAAAAAAAAGAGCCTTGGAGCGTTCTTTCCGTCATCTCCTGAAACTGTTTCTTTATTACTACACCCTTTCGTTCTTCTTTACACCATCCCCTAACCCCACCCAGGCACATACGCATGCACGCACGCACTCACGTACGCATGCACACAGATTTGAATTCAGCAAATTAGAATGGAGGATCCACAATTACTTAAACCAGACAGGAAGCGGTGGAAACGAGATTTTGTGGAAATAGAGCAGGATGCGCATAGTGACATATCTCTACTGCTGCCATAAGACAACTTGAGATTGAAAAGTAATCAGTGCACTTTTGCGTGGCTTCGGCCCCCTTGGGGAAGAGCCGTGCCTTACTTTTCCTCCCTTTTATCTTCACTTTAAATAGCGACACTTCCTTCGCTCGCGATATAATAACAAAGATACACATACATATTAGGAGCTTCGTTCGTGTTAGACACATACAGTGCATTTCTTTTGTCAATTTGGACTCGCCAAAAAAAAGAA
Source organism: Dermacentor albipictus (assembly GCF_038994185.2). Taxonomy (NCBI): domain Eukaryota; kingdom Metazoa; phylum Arthropoda; class Arachnida; order Ixodida; family Ixodidae; genus Dermacentor; species Dermacentor albipictus. The sequence goes on along the minus strand of NC_091828.1, from coordinate 24,745,349 downwards.
AAACGCAAATTAAATACGAAGGTGCAGTTTGTCCTGTAGGTACTACACAAGCCCGTGCTGTATTTATACAAATTCTGGATAGAAACAAAGCAAGAAAAAGGTCAGTGAGTGAAATTCCGACAGAGTTATTAAACGCTGAGTACGGCCCTCAATATTGCACGAGAAGAAAGAGAAATCGGACTACAGAAATCGCTTAAGTCAGTGCATTGTCTGCAAATTTTCAGTTAATGCACTGGAATGAAATACAAGGAGGTAGCTTCCATTTTATTCTCAATAGAAGAACTACTAGTTCATCCCGTCATGAGAATTACGTGTGCCTGAATACAGGTAATACAAAGAAAAGACGAATCAACAGTAGTTGACGCCTACGTAATGCTAAGCATTCATGAGAATGGTTGCATGAATGATGCCAGTGTTGTGTACCGAACGATTTGTATTGACAAGATAGAGGATTGAACTCATACAATAAACGATGTCACACATAGTCAGTGGCAAATACCCAGCTATTCTTGTGGCAGATGGTTTTAGACTGCACTATGACCGCGGTCGACAAACGAAAAGGACGAGATACGTGCAGTGTCGCCTGTATACGCCAAAAACCCGCCCGCTCGCCCACGGGCCAGAAAGCAGCTGCGCTGGGAGAAAACAAATGAATAAAAGATGTGCGCTGCGATTGGCGGCAATATGTACATCGTTAATAAAATTGGGACATTTATAAGTAAAATATATGATTCAGATGAGCAAAACGAGAACAAGGTGCGAGCTGGAGCCATCATTTCCCCAAGTCCACTTGTCTTTTCAAGGCGAAATATGCTTTCCTCGCCACAGTATATATATGTGGAGTTCTTCTAAAGGAAAGAGAGGTATAAGGCGTGTGGGGGGGGAGGGGGGAGAGAGCTGGGCGACAACGTCCGAGGGTGCGTTAGCGGCGAGGCCGCACAATTGAAAAGAAAGTTGTGCTATACAATCGAGGTGGAGGGATGCGATATAGCGTTGTGTGCCAGCCGGTTGGCATGTCAATGCAGGTTCCTTTTTTTGTGTGGAAGGGGTCTGATGGGTACAGTCGCTTCCTGTTAGCCACACTGCGAGACAGGATAGTAGCAGGCATAAGATGCGAAGAAATGCAACTGGCGCTATTTACTGAAGAAGCTTTAACCTTTCAAAAGGCGTAGGAGATATCCCTGTACCGAAAGGCCGGCTGCGCGACAAATAACGTTACCCCATGCAGAAGGCAAGGAAGTGGTGTTGCTTGTCACAGCGATAAGAGGAAAGGGTAGTGATAAGAAACGGAAGCTTCGGAATTTCAAAGGTGGTAAGGGAGTCTACGAAAGATGTGGCAAGGCGCATGACGCTAGCGTTTGCTTCTATAAGAACGTCCTGTGTCGAAGCTGTTTACAAATCGGCCATTTACAGATGATCAAAGTAAGCGTAGAGAACTAAAGGTTGCGAAGGTGGTGGGCTGCCCTGATAACGACTATGAATCAGATGTGTAGCATAATATTAATACAGTTCGTTTTGGACACGAAGTGCAACTAAACGTAGAAAGGCAAGACATGTGCATGCAGATTTATACAGGAGCTGCTGCAACCCTAATTTCCGATAGTGTTAGGTCGAACACATCTTTTTCAAGTGTGAGGCTTCTCGAGTCACCCTAAGAACATACACCGAGGAACCCGTCCCAATGAAAAGGCACTGAAACGTTTTGAGTTACAGACGGAAACAAACACTTGCGACTGCCAGTTATCAGGGCAAACAGCGACCGCTGCTAATGGAGACAAGATGTTTCGAGATCCTGAGTACTGCAGCAGTGTGTTTGTGAATCTAAGCGAAACTAGGAAAGCAAAAGCGGGTGAACAAAACGTCCCAGGGCTCTTTTCTGTGCAAGTCGGAGTGATAAACTACAACCAAGCAAGGATAGTTCTAAATTAGAATTGTATGACAGTCTTTCGCTAGGCCAGAAACATTCCATATGCGTCGCGAAATAAAGTAGAAAAAAAGCTGGAAATGCTGGAGAAAAGCGTTGTCATATGCCGCGTGAATAAAAACAATTTGGCAACACCAGTTCTTGTGAGTCAAAAGAAAGATGGGTCGCTGAGCATGTGTGAAGACCACACAGCAACAATTGAATCCGTGCCAAAGGCCCACCACTGCCCATGGTCACGACTTGAAGACTTGTATTCTGCAATAGCGAGTGGAAGTATTTGGCGTCTAGGACCAAGAAGGAGTGCCCGGTTCTCAAGCAAATGGCCAGAGACAATTCGGCCCACAGGGAAACAGCCGAAACTGTCCGGCGTCCGCGTCGACGTCGGCACCATCGTACGTCTTCAAAGAAGGCGCATGTGCGAAGTGATAGTAACCACTCCACTGCGGTACCACTTAGTCACGCCGGAAAACGGCCGACGACTTCCACGAAGGACGTAGATAAGACTCTTTCTTTAGAGGAATGGCGTACGCTACCGAGCCGCTCCCTTGCTAAGGAACCTCAGAAGGTCGCGGCCCCACCGGAGCTTTCTCCAGTCATGAATCATTAACCTAAAGAGATCATGAAGTCATCTCCGTGCTGCATTCCCTCATGGAAGCCATCCGAGCGATTTTAATGGACATGAGGACAACGTCTGCTCGAAGCGCACTTAAAGTTCTGGACAACTTAAGCCCAGGGCTTGAATGCTTCAACTAGAAAAGATGGCTACCGATATCCCATCTTTCCGAAAAGAAGTCAAGGCAGCGTCCATCATTCAATGGAACGCCAGAGGAATAAAATCACGTATTTCAGGTTTTCATCAGTTTGTGTACACGAATGTGTTTCCACTCATCGTCATTTGTGAACTCAACATGGCGAAACTAATGAGACCGTCAGGGTACGAAGTTATCATGTCTTTAACAAATGGTGCATGCAGCAAAATCATCGTTATTGTTCGTCGTGAACTCCCCTATATTTTGCAACCACTTGTGCCCCACAACGACAATCAATATATGTACTTCACAGTTAAAAAGAACAAACTCTCATTTACGCTCATAAGCGTGTATATATCGCCTTCCAGCAATTTCAATACTAAAAGATTAGCGGATATCTTGAGTGTTTGTCCCGCCCCATGGGTCACCATAGGAGATTTCAATGCAAATCACGCAGCATATGGAAGTACAAGGACAAATGAAACAAGACGAACATTAGCAAGCATCGCCTACAACTGTGGCTTTACTCTCCTGAACGATGGTAGCCCCACCTTTCTTCGAGGCGGGACAAACGGCAGCTGCCTCGACCTTGCTTTCGTCTCCAACTCTCTCGCCAGTTGTGTGAAGTGGTTTCCAGATATTGAGACACATTTGATTGGTAACATTCCCACCTATCTGAACATCAAAGGCTTGTCGTCTAGATCTGGCCCACGGAATACCATTCGGACGATTCAATGAGCCAACTTCAAATCTGATATGGAAGATGGCTGCCACGAGGGCCTACGCTCTGGGTTAGAGCAAACAATTCAAAATACTATGCAAAACGCCACACGCATGATGACGATCTCTTCCACCTGGAACGACTTGGACATAGAATTAGAGCGACTTCGAGCACTTCGTCGCCGAGTGGAACGTCGATATCGGTGCACAAATTCAATCCATGACTTAAGGGCAGCCAGGAGGATGCAAAAGTAGATTCAGCGTCGTATGGACAGATTAGCGTCGGAACGTTGGGAAGCGTTTTGCCAGACACTTGAACAACGCAATACACTGTCTCCCATTTGTAAAACGGCGCAAAGTCTGCGCTGCCTTCCGGAACAGCGTTTTCTATACAAAGTGCTCGCGCTTTACCGAGGGCGGCAAGACATCGATGTCGCAGAAGGCATTTGTGCGTGGATCGGAGACCAAGCGACTCGTCCATATCCTACAGCCCGAGATGACGTCCCCCTTCCCGTGACGGCCGCATGGACCTTCCTTTTGCAATGGAGGAGCTCGAGGTGGCACTAGCTCTCTGCAGGCGCTCATCATCTACGGGTCCAGATGGTATATCACAGCGGGCCTTGTGCTATCTCATCAAATCCGCACGGATAGGATTGTTGAGTCTTTAGAACTCCTCATGGCACGAGGGAAATGGTCCTGACGGGTGGAAAGTAAGCCGCCTGGTGCCACTCTTGAAGCAGGGAAATCTTCACTATATTTCACCTCTTACTGCCCAATAGCGCTGGCCAGCTGTGTAGGAAAGATATTGGAACGGATGGTCCTTGGCGGCCGGGAATAGTACTTTGAACACTACAAGATCTATCCGAATTCCATGGCTGGTCTTCGACGTGACCGCTCTTCCATCAGCAATGCCGTTCATCTCGTTTCATATGTCCATCTTGAAAGTTCCCGTAAGCGTTTATCTGCAGCTTTATTCTTAGATATGAAAGGGACATACGATAACGTATTACATGAGGCCGTTCTCGACGCTCTTGCGACGTTTGGCCTAGGTGGTCGAGTCTTTTTGTGGATTGCAAGTTACCTACCTGCAAGATAATTCTTTATGTTAACTGACGATGGCCCAACTACGCGACGCTATACCAGCAGGGGCGTTCCTCAAGGTGGTGCTCTCAGTCTGACGCCATTCCACCTCGCTCCTGTTGGACTTGCTGAATACTTGGCAACTACTATCAAGATTTCAAAGACTTGAACGCCAAAGACTTGAAAAATTATAGACCGATCAGCTTACTGTCCGTTGCCTACAAACTATTTACTAAGGTAATCGCAAATAGAATCAGGAACACCTTAGACTTCTGTCAAGCAAAGGACCAGGCAGGATTCCGTAAAGGCTACTCAACAATATCTCATATTCACACTATCAATCAGGTGATAGAGAAATGTGCGGAATATAACCAACCCTTATATATAGCTTTTATTGATTACGAGAAAGCGTTTGATTCTGTCGAAACCTCAGCAGTCATGGAGGCAATACGGAATCAGGGTGTAGACGAGTCGTATTTAAAAATACTGAAGGATGTCTATAGCGCCTCCACAGCCACCATAGTCCTCCATAAAGCAAGCAACGAAATCCCAATAAAGAAAGGCGTCAGGCAGGGAGATACGATTTCTCCAATGCTATTCACACCGTGTTTACAGGAGGTATTCAGAGACCTGGATTGGGAAGGATTGGGGATAAAAGTTAATGGAGAATACCTTAGTAACTTGCGATTCGCTGATGATATCGCCTTGCTTAGTAACTCAGGGGACCAATTGCAATGCATGCTCACTGACCTGGAGAGGCAAAGCAGAAGAGTGGTTCTGAAAATTAATCTGCAGAAAACTAAAGTAATGTTTAACAGTCTCGGAAGAGAGCAGCAATTTACAACAGGCAGTGAGGCACTGGAAGTCGTAAGGGAATACATCTACTTAGGGCAGCTAGTGACGGCGGATCCGGATCACAAGACGGAAATAATCAGAAGAATAAGAATGGGCTGGGGTGCGTTTGGCAGGCATTCTCAGATCATGAACAGTAGGTTGCCTTATCCCTCAAGAGAAAAGTGTATAACAGCTGTGTCTTACCAGTACTCACCTACGGGGCAGAAACTTGGAGGCTTACGGAAAGGGTTCTACTCAAATTGAGGACGACGCAACGAGCTATGGAAAGAAGAATGATAGGTGTAACGTTGAGGGATAAGAAAAGAGCAGATTGGGTGAGGGAACAAACGCGAGTTAATGACATCTTAGATGAAATCAAGAAAAAGAAATGGGCATAGGCAGGACATGTAATGAGGAGGGAAGATAACCGATGGTCATTAAGGGTTACGGACTGGATCCCAAGGGAAGGGAAGCGTAGTAGGGGGCGGCAGAAAGTTAGGTGGGCGGATGAGATTAAGAAGTTTGCAGGGCCGGCATGGCCACAATTAGTACATGACCGGGGTTGTTGGAGAAGTATGGGAGAGGCCTTTGTCCTGCAGTGGGCGTAACCAGGCTGATGATGATGATGATGATGATGATGATGATGATGATGATGATGATGATGATTATCAAGATTTCAATATAAGTTGACGACGTCGGTGTCTGGACTTCGGCAATTACACGTCCTCAGATACGTGCGCGGCATCAAAGAGCGGCAACTTTGAGAGTGAGGTACTTGTGTAAACAAGGTCTCAGCATATCACCAGAAAAATGCGCACTAGTGGCATTTACTCGCAAACCAATCACGCCTTATGTCGTCGCAATCAATGGGCAGACCGTTTCCTATGTCAGAACCCACAAGTCTCTTGCCGTAATTATTGACCGAGACCTGTGTCGGAGCCCGCACGTTGCCTACATAAAGCGGTGCCTGACAGCAACTTCGCAGTTGTTTAAATACTTGACAGGGAAGACGTGGGGTATGTCAGTTGACGCAGTGCTGAAACTGTACAGGACTCTCTTTCTCGGTTTTTTTAAGATGTAGTCTAGCTGTACTGAACAGCACCTGCAAAACAAATATTCGTGTTTTGCAGGCAGCAGAAGCTGAATCGTTCCGAGTTTGCCTAGGTTTGCCCAGATTCACGTAAACAAAGGCAACTATTGCGATTACTGGGAACCATCCAATGCAAACTCACATTGCCGTGGAAGCTCTGATAACGAGCATCAGACATTTTGCACGTGCCTCCTATTACCACCTTGCAACACTACCTTCAGACAGGCACCAATCATTATTTTCTAAAACTATCGTCCAGCACAACGACAAACTTCTCTCGTGCTTCACCACTGCATCTGAACCATCGATACCCCCCTTGGTGTCTTATCAGCCCCACAGAACATCTCAGTGTACTAGCAATAGGGAAAAAGTCTGAGCTGTCGTCGCCTCTGCTGAAACAACAGTGTCTGCTTGTTCTGCACGAGAGATATGCGGACAGTATACATATCTATACTGATGGTTCCAGAAACATCCAGTGTTCGTGCGGTGCTCTGTGCTTGTTTCAGCAAGAGCTATAACCATCAGCTTTAGCACTGACCACACAACGACATCGACATCTGTGGAACTAGCTGCTCTTTACGCTGCACTTTGTTTTGTCAATCGGGAACCACCTCGACAGTGGTCAGTCTTCAGTGACTCAAAAATAGCCCTACAATGTGTGCTATCAGCTCTGCGTCGCTGGCCATAAGAGCAGCTCGTATTTAATATTAGATGCTTACTTCATTCATCATATGAGAAAGGACACCACATGAAATTTCACTGTCTTCCAAGTCACTGTGCCGTCATAGGAAACAAAGCCGCCGATATTGCCGCTCGGAAATCTCTTGAAGACACCACTTTCACAATCCAAACCATACTGGTCATACCACTTTCACTGTCCAACGCAGCCAGCAGACTTTGAGTGCTTGCACAGGAGATCACGTACTCTCTATGGTGCCCATGAAGCAACCAGACCAACCGGAGCAATCGTCAATACCACCTGCCCTCTTTGATGCATCTCTGTATACCAATTGGACTCTGCCGAAGAGAGGCCACTCTGCTTTATCGCTTATCTTACTGATTTCGTATTGGAATGGCCGACAACGCTCTCTGCAAAGCCTGTCTTTGCAAGGGGACGCTAAAACACATTCTGTGCGACTGTCCTGAATATAATGTTCGGAGATTGTCCCTGGCGTCCGTTCTAGCGCACCTTGACAATAGACCACTGTCAGTTGCAGCCATTTTCACATATCGACGACAAAAGACATCGCAGCTGAGCGCGACGAAGGGACTACTTCGGTTTTTAAGAGAGATGTGCTTGTACAAGCGGCTGTGACAGTGATGTCACCTACCGCGCAAGAATGACGGACTGTAACTGACGATGTGTATGCTGTGCTATGTACTCTCTCTCTCTTTATCCTTACCATCTTTCATCCCCCCATAACCCTCCACGCATAACGCATAACGGTAGCAAGCTGGTTGAGCTAAACTGGTTATCCTCCCTGCCTTTCCTTCTCCACTTTTTCCTTCCTTCCTTCAGCCGAGTATCAGCAGATTCCGCTCACTGAGGCGTCCCGAACAGTGCTAGCCATTAATACACACTTGGTGCATTTCCAGTTCCAGCGTTCACTTTTTGGTATAGCCAGCGCGCCAGTCATTTTTAAGTTAATAATGGACGGGGTTCTGAAGGGCGTATCACACGTGTGATGTCGCATACGTGACATCTTGTTATCAGCAAAAAAACGTCACTGACTCCTAAAAGAAGCTGGAACTAGTCTTGGAGCGACTTAATGATCACATGGCGACTCTGAAAGACGAAAAGCGTCGAATTTTTTGGAGCACCGTGATTTATCTCGGTCGCACTGGGGGCTCACAATACCTATACCACGGAATAAAAATTAAGGTTATCGTAGAAGCGGGAGAACCCTCTTGCCAAATGGAGATAAAGGGCTATCTGGGCTTGCAAAACCTTTCGCAAAATTCTAAGCATTATTGCCTGCGTGGCAGAACCTTTTATTGTTAGTTACGCAAGGGTGAAAAGTGGTCTTGGAAAAGTGAGGGAAGCGAAGATTTTGCTTTTATAAGGGTGTTGCTTGCGAAGAGTACTGTGCTCACGCTTACGATGTAGCGAAACCAGTTGATCTGTCGTAGAATGTTTCGTCGTAAAGGTTGCGTGTCATCTTTCATGAGACTGCAGAAGGACAAGAGAGGCGGGAAGTGTTTGCGAGTAGAACACTTACATCATTTGAGAAGAACTATGTTCAGTGTGAGCGGGAAGCATTATATTTGATATTTGGGTTTTAAAAAGCCGCCGCTACCCATATGCAAGAGAGTGCACTCTCTTCTTAGATCATCAGCCATTGCTCGGAATATTAGGCCTAAATAAACATTTGTCTTCACTTGCTGCAGCTCGAATATAAAGATCGGCAATTACGTTGGCAGCGTACAGTTATAAAATAAACAATCGAAAAGGAAGAAACGTTAAACTACCTCATGTTCTATCCATACTACCACGGCCTATCTTAGCGGCCGACAACCCTCCCAAGTTTACCTAGCTGTTTGACAGCATGCCACTAGAGTCAAATGACGGGAGGGAAACTACCAGACGTGATGCCACCTTGTCTTGTACGACGCAGATCATCCTAAATGGCTGGCCTTCACAGTGCTCCGGGGAATAAAGACCGTTTTATTCAGGTCGTGACGAACCCTCGGTAGAACAAGAATTCACACCATGGGGATCAATAATTATCGTACCGGATAAACTTCGGCAACCAATCATGCATAAATTGTTCGAGGACCAATCGGGAGCTAGACGCATGATAGCGCTGGAAAGAAGGTTGTCTCGACCTTTCGACGGAAATCGACGCTACGGAGTGTCGGGTGTGTGGCGCTGTTCAAAACTCTGTTTCACTGGTTTCATTGTAACAATGAAAGTTTCCAACAAACCATGGCTGCCAGACGTTGTTAGTCCTCGTCGATGCGTTCCTAAAACGGATCGAGGTGTGGTCTCTGTCATCTAATGCTGCTAAAATAGCTATTGAAAAGTTATGATGTGCGTTTGCCGCCTATGGTCAGCCAAGTATGCTGGCATGTCATAATGAACCGCAGTTCATTTCGGAAGAAGCCACAACATTTTTTAGTGGGGAACGTGTGAGGAATGTCAAGCCGCCGCCATATCATGCATGTTTTAAAGGAGCTGTAGAGCGTTTAATGTCGACAACCAAACAAGCCCTGTAGAAGTAGGTCTTGCATGACGGATTTAGCTACAAGAAATATATCTTCCTGGAATGTTTGTACAGCTATCTAATGAGTTATCAGAATACTCCACACAGTACCACTGGCCAGACCCCTGCAGAATTGTTTTTGAAAAGGCAGCCATGGGTAAAGATCAAGTTGCTAAAACCAGATTTTTGCGCTCTCCATGCGGGGGCAGTAATAGCGCATGACAGTACAAAATTATGTATCGTGTTGTATTCCTCGCTTTTTTGCTGTGGAGGATGATGTGTGAGTGAAAAACTGTGCTAAGTGAAACAGTCTCGTGGTGCGATGGTGTCGTGACACAGGTTGGCAGTCACGTTACCTACCTGCTTCAAGAGTCGCAAGCAGTGCGATGTACGCATGCCGACCACATCAGAGCCCGCTGCGGAATCTGGGCTTCCGCAAGCTTTTTACAATTGAAAACTGCTCCTACAGCCTCCCAAGACATCGCTCATCTGGAAGGTGCAATGTCTTGTGGGCCAGTCGCTGTGCCACCTCTCGCGGTTTCACGCGTGACAGAATCTGCAAAACGTTGGCCTCCGACATCCGTATTGCCCAGCGTCCGCAACAGCTGCCCCCGGATCTTTGGAGAAGCCAGACGCTGTAGGTACTGATGAGCTGCAAACCCTGGTTCGTAGTGCACCTGTGTGACGTTCCCCAACAGATACCAACCCAGTGACATTCGGAATTATCCTTAGGCAGAAGAAGTGTAGCCTGATGTTCAATGTCTGTGCGCATCCAGTGCGTACATTCCTCTTGTGACGGACCACTTGATCCCGTGCCTTATAATTGCACCATCAAATAAAAGATCACTCCTTTCCTTCTTTGCGTGTTCCCTCTCTGTCTTATTGCCAAATAATTGGCAAAATAAATTGCACGAATTGAGTACTGCGCAGATTTCTTGCAACTGCTGAAATCGGACAAGCCGGTTGATTGAGCGAATCGAATAAAAATGTGACGCAGAAGTTTCGAGGCTACCCTTGCAACGTTGCAACGTCTAGCAGCACCTCAGCCATTTCCTTTGCATAGTTTACTCAAAATCTCGTATTCTTTTTTGTCTGTGTGTGGGGCTGCCTTATAATTGCCTTATAATTGCACCATCAAATAAAAGATCACTCCTTTCCTTGTTTGCGTGTTCCCTCTCTGTCTTATTGCCAAATAATTGGCAAAATAAATTGCACGAATTGAGTACTGCGCAGATTTCTTGCAACTGCTGAAATCGGACAAGCCGGTTGATTGAGCGAATCGAATAAAAATGTGACGCAGAAGTTTCGAGGCTACCCTTGCAACGTTGCAACGTCTAGCAGCACCTCAGCCATTTCCTTTGCATAGTTTACTCAAAACCTCGTATTCTTTTTTGTCTGTGTGTGGGGCTGCTTAGAAACTTCTTCAAAAGGTAGGATATGTGTAGTTGTTGATGTTGTTTTGCTGCGAAGATGAAATGTCGAATTTTTAAACTAGGATCTGCTGTCAAGGACACCATCTGCAGGATGCAAGGCCCAATGTTGGAGTTAGTGCAAAACAGGTGCGTCCCAAATTGAGTGTGATACCGAGGCAATCATTAGGCACTTTTGTTTTCGAAATATGGCCTTAACAATGTGTGATTATTATGCATTCATGTTAATGAATAATTTTGAGAAGTTGTAGATATTTATTGTGCATAAATTGCACTTCAATTCCGGAAAATTGAATAATCCCGCAGTCACTGCAATCAGTGGAACATAGCGACGTAGACCACTATTCCCTCATAATCGCCAGGTTTCCCTCAATTGTGGCAAAAGCGGCTGCCTCATCAGAAGTAAACTTTCATTAACCACCGCCACTACGAATTGTAGAGATGTATCTAAGGAGTGCTTGCATAAATATACGTCAAGTCTAAGAGTTACACAAGCGCAAGACGTGTTTTCTGATGCTTTCTCGCAAAATTTCGGTTTCTGCGGCAAAGGCGGAGGTTCTCACTGCAGTTCGCTACAGGCTCGCACTGGAAAATGCGCTGGTTTTGTCTGTGCCCCACTGGTTCCAGTACGCAAGGACGAGCGCTGCTTAATAATAAATGCTTGATACAATTTCATTGCCTGATACTAGTCCCTTGTCATAAATAACGCTATATCCTATGGTCATAAAATTCAGTTTCGTGTCGCAGCTTGGAATAAAGATGCGTGAGCTACCCTGTTTATGGATGCACATATTGACACTAAGAATCACTTTCGTTTTTTGCATTTTACCTTTTGACTAGGCGGATAGCTATTTTCTTGAACGAAATCACGCAAACGCAGGAGACGCCGCGTTTTTTAGTAGTCTGCACGTAACCTATAAGTGGAAGATGTCACCGTTGTCGCAGTGTTGTGGAGTCCACAAGAAACTCAGAAGTCGTTCAGACGTGCTGGAACGGACCCCGAGTTCGAAGTCTACCGCTCATTGATATTATCGCACCCAGAACAAATCTAAGGTGATTCGTGCGCTTCCCTTTTCTCTAGTGTAATAAAAAGTACGTTCTGAAGCTCAAATACACACATTTTAGCTCTTGCCAGCTACCCTCGCCGAGAACGGTCCCCACTGAAGCTCCGGCCTAGCGCATCCGCCGAGTCCGTGTACACACTATTGGCGCATCTGTGCTCAAGAATAAACAAGTCTAACAAAAATAAATCAATCAATATTTCAACTTTCGCTACGGTGTTCTTAAATAAACTATGTTTTCATGTCAACAAGAAGGACAAGAAGTATGTTAGTACAAGAAGTGATGAGCGCCGATGTGGCGCGTCATGAACGCAGTTGTGTCGCCGAACATGTGGTGTCGCCGAAGGCTGCCAGCACTAGCCTACGCTTCCCTGACGTATATGACTAGACAGATGTGTCGATTGAAACCCATCACTGAACTAAAAAAAATCACGTTGCAGATCCCTTGGGTGAGGAACAAGAAACGGCTATCAAAATCGGCAGTAACAGCCGATACAGCGTCCGGATCGGCGGTTCATTTAGGACTTTTTTCGAAGCGAAAATGCCATACGGAAGCGAAAATCGATGTTGTGGCACATCCAAGCATACTCGTGAATACGGACAACTTTTTTTTAGGTACAGGCGTAAGTTTTAGTTGCTGGACGATAACGCATCTACCTTGTCTGTGCGAGGCGTATCTCTGTGAAACTAAAACTGATTCTGGATCTTGACATTGCAAATTATCCAGATATGTCTATGTGCTGGCGAAGTGTTTCAGATCGCTTAAAAACAAAAAAGAAAACTTGAATGGAAAAGGTGCTAATTGAACGCCAAGCAAATAAAAGATGACGTGTTCATAGATCATCATGATCATCATCATCAGCCTGGTCACACCCACTGCTAACAAAGGCCTCTCTCCCATACTTCTCCAACTAACCCAGCCATGTACTAATTGTGGCAATGTCGTCCCTGCAAACTTCTTAATCTCATGCGCACACCTAACTTTCTGCGGCCCCCTGCTACGCTTCCCTTGCCTTGGAATCCAGTCCGTAACCCTTAATGACCATCGGTTATCTTCCCTCCTCATTACCTGTCCTGCCCATGCCGATTTCTTATTCTTGATTTCAATTGAGATGTCACTAACTCGCGTTTGTTCGCTCACCCAATCTGCTCTTTTCTTATCCCTTAACGTTACACCTATCATTCTTCTTTCCATAGCTCGTTGTGTCGTCCTCAATTTGAGTAGAACCCTTTTCGTAAGCCTCCAGGTTTCTGCCCCGTAAGTGAGTACTGGTAAGACACAGCTATTATACACTTTTCTCTTGAGGGATAATGGCAACCTGCTGTTCATGATCTGAGAATGCCTGCCAAACACACCCCAGCCCATTCTTATTCTTCTGATTATTTCCGTCTCATGATCCGGATCCGCAGTCACTACCTGCCCTAAGTAGATGTATTTATTCCCTTACCACATCGAGTGCTTCACTACCTATAGTAAACTGCTGTTCTCTACCGAGACTGGTAAACATTACTTTAGTTTTCCGCAGAATAATTTTTAGACTTTGCCTCTCCAGATCAGTGAGCATGCGTTAAAATTGGTCTTCTTAGTTACTAAGCAAGGCAATATCATCAGCGAATTGCAAGTTACTAAGGTATTCTCCATTAACTCTTATCCCCAATTCTTCCCAATCCAGGTCTCTGAATACCTCCTGTAAACACGCTGTGAATAGCATTGGAGAGATCGTATCTCCCTGCCTGACTCCTTTCTTTATCGGGATTTTGTTGCTTTCTTTATGGAGGACTACGGTGACTGTGGAGCCGCTATAGGCAGGTTGCGAACGTAGTTGCCGCGCCTACTAGGGCGCCCCTCGCGGCGGCGAGCGCAGAACCGGCAGGATACGACCGGCCCGCCCGCGTTCGGAAAGCCTGTATGTGCACTGTTTCGCGCGTAGCTGTTGCCTTTTCTGAGCAATGCCGAAGTGCAACCCGAGCTGTTGAGTAGTGGGCTGCTACAGCACGTACACCAACTCACGAGGAACAAAGTTTTACAGGTTTCCAAGCCGACCGTATGAAGCAGAACGGCGTCAACACTGGATAGCACTCGTCCGACGGCATAAGCTGTTTTATGTTCCGGCGTTATGCCAAGTGCGTTATAACGCTGAATTCTTTGCTTTTACAGCAAGGATGGCAGCAACGGGACACCTACAGTAAGTGGCGTAGCTATAGTCGTCTGGCATCCGGGGCCCATAGGTCTTCTGCCCCCCCCCCCCCGGGTTTATTGGAGGAAGGCGAGGATATCAACAATTTCTGTGTGTCTCCAGACGTATATGAACCCCCCACTGGCCCCTTGCACCCGGAGCCCACGCCTCCCCCCCCCCCACTTGCTACGCCACTGCCTGCAGTGCGTACGAGGATATGCATCAAACAAACTAGTTTGTTCCTACACTGTACCGCAGTAAAGCAGTGTAACTCTTTCCCAATCCTCTCCCATTCAAACAGCGCTAGGGCTTGCTGAGAGATTTGAGGAGGGGTTGCAGCCGGCTGAGCTGGCACACACTCTTCAGCGCCCATGGCAGCATATCAACGAAGGTGCAGATGAAATCACCAAAATTTTTGACAACGTGGTTTATTGGAACCTCCTTAGCACGCACTGAAAAAACGCAACATAAAAGTATCGCACTTCCAGTAACTTGGGCGAAAATATTTTCCCAGCGTAGTCTAACACAACTGGTAAGTTCATCCCCTTTTTTTGTATTTGGGGAGAGCAACTTTAGAATACCTCTGGTAGGTCTTACGACTCGTTCATACGCCCCACGTTCTTGGATGAGATGTTTTGGATTCGTATTTGCCCTCATGTATGTGCAGGGAAACTCCCGCGGCGTCCTTGCACTTCCTTGCGATGCCAGCACGGCAATCGCAGCTCCCCGCTAGGATTTGTCTGCTGTCGCCGATCTTCAAGGATCAATTTCGCCTACAATTTCATGCGTCCACACCGTAGATAACGAAGTAAATTACGCTGAGCTTCACGCATCTCGCTGGTGCATTATTTTTCGTTTGCGGAATAAACCTAGCATTCACTTCCGATCAGTGCGAGTTCAACACTTCCCTCACGTCGAAGACGTGCCCCACTTCAAATAGACGACTTCCTTTCCCTAAATTCCTTTCACGGAAAAAAGCTATGAAGATCTTGTAATTCCCCGAAGCCCGGTTAAAATTAATATCGGCACGCTGTTTCGCGCCATCGCTATCGTTCGACAGGACGCCAAACACGCAGTGCGGGCTGCTGACGCCGTGAGTAATGCTACCACATTCGCGCAACTATTCGTCAGATGGCGCTAGGGGTCGGAAAGACGGGGCCCCGCCTAGCACTTGCAACCTGCCCATAGATATCTTCCAGTATTTTTACGTACAGCTCGTCTACACCCTGATTCCGTAATGTGTCCATGACTGCTGAGGTTTCGACTGAATCAAACGCTTTCTCGCAATCAATGAAAGCTATATATAAGGGTTGGTTATATTCCACACATTTCTCTATCACCTGATTGATAGTGTGAATATGGTCTATTGTTGAGTAGCGATACTGGAATCCTGCCTGGTCATTTGGTTGACCGAAGTCTAAGGTGTTCCTGATTCTATTTACGATTATCTTAGTAAATACGTTGTAGGCAACGGACAGTAAGCTGATCGGTCTATAATTTTTTCACGTCCTTGGCGTCCCCTTTATTATGGATTAGGATTAGGTTAGCGTTCTTCCAAGATACCGGTACGCACGAGGTCATAAGGCATTGCGTATACAGGGTGGCCAGTTTTTCAAGAACAATCTGCCCACAATCCTTCAACAAATCTGGTGTTACTTGATCCTCCCCAGCTGCCTTCCCCCTTTGCATAGCTCCCAAGGCTTTCTTTACTTCTTCCGGCGTTACCTGTGGGATTTCAAATTCTTCGATACTATTCTCTCTTCCATAATAGTCGTGGGTGCCACTGGCACTGTATAAATCTCCATAGAACTCCTCAGCCACATGAACTATCTTATCCAAACGCATACATCTGATTCTTGCCAATTCCTAGTTTCTTCTTCACTGCTTTTAGGCTTCCTCCGTTCCTGACAGCATGCTCAATTCTATCCATATTATACTTCCTTATGTCAGCTGTCTTACGCTTGTTAATTAACTTAGAAAGTTATGACAGTTCTATTCTAGCTGTAGGGTTAGAAGCTTTCATACATTGGCGTTTCATGATGATATCTTTTGTCTCCTGCGATAGCTTACTGGTATCCTGTTTAACGGAGTTACCACCGACTTCTATTGCACACTCTTTAATGATACC
The DNA here is from genome assembly GCF_038994185.2 of Dermacentor albipictus. Classification (NCBI taxonomy): domain Eukaryota; kingdom Metazoa; phylum Arthropoda; class Arachnida; order Ixodida; family Ixodidae; genus Dermacentor; species Dermacentor albipictus. The sequence goes on along the minus strand of NC_091828.1, from coordinate 24,728,953 downwards.
CGTAAGATTGTCGTTCATTGTTTCAACACTAAGGTCCTTTCCCTTAGTTAAAGCCGAATACCTGTTCTTTAGCTTTAGCTGGAATTCCTTTATTTTCCCTCTTACCGCTAACTTATTGGTGGGCTTCTTATTAACCAGTTTCTTTCGTTCCCTCCTAAGTCTAGGCTAATTCGAGTTCTTACCATCCTATGGTCGCTGCAGCGCACCTTGCCGAGCACGTCCACATCTTGTATGATGGCAGGGTTAGCGCAGAGTATATATTTCATTTCTAGTCTCGTCATTCGGGCTCCTCCACGTCCATTTTGGGCTATCCCGCTTGAAGAGGAAGGTATTCATTATCCATGTTCATAAATAAAAGAAAACAAAAAAAGAAATTGAACCAGTTTTTTAATGAGACGCTACGCAGTGCCGCAGAGAAATGCGAGAAATTTAAATAAAGGGCAAAATTTAACGCAGTAGAAAGAGGTGGGCACATGAAGTATCAAGCTCAAAAACCGGAACAGGGTCTGCGGCAGAAGCTGAAAGACTTGGTGTGAATGGAAACAGCTAATCTGGATTCGGTACCATAAGAACTGCAAGTAATTAAAAGAAAACTAGAAAGCTTAGAGCAGGATAAATACAGAGGAGCGATTATACGCGCATGAGCTGAAAAATATCTCGCGGGTGAAGTACCAACAAAGCGAGCTTTGTCAGGTGAAGTGACGTACGCTCGAGGAAATGAAATATTGGAAATAAAATATAATGGTATGATATTGAGAGAACAGAAAGTTATCATGCCGTATTTTGAAATTTACTATGGAGAATTGTTTGCTTGTCGTGAGCCGAAGGTGCCAGGGTACGAAGATGACTTCTTGGCAGAAATGCCGACGCTGGGCAAACAGGAAACGAATTTATTAGAAAGGGATATTAGTCTGGGAGAGATTGAGAGGACTATTGAGGAACTAAGCTCGGGCAAATCACCTAGTCCGGTTGGGATTACCGCCGCATTTTACTAGGCGTTCAAGACGGATATGGTAACAGCACTGCATGAGGAATATTCAGAGGCACTCAAGTGGCGGACTTTATCTTCATCGTTCAATCGTACGCACACAGTACTAATCCCAAAAGGCAAGGATATAAATATATTACGTAAAGTAACGGGATACAGGCCAATCACGGTGACAAATATTGATTAGAAGGTTTTAATGAAAGTTCTTGGAGCAAGGCTGCAGAGACTTGTACATATGTTAGTTGGGCTGCATCAGACATGCGACATCGGAGGCATGAAAATATTTACAAATATTCTCGTAGCTAGAAGAATTTTAGGATATTTCGATTGCCCTTTCCTCAATGTAGCGATACTGCAAATAGATCTAGCTAGGGCTTCTGAAATGGTACCACATGGCGGTCTGTTTTTGTTAAAAATTATGTAGGACTTGGTTCTGTCATGTGTAAAGGCGTCAAAATGACATATCAAAGCTCATGCACCAATTTATTTCTTAATGGTGAACTTTCACAACGCATACATGTACTCTCTTCCGATCAACAGGGTTGTCCGTTAAGTCCTTTACTTTTTGCTTTATTTTTGGAGCCGCTCTGTAGAAAAATAGTTACAGTACAGAAATAAGGGGGTTTAAGGTAAGATCTCGTGAGTACGCGTTCTAGCTTATGCCCATGACGTCGCCCTATTTGCTGTAGATAGGGAGAGTGGGAGCTCATTATTAAGAATTAACGAAAGGTATCACGAGAAAAGCGGCAGTCTAATCAATAAGCAGAAGAGTATTTTTCTCTGGCATGGCCATAGAAATGCCAGGTCCGGTGTTTTTGAAAATATCCAGTGGCTCACGACACCTAGCACCTATCTGGGGGTACCTTTGGATAGGTACTGTGAAAAACGAGTCACTCTGGCTCGAAAAAAATGGATGAAAATTCGTGCGATGGCCCAAGCATGGGGTTGCCGTGAATTGAAGATTTTTGCACGTGCCACTATTTCTCACGTTTTTGTCGCTGAGAAAATTATGTATCTTCTGCAGGCACTGTATCGCAGACGTAAGCACAGTCAAAAATTTCCCTGAACCTTTGCCACGTTTATCTGGTGTTTGGTTCGAAGAAAAATTTCGTTCGTCGCGTAAAGAAAGGTGGTCTGTCGGTGTGCCACTTGTTTCTTCAACAAGTTGTATCACGTTTCATTTTGACAAGGGACGAAAGAGACTCGTTTCTGTGTTTTTTTTTTTCAAACCACGTTAACAGTTTCTATGCCTGATTTTCTTTTTGTTCAGCCATTTGCCCTCATTACACAATTTCACGGTTCTTGCGCGAAGTTGTGACGGCCTATCGGTTCCTTAGGGCAAGAATTTCCCTAGAGTACTCTTTCAATGTAAGAAGAAAGCCTCTCATGAAGGATCTTATTGAGAGTGTGTTCTCTGTACCACTGTATTGGTTAATGTTTCAAGGGCCTGGGCAAGATGGACATAAAGGGTTAGATATATATGGATACCGGCAACCGTTAACATATTTTTTTCAAGCTTCACACGGGAACCTTGCCCGTTAAAATGTGGTTAGAGGAAAGACGGATTTACATGCCATGGGGAAGCAGATGCTTTCTGGGCAACAAAGCTGAAACGATCGAACATGCTTTCAGTGATTGTAATAATGCCATATTATTTTGGGATATATTACAGAGATCTTTAAGATCGTTTTTTTTTTTACCTCCTGAACGCGATTTTGAACAGATGGACGTTATTTTTTTACTCGGACTGCACGCAGTCTAGCGTAGTCTGTATGCATATAGACATTGTGATGTTAAGGGTCGATCTGCGTATGAACATTTTGTGTAATAGGTTGTGCAAGTACGTGACGTGCACGAGACTATTGACTGTTATGAAGATGTGGTGTCAATGCTGGATACTTTAACACATATAAAACGAATGTGATCTGTGATCGCAAACTCCTTTGACGCTTGTAGCCAAGCTGGAAATAATGAAAGAGGAAAGCTGGCGGGGCGGTAGTCCTAAAATATCGGGCTTGGGATCCGTAGGCCCGACGATCGTATACTGGTCTCAGCATTCTTACTTATCACGTTTTCCTTGCACTAAAACGCTCTCTGTTGCATTCTTTATTAAAGAAAGTGCATGCAGTGGCCAGGCACCGCGTATTTACCGCGCTATAGCTGTTTTTCGCACCAGTACCCAGAGCATCCCAGTGCGCAGCGCCTGCCCAGCGCCCCAGCATCCAAAGCGCGACATTGACAGGCCCATAATCGGGCGTGGCACTGGGAACTGGGTTTTGCAATAGGGTAAATACCACATTGGCCGTTAAGTACACTGTAGCGCGTTGAGGGTGGATGGGGGGGGGGGGGCATTTGGCTGCTTTGTATTATTGCACGAACGTTGTATCGTAATTTGACGCATATTTACGCACACGTACGTTTCCTCTATTCCTCCGCTATCGAAATGCGCCATTTCCGGCAGAGCGATATTTAAAGCAGCATTCGCGCGCTCATCCGTAGAGCGCTGTAGCTACTAAACGATGCGCGCGTGTACCCGACGAAATGAGAGAGCACAAACGCTTCTGAATCGCCGAGTGAACGGCATCCATGCTAAATTCTCTCGTAAGACATTTGCTTGAGCATTCCAACTACATTTCAAGCTTTTATTGGAAAACATCAATAATGAACCACTTCTTGATGGACGGGTTACAGAAAAGACGAGGCGATCATCCCGTAGGCTTTCTTAGCACTAATTCCAAAATGAAGGCGTGTTTATTGTTATTCAAAAAGAAAGAAAGAAAGAAAGAAAGAAACAAAGACCTCATCCGAAATAGCTTGTCGACTTCGCATATTCGCTATTCTAGCTCGCGTGGCCATTTAGGAGTGACGAATTCCATCAAGCGTTAGTTCTTTCGGAATTTGCAAAACCAATCGCCGTAAAAGTTGAGGAGAAACTAAGCGGCTAAGGGGATGTCAAGAGATCTCCATGTTTCACTCGTTGGTTTGAGGCTCGGGTGGGAACTTGTCGCTGTTAGAATAATGATGTATTTATCTAGCGGCTTGAGACGCCAGCAGATCAATAAAAATATTTCCGCCAATATGAATGAGTACCAATGCGTGATGCTGAGAAAAGAGTATGAGATCATCTTTTGCGCTGGTGACAAGAGAGCTTCTAACGTCGGGCTCAATAAACACCGAGTGCCAGACCCTTGCGGCGTGCAGGGCTAGTATACCCGGGAACAGTGTTTACAAAGAGAATGTAAACAGGGGACAAACGCCACGGACGTGACAGGCTGCCGTCGGCAAGAGGCGGAGCCACTTTCGACAGCGGAGGTCCATAATTATGCTGTCTCCGGCACCTGACGCCTCTCACAAGAACGCTGCATCACTGCAGATTACAGTCCTGTCATCCCATCAAAGAAATAGAAAAGATCAAGGAATGTGGCCGAGCTGACCGTTTTGCCAAACGTCGTTGTGACGCTGTTGCCGCAGGCATCGTAGGAAGACTTCATCACGCATGCTTCGCGGGTGGCGTACTCTACGCAGACATAAAGTGATATTGTAAAACCAGAGTTTGAAAAGAAATGCGTTGTTAAAATGCCGTCAATATGGAGGTACCACATTTTGCTTTTGGGCGGTGGCCGTTTTCCGCCAGCGTATCATTCTTATCAAGTATAGTTGAGCTCGAGACACGCCTAACGCATGGAAAAGTTTCTTCATTTTGTCGCCGTGTCTATAGCGACATTGTGTGGTGTAAGGCGATAGCGTGCGCAATACGAATGCTGCTGTAGATTCTCGAACGCAGACGAGCACGAGCGATAAACATGCAATGCACTGTGGAAGTCCCATAAAAAATAGCGGATGAACATGAACCGTGAGTTCGCATTACAAATGTGCTCACCGTTATTGTTGTGCGTCGTTCCTTTTTCTGTACAAAAGTGCGCCGAATAAATAGGTAAATTGATAAATTGTTGCCTCAAAGTTTAGCAGTCTTCGGTCCTTCACTCACAACTATTTCGCAATATGGTGAAACCGCTATTCGTCGAGTACCTCGAGAGATGAAATGCTGTTCCTTTGACCAGCTTCCGGGACGCCGAAATTAAACACCAAAATTAAACACCAAATCAAACGCCACCTACACGATATGTGTAGCTGCTAAGTAGACAGAACGAATATATATAGTGTTTCATATTAACCTTCTAACAAGTTAGCGTGAATCGCCTTTTTTTTTCTCTGTGTTTATTGCCAACAATGTTTTCACTTTTTGCGCTTATTGTCGTTGACTGATCATAGATACCATAGCTATCATAGATGCATAGATATCAAAATATCACGCCATAAATGGCGTTTAAAGTTTGGTTAAACGAGAAAAAATCGATCAAAATCTGGTAGGTGTTGTGCATAGGCCAACAGAAACACGATGAATAGGCACAGCATTCGTTTAATGAGGCCACATAGCTGGTAAACCGAATGAGCACACCAGTAATTGTTGGTAGGGAAGTCGTACTAATTACAAGATATAGAGCATTGTTTTCCGAATGTTCACGAACCATGGGATGCTTCCAGTCAAACAATAAACTATTTTTATGGATCAACGTGCGCATCTTCGTTATCGCAAAGGTTGATTGAAGAAAATGTGGCAGCATCTATCTCATGACTGTCGAAGGTAATGCATTTAGCACTGAATAGATATAGCGACACGAAGTATTGCCCCCGTTGAAATTAGTTATGTGTGAGTTCTGTACTGCAGCGGTACTCCTCTCTCAAGTTTCCGTGAATGTGATGATTATTTATTGGCAACCCCATTGAAACGGGGTGGTGACAAATAGTCACCTAGACTGCTTGAGTTAAAGAGGAGAGTTAATAGATGCTTTTCATTCTGGGATTTTTGTATCCGCCTTCCTAATCTTGTTTTTTTTTTCTTCAAAATCTAACGTATACAGCTGCGTATGACCGTAAGAGATCGGGTCATATCGATCTCTTCCCTGCTTGTTTTTTTTTCTAGTACCGTAAAGGTTTCCGGCTAATCTAGTGCTCACTGGTTGATACTTACACCCACTTAAAATCCAAGCACTTCTGCAAGGTGTACGTTACCTAGGGTTCTCACAGGGTGAATCACTTTGCATTCGATTAGCATGTGCTAAGAGGTCTGAGGATTTTACTGCGCCATGCATGCACCTCATCTTGTAGCGTATATATTCTCCGGTATGTTATTGTCCATAGGCAACTAGCTCAAGCCTCGAATAGCAAGACACTGCACGTTGTGTTATCGTACATATTTTCCCTTCTAACTTCTTTCTTCCCGTTCTTGTAAATTTCAGTAGTCTTTTCTGTTTCCATTCTTTGCATCCAGTTTGCTGTCTCTGTTTCTCTCACATTCCTTTTGATCAATCGCAGTGCTCTATTTAATATTTAAATCAATATGTACTTGGTTACCAGCTTTCTTGACGGCTTTTTACAGTCTGTGTCCATGCTTTTTAGGTACAGATGTATGGGCCCCTTAGCATCGCATATATTTTCATCCATGCTGCTTCTAAGCTAATTTTGCTCTGGTTTCTCGGACTTCAACAGAGGCGCAACTCATGGCACCCTGCACTGCCTCATTTTTCGTTCTATCATATGCTCCCAAAGCCAACGGGGCTACTAATCTTCGTTAAATTCGAGCCCGCACAGTACAGCATTTGCGATTGTATTCGACGGCACTATTAGTCCTTTCCAGATTTCACGCACTGCTTCATCTTTATTTTGCCCCCTGAACATTGTATGTTCGATTGCTTCTGCATTACGCCTCCTGTTAATTTTCAGAAAATCCTTGTGGTTGCTTGGTGGTCTTCCCTTGATTTATGTATACACAGACGTATTTAAATTGCTTGTTTATGGGAAGGAGTTACTGCTGAATTGCCATTAGGTAAATGCTCATGTCTTCATTAAAGATTATAACGCCGGATTTCTCTGCACTAAATATAAGCCATAGCTTTGCCGTTGCGTTGCCACACAAATTCGCAAATTTCTCTTAACCTCTTGCACTGTCCATTACCAGAGCTATACCGCCCGTACACATTACTCTGGAGCCCTTCTGTCGGTTGTACCATTTGTCTATTGCACATGTTTCATAAATCAAATCCTATTTGATTGTTTTCTATTTTTCTTTCTTTTTATGTCTTCAACGTAAATAGTGAACAACAGCAGAACCAGTGGACAACCTTGCTTTACTCCTTGGTGAATTGCCTCTACTTCATTTCATATCTGGCCTTCCCATACAATTTGCACTCGGTCGTCTTGATATACCTCCATCAGAAGCTCCACGAATTCGGCCTGTATGCTTTCGTGCTTGAGAAGAACCCATAAGTATACCCTGTCTAGGTTGCTTTACGCTTCCTTAATGCCTTTAAGTGCTTTCTATGAAGGTCTACCCTGAGCTACTGAATTTCTGTGCACTGAGTACCGACACATAATTTCTACGTCATGTTTCTCGACCTAGTTCAGAGGTTCAAATTTTATGGCTTATGTATAATTCTATGTATCACCCCGTTACTGTATCTGGCCTGTACGAGCTCTTCTTATCTTTACGACCTTTGCATTCGTATGTGATGTTCATCTTGCTTTCAGGTCATCCAAGCAGAATTTTCTTCGTTTTAACCGTTTGCCCTACGGCATTAGTAAGTAGTGCGTTGCTCTTTGAAGCGAGGTTTTGATTAGCTGTATTATGTGTGCACCGTATCCTGCGGCCGTGTTATTAAGAATATATTCTTTATTTTTTAAGGAAACGTTTACTATTCTAAGTTATCATATCTGAGGCTTGTCTGCTATCGCTGTATTTGCTTGAGTCAGAACTACCCTTTCTTTAGTGCCGAAGGCATCCGTAATAACGTCTCTGATGTACCGCAGCGCATCGTCTTCTTCGAGGATGTTACCGTCTTGATCTCTTATAGCCGTCTGCGAATTTTAAATGCGCAAGCATTTCTATGCTTACTGAACGAGGAAGCCCGACCGTCCTTCAAGTAATACGATTGCTTTCGAGATATGGCCCTCAGCACCGATCGAATAGACCTTCGTGCTGCCTCTGGCTTGAACGCAAACTAAGCGGTGAGAACACAACGCACACGAAATTTTCAGCACTCGGAGCACTCTGTCCCAAGCGCAAATCGCTTTAAGAGGAAGCTTTAGCTCGAGTGCTCCTATCTAAACACATGTAAAAGGAGAATTCGTCTTTCTCGACAACCACAGCACCAAATTTGACGAGGTTTATTGCATTTAAAACAAAAACTTTAAATAAAATGACTGCTGGTTTCGAATTTTTCAGTTAGGTCGTCAATTCTGTATTAAAAGTCGTCAAAAACCAAAAATTCTCAACTGTGTCTCAACTCTGTCACTCAACAACTAAAAAGGATAATACAAATCTGTGAATCGCATCTAATAGTACATATAAAGCGGACAAAGTTTATATGTTATACATGAATATAAAAAAAATTGTATTATGGAAATACAGCTTTTGCAGAACACTTGTAACCATTGTAACAAATTCACATAAGATGTAAAATGACATATGGAATTTATCCGCTTCTAATGAGCTAATGGATGCCGTTTACAGATCCGCGATACCTGTTCTCCAAGCAGAGCTATAAATTCGTAAACTTCGTGCTTCTATTTTTTTCAAACGGTCGATTATTTGAATATTCTTTTATCAAAATGCAGGCCCTGAATCGAAATCCCGCTTCCAACGGTCACTAGAATTTAACTTTCTCTCTCAAATGCAACAAAGTTCATTAAAATCGGTCTAGGGGTTATTTCATAAAAACGTTTTTGCGTTTTACATGCATTTGAATACGCCGCGTCGGAGTTGGGCCGGAGCTACAGCTTCCTCTTAAATGTAGGGCCTGCGCGGCCGTCCCACACGCACCCGCCGCCGGAGCACAGTTGACTACGGTGGATAATTGTTCGACACGGAAAGATAAGACGCTAAAGATCGATAACAGCTTATAAAGATCGGAACGTCGTCAGCGCATCTTGCGCGGCCACCTGCAGTAGTTTTCTTGAGCTGCCCCGTCCACAGTAGTTCCTGTCGCCGCAGCACTGTAGTTTATTCCGATCACATCAGACTTCATACCATTGATAGTGACACAGGGCTGCGTGGAGATGAGCGAGTGCCACAACGCTTCCTTGTACTTTCACGAGCCTCGCACGAGTTTCTGCATAAACTTTTTTTTAGTCGGAGCTCGGAATGATCTTATATGAGACCAGAATTTATTGGCGCGCCTTTGCCTCTATTGAAAATGTCATACACCCATGTTCACTTTCGCATTTAATTTTTCCTCGCACGAGCTCGCTCGCCACCCTTTTATTTCTCGGTATTTTTTTTTATTTCCACCTAAGGAGGGCCTCACCATGTACGGCCAACTTCTTGGATTCTTGATGGACGCTCGACCCCTGCTTACGCTTTTATATAGCTTGCTTTATTTCTTTGTTACGTCATTTGCGTAGTTTCGTCTTTCCTATCTGACAATTATGTTTTCGTGTCTGCCTTATTTCCTGCTGCCAGTTCCTTATACGCCAGGACCGTTGTGGGAAGCCCTTTCATTTTCTTTTCTATATTAGTTTAGTCTTTATTGTTTCCCTTTCATTAGGATTAAGAAATTCTGATGCTATAGGATCGTGTTTTGGTGTTGTATCTCTCCAAAGGTTACGCTCAAACGTTTATTATCGCTTCCCAGGCGGTGTTTTTCATGTTATCTATCATCATTTGGTCTAGCCGTTCGTAGACCGTTTCTGAGACTGAGGCGTTTTCCATACATGACTGTCTGTTTCTCTATTACCACGTTACATGCCCATGGCACTCATTGACTCAGTGAATCACTATAAGGTTCTGTCCAACGCCCACATGCAACACTAGATGCTAGTCCATAGGCTGGAGGCTGGTTACTAGAGACTGTCCTCTAGAGGTCAGCCTCTCCGCAGTGAGGAGAGGCTGGTTACTCAAAGTCAGCGAGCGCGGAGTCGGTTGAAAAGAAAAAAATTCGCCGTAATTCTACACAGCCCCAACCTACCGCATAAGCTCAAGAAGATAGGACTACGTGCAGAGGTTGACACAGTATTCTCAGCTCCAAACAAGCTTACCAGTTTTTGTGCAAAAGCAAGACCATATAGTACAATAGAGGACGCGTGCGGAAAGCAGCACAGAAAAGGCTAGGTTAACTGTACGACCTGTGTTATTTACCGAATCCTATTTCCCTGTGGAATGAGTTTCACCGGACAAACCGGCAGATGAATTAATGATAAGCTTAGGGAGCAGTTCAGTAAAGTTAACATGCATTCGCCAGATGTCTTCCCGCAATTCACTGTCACAAGTGTGAATGCGTTCCTCTCTTTGAAGATAAGTTGTTATCGGGAGAAGCTAATGTGAATTAACTCGTCTTGTTAATGAAAGTGCTCACAATGCAGATTTGGGTGATACTTGTGCTAGCTCATCGCCCCTGTAACCATCAAAAAAGAAGCTGGAGTTCCTGCTCATGCGTTAAACATAACAGGTTTTGGCCTATTCTGCAGGTGTGCTATGCTATCATTTGCCCTGTTGCCTTATAAGTAGGCACGCGCTTGTCAAAAAAAAAGAAACGAGATGAAGAGTAAGAGTTTAAAAATGACGTCCTTCCAATAAGTAAATTGTTATTGGATGTTAGCGGTAGTGTGTGTCTCTATTTCGCTTCTACGTCCTTGTGCTACTTGCGCTACAGGAAAAAAGCAAAATCTTAGACCAAGAAGCCCAAATATCTACACTAGAGAACCGTTGAAATCAGTATATCCGTCTGAATCTTCTATGCGCACATTCATATGTCCCCCAATAGCACCTAGCTCGGTTTCTTGAACTCATTATTATCACTTCTATTGCATTCACTACATGTCCATAGGTGAGGTACTCTAGGCCACGTCTTCTTGCCTTCGCATGTGCCGCTAATCCGTAAATTCTCCTTACATGTCTCTTTTGCTCTTTTCCACTTCGTACCTCATCTAACTAGCATGCCTACGCATTTCCTTGATTCAGTCATTCAGTTACATCCCTTCAATACAAAATTGCCAATAGGCGGCTGTTCCAAATCTTGTAGATGCGTGTCACGGGATCGAATCCCGGCCACGGCGGCCGCTTTTCGATGGGGGCGAAATGCGAAAACACCCGTGTACTTAGATATAGGTGCACGTTAAAAAACCCCAGGATGTCGAAATTTCTGGAGTCCTCCACTACGGTGTGCCTAATAATCCGAAAGTGGTTTTGGCGCGTAAAACACCATAATTTTTTTTCGTAGATGTGTTTAGGTCAAGGGCTACAATAGCTTCGTCCTTCAGCTACGCTTGAATTTCCAGTCATTTTCAAGCGAAGCTTATATTTCCTCGGTCATGTCGGCATGGGTCTTGCTATACGAAAAAAGTCAAGCCGCGAGAAAATGAAAATTGCTTACCGGGCTGTGGATTCGAACCACTGACCTCCGGGTTCAGCCATTCAGCCACTGCCCGATTCAGCCACTGTCGGTTCTTCTTTTCTTTATTTCATGGAATTATGAGTAGCGTCACTCTAAAATTGTTACATTACATTTTAAAACAAATAAGAAACAGATACAGACATGCCACTGTCGTTTCATCACACGCGCCTTATAGACGGGCATCTATGTGCATTACAAAAGTGGACGCAGAGCAAGGCGCGAGCCAATCACCGGCGTCCCCTCCCTCCGAAGGAAGGAAAGGGCGTGCTCGCAAGCCTTGCTCCCACCATTTGCAACCAGTTCAGGCCCAGCAGTCACGTGGAGAGGCCAGGTTTGGGTCGTTCTGTCGAAGAGCAGGCTTCGTTGAAGGAACGGCAGCGGCAGCGGGCCGCACGTCTGGCGTTCGGCTGAAGAACGGGCGAGGTTTGACGAACGCTGCCACAAACTTCCACGAGAAAGGGCTCGTCATCGACGTACCGACCTCGCGGTGAGGGAGCGCGTAGTCGAGGTGTTATGGCGATGAACAGACGCGCATCCCGAGTTCGCTCGCACCCCACTTCACAGTAGTGGCAGGGCGCTCATATTTTTCGGCTTGCGACCGCCCGCATGTATATTTACTGCGTTTTACCGCCTCTCACCCGCCGTGGTTGCTCAGTGGCTATGGTGTTGGGCTGCTGAGCACGAGGTCGTGGGATCGAATCCCGGCCACGGCGGCCGCATTTTGATGGCGGCGAAATGCGAAAACACCTGTGTACTTAGATTTAGGCGCACGTTAAAGAACCCCAGGTGGTCGCAATCTGCGGAGTCCTCCACTACAGCGTGCCTCATAATCAGAAAGTAGTTTTGGCAAGTAAAACCCCATAATTTAATTCTTTTACCGCTTCTGTACTTATCCGCCGTGTCTGTTCTTTTAATTCCTTTTGGTCTAATTATGCCCCTTGGTAGTGCGTCACTACATTATACTTGACCTACCTTCCTGATTGCCTAGGGCCCACCTTAAAGATCTGCTGCTCGTGATAGGAATCGCCGTTGAAGGAGTGTAACTACAGTATCGCTAAAGTGTATCCCATCACGCACAAAAGCGCCTTCATGGCCTTCTCGGCACACATCATGGTTGCTCTGAATGACCGTAAAAATTCATTGCGTTTGCGAGCGCCAGAATTTCTCTATTTACTGCAAGTAAAATCCTTTTCATTTTCATACCGCTGCCTTTCAACCTCTACCATTGTTCACACTGCGCTTTGCATTTTGCTTGAAACGTTCCCTCGATCGGTGACCCCTATGACTATTTGCTTCGCGATCCCTGTTCCCCGTCCTAGCAGTATGCCACTCATTCCGCCCATTATCACTACAAAGTGTCTTTCTTCCTTTGTTGCCAATAGAGAAAAAGTGTAACAAGATGTATAATGAAATGCTAGAATTAAAAATTTCTATAGCATACCTCAATAAATCAAGCAGGCTATGCGACTACTTGTAACCGCCCCGTTTCCATGGGGATGCCAATAAATAATAACCATCATCACCACATTATGCTCCTTGACTTTCGCTATCATTCGAGTTCTCGGTTTCCCCGGAAACGCGCTTATCTAGAATCGCTCAGCCACAGTTTCCCTCTCTATTATCACCGGTTCTATATTATGTCTGTTTAGATCCCCAACAAACACGCTTTTCCTCCTCCTCGCGCCTGTAGGCTGCTCCTCAGGCCGCGATGGCCACTCACCGTGTGTTATGCTGACTCTTCGCTTTGTTTTCGTCTTCCGTCAGTGGTGGGATCCTCATTACCATCACTGGCATGTCCGCCACTGCTTTCCGGAGTAGGGGTTTCGGCTTCCTTAGCAGTGCTCGCTTCGGAGCCAGCTGCGTTCTTGGTTCTCGCATCAGAGCGTTCAGCACTGCTTTGCCGAATGGCTGCCCTCAGCTTCGCTTATACATGGGGTAGCTTATCTTCGACCGACTTCATCTGCTTCTGCTCGTTCTCGAGTTCCTTTTATAACTTCCCAATCACTTTAGCTAGCTTATCCTTCTACTGCGCTAGACGGTCTACTAGCGACATTTGCACACACATTCTGCCGATAAAATATTCCCCGTTTGTATCGCCCGGTGGCTCAAAACTGCGTTTCATTTAATGGGTAGGAACGCGGGCACTCAGGACAACGCACGCCTCGGTTCTTCCTAGTACCCATCATTATCTCGTGCTAACAAGGCGTCGTACAAAAGTAACCCTACTTGAAGAAAAAAAATGCGCTTATGCTCTGCAGCATTATATCTAAGCAAAAAAACTAAGCGATATAAAGGCATGAAAAATATGACACACACACACACACACGCATATATATATATATATACATATATATATACATATATATATATATATATATATATATATATATATATATATATATATATATATATATATATATACACGTATTGTTACGTCCAAGCACGTAAAGGGGACGCGGGGGTCAAGAAGAGGAAAACGAAGACTGTGCAGCGGCCATTCCTGCTGTTCGTAGCCTGCCGTTCCTGCTCTCGCACGCCTAAATAAACCCCTTTTCCCCGTGCTTGCAACACATTGGTGGACGGTGCGGGGTACGCCTCGTAACCACGGAGCCTACGCTGCTACAACTTCGCCGAAGCCGTCGACTTGCCGGACTTCCGCCACCCTCACCTGACATGCCTGAATACGCCTGCCAGATTCCCGAACGTTCTGACGCGGCCAGCACCTGGCGTTCCGTGGCAATACTACCGGGTGCCACTCACTTTCGGAGGAAAAGCCGGAGAAGATGTCGACGAGTGGCTCACAAACTACCGAAGGGTGAGCCGATCTAACGGTTGGAACTCGACCACACAATTGTCCAATGTTGTGTTTTCCCTTACCGACACAGCGCTCGTCTGGTATGAGAATCACGAAGACACGCTCACTTCATGGGAGCTTTTCGTAGAGGAGCTCAGAGCGTGTTTTGGAGACCAGCGCAAAAAAGAAACGCGCTGAACAGATGCTTTAGCAAAGAGCTCAGATTCCCGGCGAGACCTGTGCGACTTATATCAAAGAAGTTCTCAAACTGTGTAAAATAGTCAACTCTCAAATGTCTGAAGATGACAAAGTTGGACATTTGTTGAAAGGAATACCCGAAGACGTCTACAATTGTTTGATCGGCAAGGAAAGCTTGGATTCCGTGTCTGACGTCGCAGTTGCAGGTCGGGAGGTCAGCACGAACTTCAACTGACGAAATGCCGACTCGCACTCAGCTGTACACTCAAATCGTGCGTCTTTATGTAGCGGATCTGTCAGAGGGTAAGCGACGTCAGCAAAGCCAGGAATAAATCGGCGAAAGTAAGAGCAAAGACCCAGAAAACTACGAAATTGCTTCACTGACTGCGATGCACGGAATGCCTCAACAGCTGCCGTCTTAAGGGGATCAGGCGGGATACCGTCTTTGTCAAGAAGATGACCCAGCACAAGAGTTTGACGGTCACCAAAGTTACATTTCTTGGAGTTCAGAACCAGGCCGGCGTTTTTGATGCAGTCGAGGACAATATCCAGGTGCCTATTGTGCTCATTGAATGTGCGCCCGAATATAACAATATCGTCAAGATAACACATACAGATGTTCCATTTTAACCCACGCAGAATGGTGTCCACGAACCGCGTTGCAGTTGCGTTGTATTCCCCCAAGTGTCCCAACAATTACCAGTAGCATGTAGCAATTGCATGCTGCATGTAGCTGGACCTGTTAAACTCAAAAATGCTAGGAGACTATTTATTTGAATTAGGAAGGAACAGCGCCAACTAAGACGATCACAACAGGGGAGAACGACACAGGACAAGCATTCCTGTTCCTTCCTAATTCAAGTATGCACCATCTAGCCCAAATGAATGTTCTCCTGGACTATTTATTTGTCACCGCGTCGTTTGAAAGGTGGTGCAAATAAATTACCATTAAGAACCACGTGTCAAGGGATGCGACAAGCGCGCCACGTAGTCTTGGTAGACGCTATGGCACCTTCTCGCAAGGTCCGTACCCTCTGGTGCGTGCTTCAAAAATACAACTCCTATAGAGGCGCTCCTCCAGCTCACGCTGTGGCTTTGCTGCGTGTGCCGCGCAGGCCTGCGATTTTTATCTACTGTGATCTTTCCTGTCACTGCCATACGACAATTTTTTCGTCGAGATGTTCTACACAAAAGCTTCTGGCTCAGCCTGGAGTTCATGCCTTATTACTAAGAGCTAAGTAGGTGCATATGCAAAATAAATAGAAATCGTTCCTTACAAGATTTGTAAATTTATTTCTGCCGAAAAAGCCATACGATTATATAACTGGCATATAATTTTCTCTATTATATGCGCCACAATTTAGAGAGAAGCTTAAAAGACTTCTTCGTCATTGTGCACTTAATTTGCGGGCATCTATCAGGCTAACCTATTTCATTTCCGCACTTTTGTTCAGTATCGTAAGAATGCAACCTTTTAGGTTTTCTGAATAATACAATGGCCTTAGCTCAGGCCGACCTCTCTGCCTTCTTTCAATTAAATTATCTCTATCTCTCTATGCAGATACCGCAGCAGTGAAAGTTGAACACACGCATCTCCAGTGCCCAATAAACCTGACAACCTTGAGAGACGTTGAATCATCAACAATGGCCGAAAGAGCTAAGCGTTGCAGTTTAGCGTTTCTAGAAGAGGACTTGTCTTTGCAGGGGCACCATTGTGCTTTCCTTTGAGGTGTTCATATGCGTAGCTGCGTCCCGCTCTAACATACAGTGAAGAGGTGTAAAATAAGATGACAGTTAGTGAACTGAAATAGATAAAAAACAGGAATTAGCTAAGACATTAAAGGTGGTAACAGATGTGATCAGGGTTTTTCGGCGAATTAGCGATGGAATTAGGAATTAGAAATTAGGGATGGAAGAGGTTCAAGAAGAGCTAGCACGACTTCAGTGAGTAAACGCTGGTTATCAGTGCGCGTTTGACGAGTACATTCGAGAACTACCATTCTAGTCGCGAGAACATCGCATCGAGCGCCGACCGCCTTGTGAAGAACCACACAGAAATAACCCTGCGAATCTCAGTCGCCGTCAGTCCTCACCAATCCGCCGTGACACCACGGAGTACTACGCAACACCACGACGTGTTCCTGTCGAATACCCGATGCCACAACACGCTCCCGCGGAATCAATACCCGGCGCCACGCGTGCCTGCTCAATTTAGTTGCAACCACGACCTCCCCGCCTGCTACGCCTGCGGTGTCCGAGGACATATTGCGCGCTTTTGTCGCTGCCGCCCGCAGCGAGCACCACGTTTTTCGGCGTACGCAGCCCGTGGCTACGAAGGCGCGCCCGTGCCATTTGGAGTCCATCCCTCTGCGGCAACAGTGGCCATCCCAATGGCGCGATGAGTCGCCCGTCTCCGAGCGCACCAATACCGCCGCCGCCGACCCGACAGCGCCGTTCGCCATCCCCGCGCCGTCGTCTGACGCCTTCCCCGCCGCCGCTGGGAAACTAGCTGGTTTTTTTCATGGAGGTGCCGTCGCTAGAGCGTTAGACTCGCCAATTCCTCCGTCTGTAGTTATGCTAAAGAACAAGCTGTGTGTGTGTGTGTGTGTGTGTGTGTGTGTGTGTGTGTGTGTGTGTGTGTGTGTGTGTGTGTGTGTGTGTGTGTGTGCGCGCGCGTGTGTGTGTGTGTGTGTGTGTGTGTGCGTGTGTGTGTGTCTGTGTATGTGTGTGTAGACGGTGTAAATACTACTGCTCTTATCGATACGGGTGCCGCTATTTCTGTTATGAGCCTACGCTTCAAAGATAGCTTAGGACAGAAAGTTGCGTTCGCGTGAGATCGCAAATAAACTTTTAGTGGAGTTAGAGGTGCAATGTTACGCCCTATTGGTGTTTGTTCGGTTTTCGTTGCGATCCGAGGACATAACTTTAAAATCGAGTTCACTGTAGTGGTCTACGCAACTCATGACGTTATTTTAGGCGTAGATTTCCTATATGAATGCGGCGCTCCACTTGACTGCGGGACTAGAGAGATTTGACTATGGAGTGCGTGGCCAGTCGCCATATTTGGTGATTTGCTGACTGATCAACCCGACGTGGTTTCGCTGTCTGAAGATGTCTTATTGCTTGGTCGGACAGCCATGTTTGTTCTCGTGAGTCCCTCACGTGTGCGGATGGGATCATGCAGCGCTCTTGTCGAGCCAGATCATAACAACGCCATTAAGAAGAATGTGTTGGTCCCTGTATCTATTGTTCAAGCCATGGACAGGCGTGCTTTCTTGTGGAAAGTGAACGATTCTACCGAGTCCGTTACCCTGCCTGTCGGACTTACATTGGCAACATTTGAGGAGCAAGCCACGATTGATGTACGAGCAGTTGCAGCGTCTTTAGAGATCAGTCGACCACTTCCCAAATATTCGGATCACTTGCGACGTATGATAAACAAGTCGTTGTCGTTTTCCGAGCAGGATGCACTCCAACAAGTGTTCGCCTGCTACACGTCAGTATTTGATGTTACTCAAGGCAAGGATTGTCGGATGTTGCCGGAATTCTGTAGGCACCACCGCATCAACACAGGGCAAGTCACTCCGTTGCGTCAGAAACCCTATCGCGTATCTCCCACGGAAAGAAAAGTGATCGCCTAACAGGTAGACGACATGCGCCATAAAGGCTTCATTCAGGAGTCTTGCAGTCCTTGGACAGCTCCTGTTAAACTAGTGCAAACGAAAGACAACTAGTGATTTTGCGTCGACTAGCACCGCCTGAATGCTTCCACAAACAAAGACGTGTATCCCTTACCGCGCATTGATGATGCTGCTGACTGCCTTCACTCCGCATCGTACTTTTCATCGGTTGACCTCCGGTCCGGGCACTGGTAGATAGCAATTCACCCGTCTGAAATAGCAAGCACCGCTTTTCTTGCGCCTGGTGCACTCTATGAGTTTAACGTCATGTTTTTGGCTTATGTAATGCCCCAGCAACCTTCGAGCGATTTATGGACGGCATCCTCCGTGGTCTCAAATGGGAGATTTATTTTTTTTTATTTATGAATACTGCGATCTTGTACACAAGATCATAGCAGGTGGGATACATAGTGTGAGATACAGAATTACAGACACAAAGAAAACAAAATTGCACATAGAGATTCAACAAGAGAATACAGCGACAAGGTCAATTAACAGCAATCAATTCAAATGCTCTTGAAAGGAATGTAATGATGTCTGTCTGACAACGTCATCCGTGAGGTTATTCCAATCAGTGATGGTCCTTGGAAAAAAGGAATATTTAAAACAATTAACTCTCCGATTTAATGGTGTTATAGAAAGAGAATGGCGATTTCTAGTTTGGTACCCCGAGGAATAGGTAAGGATATTGGAGGTGTCAACTTTGAGATTATTATTAATTAATTGATAGAAAAACTTTAAGCGACATATGCGATTTCTGTTAGGAATAGAGGGTAAACCGCTTTTCTTGAGGAGGTCACTGACTGATGCTCGCCCGTAAGTGTTATATATAAACCTTACTGCTTTCTTTTGGATTCTTTCAAGTTTATTTATGTTTACCTTTGTAAAAGGGTCCCAGATAATTACTGCATATTCTAAGATTGGTCTAATAATAGTGTTGTAGGCAAGGAGGCGTGTACCAGGGGTTGCTAGCTTGAGCGAGCGTCGTAAGAAAAAAAGCTTTCGGAGAGCGTTTGCTGAAACATAGTCGACATGCCTGGTCCAAGAAAGGTTATCAGAGATCCATAGACCTAGATACTTATATTCTGTGACTTCGTGAAGAAAATTATTATTAGCAGTGCAGTAATATAGAAGAGGGAGCTTTTTAAGTGTTATTCTCACAAATACGGTTTTTTCAAAGTTAATTGACATTTGCCACTTCTCACACCAAGAAACTATTCTTGCAAAATCATTATTCAGCCTAATTTGATCATCAGTCGAACTTATTTTCTCATACAGCACGCAGTCGTCGGCATATAACTTAACACGTACTGACAGGTTTTTAACAATATCATTAATAAATATTAAAAACAGTAGGGGGCCGAGGACGGATCCCTGGGGAACACCAGAATCGACAGGAACGTAATTGGAGCAAGTTTTATGCAGTTCGACAAACTGACGGCGATCAGATAGGTACGATTGTATCCATGTTAATATCTGTTTATTATTTATAATAAAACTGAGTTTATGAAGCAGTTTCTTGTGCGAAACCTTATCGAAAGCTTTTCGAAAGTCCATAAAGATAACATCAGTTTGTTTTCCTTCGTTGATTGCTGTCGCAAAATCATGGATTGTTTCGACCAGTTGAGTGCATGTGGAATACCCTCGTCTAAACCCGTGTTGAACATCTGCCAGTACATTATGCTCGTCGAGGAAATTAGTTAGATGCTTATGAATGATGTGTTCCAATAATTTGCACGTTGTCGAAGTTAATGAAATAGGGCGATAATTTTCAATACACGTCTTCTCTCCACTTTTATGCAAAGGCTTAATTCTAGCAGTTTTCTAATCACATGGTAGAACACCTTCTTTCAATGATCGAGTGAATAGGACGCACAAATACTTTGAACACCACTCTGCATACTGTTTAAGGAAGGCATTCGGAATATCATCTGGTCCAGGTGATTTCTTAACATCCATTTTTAATAATAGATTAAAAACACCCTCTTCAGAAATTATATTATCAGGCATGGAAGGAAGGGACATGCTAAAGGGCGGGAGACGCCCGTCATCTTTCGTGAAAACTTTCTTAAAGGTGTTATTAAATGCTGATGATACCTGGACATTGTCACTTACATGTTGTCCATTTATAATAAATGCATCGGTAGAACGAGAAACTGGTGCAATTGACCGCCAAAACTTTTCAGGTGCAGTTTTTATAAAATCCGGAAGTTTTTTATTGTAGTATTTTTCTTTATCTTTCAGAATGCATTGTTTTAATTTCTCTGAAACTTCATGAATTTTTGCCTCTAAAAAGGCTGAGCTTGATTTTTTTATTCTTTTCTTTAATCGCTTTAGCTTGCGCTGCAATTGCAAAGTTTCTCGCGTAATCCAAGGATTGTGATTGTCTGACTTCTTGCATATAACTGGTACAAAACGCTGAATGCAGTCACGAACAATGTTTTTGAAAACAAGCCACAGGTCATCCACGCTACAAGTGCTGTGCAGAAAACTATAATAATGAAGATCTAACATATCAATAATCGATTCATTGTCAGCACGGGCAAAATTCGGAAAGTGTCGAATATCACCCCTTCGGTCCAATAATATGTCTTCTATTACCAACATTACGGCTTGATGATCAGAAATACCGGCCACTACATTACATGAAAGGTTTTCTTTGATATTGCCTCGTACCAAGAATAAATCCAATATTGATGAAGAATCTTGTTGGATTCTAGTAGGGTTCTTCACAATTTGTAAGAGATCGAAATGAAACATGATATCAAGCAGAGCATCTCCTACAGCATGCGGAGATTGAACAGAAAAAGTAGCCCAGTTTATGTTTGGTAAGTTACAATCTCCAGCTAAAATTAACTTATCGTCTGGTTTCGTGTAGCAATAAAGATATTTCTTAACTTCATCTAGGACGGCGACAGAGGAACCGGGAGGCCTATAAATAGCACCAAGGACATATCGGAAATTGTTAGCATATACTTTACAAAAGACAGCTTCAACTGTGGCAACGTCAGGCAGTTTTAAAATCTGAAATGTGCTTTTGAACAGTATAGCCACTCCGCCACCTCTTCTGTCGCGGTCTTTCCGAAAGACTTTATAGTTTCTTGGCACAAACTCAGAATCAAATATTTCTTCATCTAACCATGTTTCTGTTAGCACAGCTATGTCCGGATCATGCGTTAACAGCATACCTTCCAGATGGGAGACCTTGTTCACAACGCTACGACAATTAATACTAATTATTGTTAATGTCCTCTTGTTTTTCTTTTGTGGTCATTTCTTTCTTTCAGAAATTTTGTAGCGAGCATTGTTCGCCGAGTCCCAAGCAAACATCGTACCATCTACACACAGCTTGTTAAAAAAAAGCTTCACCTTAGCTCCGTTCGATCTCTCTTCCGCTGAGCTTTGCCATAACTTCTTTCTAATATTTCGAATGGCGAAAGAAAAGTCTTCCGTGATCGAAAATTCTGTTCCCTTGAGCTTATAGCAAGCTTTTAGGACGGAACCCTTTTCGCGGTAGTCTAAAAATTTAATGATTACTGGGCGACCATTTTTGCTCTTTTTTCCAAGCCTGTGGCATCTCTCTATGCCTTCAACAGTAACATCCAGTTTTTCTTGGAACACCGTCTCGTTCACCTTCGTGATAAGTGATTCAGCAGTGTCGTCGCTCTCTTCTTTTATTCCGAAAATAATCAAGTTATTCCTCCGGCTCCTGTTTTCTAGCTCATCAACCTTGTCTTGCAGGTATGTCACTTTATCTTCCAACTCAGTCGCTGTTGATTTTAACTCGCAAATTCGCTCTTTTAGTTCATTCAAGGACGCCATCTGAACCTCTAGCAACTTCATCTTTTCGTTCAGCCGTGCGATATCTGCT
Organism: Dermacentor albipictus; assembly: GCF_038994185.2. Taxonomy (NCBI): domain Eukaryota; kingdom Metazoa; phylum Arthropoda; class Arachnida; order Ixodida; family Ixodidae; genus Dermacentor; species Dermacentor albipictus. Next base: position 24,706,974 of record NC_091828.1, on the reverse strand, counting down.
TCAATCTTTCCTTGATTTGTCAAAATGTTGTTGATGGAAGCTGTCATATCACTCTGGCCCGAAAGAATCATCTCCAACATTTCCTTATCAGTAGGACCTGGATTTGACTCAATGTCACCACAGCTCAAAAGGCTCTTCCTAAATGAACACACATCCGAAAGTAAATTTCTTATACTAAGTGGGCAACGCAGCAGCAGTAGGAAACGGTCATCACTGCGATAACATTTGGCATGTAAGTATGCACTAACCTGCACGATAAAGCAGAATGGGTTGACCATTGTGTCCGATGTGCTGCTGCCGAGCCCACTGATTCTGAACGCCAGGCTGCTGCTTCTTATACCCGCCGGTGGAAGCCTATGATGCGACGTCACCGATGCCGGCGCAGGCGTAGTAGCCACAATGAGTGGCTGGAAGATGTCGTCTACGGGGCAATCAATGTCTCGTGCAGATACGTCGATGACCAGGCGCTGCATGGCAATTCCTTCTTCTGCGCAGGCACACGGTGCTTGCATTTGTAGCAAGGAAGCTAGAACCTGCACGATAATGGACTTGTATGTCCATTGTATGTCCACTATTGTATGTCCAGATTTGTATGTATTATTTAGATGACGTGATTATTTCTGGTCGAGCATTGCACGAGCACAACCTGCGACTCTGCGTTGCTTTGGACTGCATCCAGCAGGCAGTCTAAAGCAACTTATCGTTTTAAACTCTAAGGAGAGTTATTTCGGTGAGACTCAAGCCCTTGCTCTTGGATATCTCGTCGACAAGGATGGTATAGGGCCAGATCCCCAAACGAATTCTGCTGTTCGCTATTTTAAACATCCGAAGACAGTGAAAGACCTCAGAAGATTCCTGGGCCTTTGCTCTTACTTTCGCAGGTTTATTAGACTTCGCCCAGCTTGCTTGTCCACTGACTGACCTGCTCCGCAAGAACATCCCTACTCTGCTCAGTGCGAGACTGCTTTCCAGCAGTTGAAGTTCTTGCTCAACTCTGGGCCACTTCTGTGCCATTTCGATCTGGATGCGTTCACCAAACTGCATACCGATGCAAATGGTGTGGGCATTCGTGCTGTGCTCGTCCAGTTTCATATCTTGCGCCAACGCATCGTTGCATACGCAAGTCGTACTTTGACCAAAGCAGACAGCAATCATACAGTCATGGAACTGAAATGTCTTGCTGTTGTTTTAGCCATCCACAAGTTCTGACCTTATTTGTACACCTGCGATTTCAAGATTTTCACCGACCATCATTCTCTCTGCTGGCTTGTTGGACTGAGGGACCCAGCTATGCGGTTGGCTCGGTGGGCCTTGCGCCTTCAAGAATAAGAGTTTTTTTTTTCACTTTGTGGCGCTGTCCTGTGTGTCCCTGCCTTCTGTTTTCGTGTTACTGCGGGGCCCCTTCAAGATGTTCAAGTTTTTTGTTGCTTATAAGAGCGGTCGCTGTCACACAGATGCCGATTGCTTATCTCGTCTTCCCTCTCAGAGCGAGGGTACTGATGATGACGATTTCCACGACTACTTATCTACGTTCTCATCGGACTTTCCTGAATTTGCAGTCTTCAATAACGAACAGCCCGAGTCTCCACTAAAGCTGATTATAGAAGCGACCCACAGATCTGAACGCGCTACGCCAATTGTTATTCGTGACGGTCTGCTTTATCACAATAATTATTCAAACAACAATGCTCTACTGCTGTTCGTCGTCCCAAAATACCTGCGCCTCGCTGTACTTCATGCCATGCACGACGACCCAACATACGGTCACCTTGGATGCGCTCGAACGCTCCACTGCGTCCCACAACCTTTCTAGTGGCATGAATCATGGAAGAGAACCAAGCAGTATGTCGCCAACTATGATGTCTGCCAACGTCACAAACAATCGACTACAGCTCCTTACAGGGACTCTGCAACTGGTTAGACCGCCGACTTCACCTTTTTAGAAAGTGGGTATATATTTACTCGGTCCCTTCCGTAAGTATTTCACTGGTTGCCGCTGGATAATCGTGTGCGTGGATTATTTAACACGTTATACTGAAACAATGGCACTTGTCTCAGCTACAGTATCCGATGTTTCGGGTTTCTTCTGCATTCGATCATCCTCCGCCACCGAGCTCCTCGTGTGGTGATCAGTGATTGCGGCCGGCAGTTCATCGCTGACGTCATGGGAGAGTTGTTCCGCCTTTGTGGAACTCAATATCGTCATTCCACCACATACCATCCGCAAACCAATGGTCAAACGGAGCGCACCAGTCGTACCCTCGTAAACAGGATTTCATTGTATGTCTCAGCGCAGCATCAGAACTGCAATGCCGCATTACCGTTCATCACGTATGCCTTCACGACAGCCAAGCATGAAGGCACAGAATAGGCACCCTTCTTTCGCCTCTACGTTAGCCACCCTCAAAGTTTTCTCCACACCATACTTTCTCTTTCACCTAACGACGATGCTTCAGTCACGCAGATATTGTGTCGTGCCGAAGAAGCATGTCGACTTGCCTGGCTCCAAACCCTATCGTCGCATGTTCATGCTAAGGCTCGCTGCGACGGACATCTGCCCATCAGATTTGCCACCGGTGACTTCGTGTGGCTGTGGACACCGGTTCAGAAAACGGGACTTTGTCAAAAGCTTCTCTCCAAATATTCGGGCCCGTTCGTAGTTCTCAAATGCTTGAGTGGAGTGACGTATGTCATAGTTAAAGAGACGGCTGATAACTACTGTTCACGCAAGGCGCAAGTTGTGCACGCCGCACGATTGAAACCATACCGTCAACACGTGCACTGACTGGCTTGGTGAGCTTCGTCTGCCCCGGCGGAAAATGCCTCACAGCGTGGAAGAAGAAGAGGAAGCGGGGCGAGGGTTTTGGGTGATTGACTGTTTCGAAGCGACCCATGCTTTACCCTTTTCACTGTAAATAAATTCATTTTACATCCGTAACAATATATTTGAATATATTGTATATATCCATAGCGTTCACAGCGTAAATTCAAAAGAATATTGAAGTGGGGAGAAAATATGGATAAGGCAGCCGCCGCTGGTGCTTCTAATGCGCTTATCGTCCTATTGTAAGGATTTGCAGAAATAAAGTGAAAGTATGAATTAAAAACTATCTACGTCAGCGCCAACAATGATGTGGCATTCTATTAGCCACAAGAAAGATTTAAATGGAAATGTCGCGGCAAGTGGAATGAAACCTCAAATGATCTTCGTGAAAAACGTCTAGTAATGACAATTTAGGTGTGTGTGTGGGAGTGGCTGGGGCAGTAGGCTTCGGCATGGCCGGTTGCAGCTCAGTCCCCCGTCCCGCCGGAAAACTCCAGAGGGCGCTCGGGCCTCGGAGCAGCTCAGCCTGCCTCTTCCGTAGTCGGCACCTATGCCTTTGGAAGCCGCGTAGGCGGTCGCAGAATTCAGACTGCGCGGAATCTCACACTGCGCATCGAGTTTCTTGACATGTTTTGCGAAAGAATTCCATTGGATACAACCTAATCTTTCAGCTCTACCTGAAGCATTTTGCAACATAAACTGTCGAGTCCTCTTGTGTCCTCATTTCATCATGAACCTTTCTTTATACTTATCAATATTGCTTTTGTATTATATATAGTCCGTACTTGTGGTATGCCTATCAACCTACCTTTTTAAACAAATATTTTGTGGGGTCACACGCCATTCATTGTGTGCGAGCTTGCAATTTATCGCGGATGTCTGAGCTTACTTGCTGCCAGGGTCTTTATGTTTTATTTCCTTTTACTTTCTTGTATTTTGTGTTAGAGTCGTTAAGAAATTGATATGGCTATTTTCACATTAATTTGTACGTCGCAGCTGTAATCCAATTATCTTGCTGTTGACTGAACAAAGTATCTTCCCGAGTGTAATTCTGTATGGTTCTAGTTTTCACTTCAATTGCACTTTTTCGTATTGACTGTATGAATGTCCAGTAGTATTGCGTTGCGTGAGTAATGCTTTTGCTACATTGACGTTTTTCTTGTGGTTCTTGCCTTCTTGAATACCGCTTCTTTTGCGCTTATGTAAACAATGTTTCCACTTTAACAAATGTATTCCTGAATGCCCTTGTAAGATATTCGTAAGTCATTTTATTAAGGAAAATAGAACACGTGCTAGCAGATGCGTAGAAAATTAGGTACTTTTTGTTCGCTGAAACTACATCAAGGGTCGTATTTCTCAACAATCACTCCGTAGCTTACAAGAAGCTCCCCATTCGTCAGAATATCAAACCGCCTTCGTCTGGATCCCAGCACACGCCGGCGTTGTCCAACCACACCTCACCAACCTCAACAAAGTTACACACTCCGTAGCACGAGGACTAGTCAACCGTGCCGGAGACGGCGCAGATGCACCCGCAGGACGCGACCGCCCACAAGGTACAACGACCTTGTGAAGTCATTTTACCTTGCAAGAAGAAACTTCCCCACTCCTCACCGCAAGTTAAACAGACCACAGGCAACCACCCTTCGCCTGTTACAGACCAGTACATACCCCTCCCACACACGCTATCCAATCATATATTCCGACAACTACACGAGCCAGACGTGCAAGATCTGTAAAACTCAATCAGCAACACTCGCCCACAAATCTATGGGAGTGCAAACATCAATACCCAGACCTTAATCTCGTGAGCCTCTCGTCGAGATGGCATGTCAGTCTGCGCACCTCCCATCGCGATGACCAACTGTGGGCGACCCAGCAGGCCTACCAAGCGACGAAGAGACAAGACCTCCACGTCCCATCGCGGGAGGCCTAGACCCTGCCGACTAAACTGCTGGTTCTCATTAAATTTCACCCTCTCTCTTTCTCTATCTCGCTGAAATTTGCCTTCCAGCCGTTACTATTCGTAGTTATGGTATAGCCTAGCTGCTTTGACGGCATTGACATGTTACTAAAAACAAATGAATAATTGCATAAATTGTTATTTAGCTTCGCGCGCCGAATTTCTCTCTCTATTGAGCCTTAAGAATGCGGCATGCAACAAGGACTGGCATGCAAACTCACACAGCAGAACATGCGAATATTGTTTAACATGGTAAAATCCTTTCTCTAAGCTAGCTTTTCCTTATGCGCGACATTATTTGTGCACTTGCAAATTTCAATCACACATCACCATGAATATTTCGTTTCCCCGTAATGGGTATCTGCAGTTTCACTGTGATGTACTTAAAAAAAAATAAGAACGCGGAACATGACCGACAAACACATTGAAATGGAACAGTTGATGAAGAACGGAGGTGGCTGGCTGCAGTGTAGCATTTATTACAGCCCGGCCAGTGCATTATATTTAACCCAAGTGTGTACTGGTATTCAAACATTAAAAGAACGTAACTTAAACTAACTAATTTTTAGTATTTCGTCAAATAATATCTTAGCACAGTGTGGTAGCAGTAATAAATCACGTCTTTTAATGAAATAATTGAAATTTCAAACGTCAACATTTCATGCAACGCGTAGAAGACTGCTGTACACCCACAAATATGCTTGTATATCGCAATTCGCGAACTAATTTTGGAGAACGTACCTGAAAATATGCCCGCGTACATAAGCCTTTTTTGTCCTCGCATGATTCACAGTGTCTATTGCTAGTCAGCGCTTACGCTAAATACGTTACTCGTGCAGCTTGCATTCTTGGTTGAAACATGAGGCAAACAACCTGCTTGGTAAATGGAAGAAAAGACAGGGAACTTGGTGAATAGCGTGCATAATTCCTGTTTTTATTGTTTTGTTCAAAAATATTTCGTTACTATCATCCCTCAGCACTGCCCCGCCTTTAGAGGTATATTTATTGAGTAGACCGAACATACATTCACGGGAAATCGCAATATGTATGCAGCATAATTGAGACCAATTTTTATTCATTCACTGAGAACACAGATCGTCGTTTCAAACTTGTTGCTGTGCAGAACTAAAGCTAAGACAGCTTAGCAGAAGCCTTCATGACTGCAACCGGTTTCAAGATATCCTTCCTTAAAAGGGGCTAAAAACATTGACGTACGAGAAGAGCGAAATATAAACGCTGCGCTATCACTGTTCTACTCAGTTCTAAATAAAACGGGGATGCATTTTCAGAGATTTCGAGCACGCCTATCAATAAACAAACGTTCCTCTCAGAATAAATGCTGCTACTTTTTGTGTTACTCTCTTGTGTGTCTTTTCATGAATATCTCTACTATAGGAAAATGCAATTATCATGGGTGGATGAATTCAAGCCCTATGACGTCATTCTACAAACGGTGACACTCTTGTCCGCCTCGCTGCTCTATCTGAAGCACAGCAAACATTGCGGCAAAGCCTTCCTTGCGAATCTTCCCAAGCTTTCCTGAACATGGCCGCAAGCTAAGGTTTGTTGCTACTGCTGATGCCTCGTCAAATAGTTGTCACCCACTATAGCGCTGCCGCCTTTTCTACCGGTAAACGTGTCCATACAGCTGACTTTGTAGTCTACCGAATTGTTCAGTGATAAAATAAACTGTTTAAATGTATTCAATGCAAATAATAAACTTCAATATGAACGCAATTTATTTAGATGGGAAACCCATTCTAATCTTTCTATGCCTACTTTTCGAACCGTTACATTCAAATCGCTAGCATAGCTCTGTAGTGCCAATGCCTACCATATGAAGGAGCTGATCGGCGCAAGATGCTACCTTTATGCTCTGGCACATACTCACAAGGGGCAATAGGAAAAATAAAAGGGGGGGACCTTTATAGTAAATAAGGAATATAGACACGTAAGGCACTATAGGAGTTTTCACATGTTGTAGCTGAGCACGGGCGCACGAGGACATATGCGCACGGAGGCTTCCAATCCGCCAAAGGCGCAGGTACAAAATGAACAAATTTAAAGGAAATCATTACCGCTTCGTGGAAGCTTTGCTTCACATAGATTCCAAAATATGGGTTGGAATTAAATAAAATTTTTAGGCAGACATACAACGTTCGTTTCCCACATCTGCTCGTACCTTCTACATATTATTTTTTTCTCCATTCATTATCTGAAGTTCTTGGAGTAGCTGTTCCTCTGTGCTGCCATAGTTGTGGGTACATGGCTCAGCTAACCCGCAAACCACTGCCACCAACCTTTCCACCCCCAGGGAGTACCAAGGAGCGCCGAACGAAGAGCTAGATCGGCCTTTCACACAGGCAGAGTTGCAGGCGGCCCTCTCTAGGCTAACACGCAACACGAGCCCGGGCAAAGACAGAGTCAACAACAAGCACCTTCGACAGCTACCCCCTCGGGCGTTGACGCCTCTCCTTCGGTACTATAATGACTGCTGGAATAAGGGCGAGCTACCAACAGCCTGGAAACACTCGGAGGTAACCATGGCACCCAAGCCAAACAAACCCATCTCCATCGCAAATAATCTGCCCCATCTCCCTTACGTCCTGCGCTGGGAAACTATTTGAGCACATTGTCAACGAGCGGCTCACCACACATCTCAAGGAAAACGATCGTTATCCGCACACCGTGTTCGGCTTCCGCCAGATGCTGTCCACGCAGGACGTCCTCTTCCAGCTAAAGGAAGATATTCTTGACCATTTGAGCAAACACAGCAAGTCTTCCATTCTAGCGCTAGAGGTAAAGGGCGCCTTTGATAACGTGAGCCATGAAGCCATTCTCCGTAACCTAGAAGATATCGGCTGCGGTGCCAAAACATACGCCTACATCCTCTGACGCACAAGATACGCAACCAATCTAGAACACGATGGAGAACGCAAGGAAAAGATCACATCGAAGCTGCGAGAATGCCTACAAGTTCTTCAGATCCCTCGGAACATGCATCCAGAACACCATCGAGGCAGACGGCTCGCCAGGATAAACGCCATCAGACACAAGCACCGTAACGACCCGCAGGCGCGCTACGTGGATGCGGCCAAGTATCCGGGCCGAAACGCGTTCGCCATCAGCGTCACAGACTACAGGGGGACGACACTGGCGTTGGCGACAATTCTCGCCAAACACGCGGAGACAGCTGAGGAGGTCGCTATAGCACTCGCCACCCATAGAAGCGAGGATGCCATAGTGGTCTTCACCGACTCGCAAACAGCGGCACGCAACTACATGAAGGGCAGGATCTCCATCAAAGCGATCGACTTACTGAAACGCGGCGATACTCCTCCCCTTTACACCTGCATCATGTGGGTTCCGGGACACGAGGGACTCGAGGGGAATGAAGCGGCACACACCACTGTCCGCGCAAGCATCAACCGGGCTTGCCCGCACGACATTCTATACAGGTTCCACCGACCCAAATCAGAGGAGGAAACGAAAACAATACCGTTAACTTACCAAGCACTGCTACAACACTATCGGCTTGAACGCAGGGTCTACTCTCCACCACATCCAAAACTAACAAGAAACGAAGGCACCGACTACAGGTGACTCCAGAGCAATAGCTTTACCCACGGAAGCTTACTGCATCATTTCCATCCGACGCTATACAGCTACATCTGTCCACACTGCAACGTGCCAGACACCCTGGCGCACCTCCTCATGCAATGTAAGAACGCCCGAGCAAGCATCACAGTGCCACAACTAATAGCAACAGACGCAGACCCAAACCTCATCGCTGAAATGTGGGAGGCTGCGATCTCCAAGCCTGACCTGGTCGACCAGCGTGAACTCGTCACCCGGGCCCGGAGGGCGATCCAAGCCAGAGGGTTCCTGGAATAAGGGACCCTCCCACCTCGACTGACCAATCACTACTTCAAATAAAGGTTTCTTTCTATCTCTCTCTATTCATTATTGTCAATCTCCTTGAGCCGCATTCTATAAATACACCAAGTAAAGCATAATTTAAAAGAGGCTAATTTCATAACAGGCAAGTGAATATGGACTTGGCTTTATAATTGAAATTGCAAAAAACGAAAACGAATTAGTGCGCTATTTCTTAGCTTTATTCCTAACTTTAGTTTATTCCTCTTGACTTGTGCATACTCCCTCACGCTAAGGTGTAAAGCAACACATTGTGAAATTTCTTGTTATACGGTGCCCGAGAAAGGAACTTGCTGAACGGAAGAAATGCTGTATGTTAAGCCATCCCCGAACTCCTTCTTTAAGTAGGAGAATATCGCGATCAATTATGACATTGAAAGCATGTAAACAAACGACCTACAGTTCGACCTATATTCCTGCGAATATTCTTTTTACGATGTTACATTGGTAAGACGTTTCAATAAGTGAAAGAGTGCGTAAAATAAAGTGAAAAGAAAGAAGGGTTGACAGCGCCTGCCCAGTCCATCTTTCTTTTCATTGTATTTTTAGGTTGTTTCGTGTAATAAAGCCACACAAGCAAGCTCAACTTCAGACTGTCATAAATTAGTTTTAAGTGCGAGTGTTCTCACACAAATGGAAAAAACAGGAGCTCGGGAAAAATTTGGAATATCACTCTGCAGGAATGAAATGATGCCGCCGTGGTAAATAACAAAGCAATCAGTTTTCCTTGAAAAAAAAACACTAATGTTTAATTATACAGGCTTCGACTATAACATGAAAAAGAATTTAGGTAGCTTTTGCGACTACAATTTAGGTGACTAGTAAAAATGCACTGCGATTCACGGTGAACTTTATAATAACCGTAAAATATTCTTTTTATTTTTTTTGTTCTGCGCTGTTCAGTGCTTGTACCGGAGTTGGAAAATATGGCCGTAGAAAACCTGGTGTGTTACACGAGACAAATCCGTTTCTGATATTGCGAATGTTGTTCGAGTGAAAACTTCAGACCAGCAGTTGCGAAAGCGGTATGGAGGCATTTCCTACGAAGAACAAGGGAATCAATCTAAAGCCTAAATGCCGCTTGAGCCAGTGTTTCGGTTCCCGTTATATTCTTCTTTTTTATCGTTTCACTTTACGTTGCAGAGAACTCCCTTGTGTAGTGCTTCGCCTTGCCTCAGCATTTTTAAAATACTTGGAAGCCAGAGACTCCCGAAGAGATCTAAATTGCACTGCTGCAGAGACGCACTGGCTGTTTGCGCGGCTTCTGGGGAAGTTCCGGCGACACGGTGCACTTACTTTATTTATAGAACTGGCCCTCGGGCAGTCTCCGGAGAGAATAAAGTTGTGCCCAAGCTGAGCAGCGCTGAACTTTGTTTGCACCCTCAAGAAAACTAGCAAGTAAAAATGAAGTACCCTCGAGTAATTTCCAAAAGCGTGTCTCTGTTATTTTAAGTCTATGCTCTACACATAAATTTATGAAGTCACTGCCGAACATTTAACAAGAGAGGGAATTGAACCGAGATTTTTTTCCTCTGCGTTGGGACTCTCAATGTATGACTCTTGAGTATTTGCCAGTGTTTGCAGCAACGAATAAGTCAGCATTGAGCATTCCCTCAAAAATTGCTATTTCTTTTTTTTTACTTTAAGGTTTTTACATCGGTGTTAGAACATGACGGCGATATTTACCATTTGGACCCTCAGGATGTTGAACGATTTCGGAAGAGTAAGTAACGTTCTAACTGGTGAGTTCTTTTTCGAATCTGTCGTAACGAGTGGTGCGTTCAGGTCTTAACGTGGCCGCATGTACCCTGCAGTACGGACGCACAATTAATAACATTGCTCATCTCAACTATGAATTTAATATTGTAGAAAACGGATATAGACACCTCTACCTTAAGGATGATCAGGCTGTAGTGTGTAATTGCTCAATGGGGCAATATCAGCAGAAAACTCTGACTCTATCGAAAGCTGCTTAGAAAATAATAGGAAATACTTATCGTAACGTTCAGGCACTAACAATATCTTCGTGTAAAAAATCCGCACTCATTTAACGTTACCACCATCTAAGAAGTTCTCGCGATGGTTGTGCCTTTGATCATTACTTGCAAAAGAAACTGTTTAATAAAGTGAGATGTATATTTAAAAATCCGGCAGAGCCCATTTTCTGATGAATATGAATCTTAATGCGATTAGCATTAAGGTCCATATTCATCGCATTCATCATATTCTAACTATGAAAACGTGTCATATATGAGGCGTGTGTACCGAAAGGGTGTCCTCTCGCGCTTCTGCCTAGAGACTTGGCGCCATCTAGAGCCACCATGGTGAAGTTCCAGTGTGGCACTTCTGTGAATATAAATGATGCGGCTTCGACTCCGCTGAAAGCCGGGTAATTTTAAATTATTTCGTTTTGTCTATACAGAAAAGCCGATACCCTGTAGCACGTATGTCATGACTAAAGTTAGCGTGGAAGATGTTCACTGAAGTGTGACTAATTCCGAGTAATACATGACTGCACTTAACTTGGCGTAACAGATGTTAATTCAAAAGCAGTTAATACCCATTGGCACATCAGAGTGTCCGAAGTTTGCGTGAAATAAATTTATTGAAGAGCCGCACATAGCAACTTTCATATACTCAGTGATTCAAGACTAAGGCAGGCACGTAGGACGTGGCATGTACGCAGTAACAAAATTTGGCACGAAATGGGTCTACTGATGGTGAGCGCCTACCATATGTCACACGCCTGTGACCTAAGTTGGCTCGACGATTGAATTTAAACCCCGTTCCTGAAGCACGAATGCTCGATGCTCGAATCACTTGACCATGGGCTGCACAGCTACCCAAGTTGGCGGGGAAGCGGTTAGAGACCCGGACAGCGAGGCAGACAGAACTCGTCAAAGAGTTCGAGATGTACTATAATAATGCTAAACACTCGAAAACTAATTTCCGAGGTTATACGTGTGAAACCCCCTTTTATTTTAAGCACGCCGAAGCCGGGGACTATCGGCAAATGTTGACCAGCTGTGTTTTCATCGCGAACTTAAACTTAAGTGCACGAGGGGTTTTGCATATCGCTCCCAGCAACATGAGATCGCCATGGCATCGAACTCACAGTAAACTCTATTGGAGAAACGACAAAGAAGGGCGGCTGTCCTGAGGTTACGTTGTATGCGGTGGCATGCTTTTCAGACTTCGGCCGGATGACAGCTAGACTTAACGGCATAGAAACTCTCGACAGCACAGCCAATACACAATTCTTGCAAAATTGATGAGGTTAATTTTCCACGACATACGGAGCTATTGAAGGTGCGGGATGAGAGAAATATATCCGCAGCGCCGCAATCCAATTTTGTGGGAAGAGCAAGGGGAAGATTTAAGCTGCACAACAACAGCCGTATTTGAAAAAATACTAAATTGGGTTTCAACCCAGCATACTTCTGTGTTTATACTAGCGCTCCACAAATAAACAGTGATTTAAGAAAAACAAATGTGTGGTGGCTTCATACTGAACACACCACGTTCAAAGCACGCATGCTTGCGGCAGAGTTAATTCAGTTCTTAATAAAATGTATTGATTTTGCTCGAGGGAATACGTACAACAGTGACGTATTTAGATAGTACGGAGCATCAAAAGGGCCCTACGTAAATAGTGTTATTTATCTTCATTTACTCAGCAGTGTGAGAGATCGGGTTGGTTGGTAATGCATGATAGAAATTATTACCACAATAATTTGAACATGAGACAAAGAGGGAACGACATCGACAGGCCCTAAACTTCCAACTAAAGCTTTATTTTTGGGACACAGTGTATATACGTACAAATCCTTGCGCATGAGTCATAACAAAAAGAAAAAAACACAAAAATCTGCAACAGAGAAGAAAATTACAGCTGTAGGCTACGTTGATAAGAGGGATTTCAGAATAATACGAAAACAGCCAGCGATCACTCATGCATGCCATACTAACATAAGGCGATTCCTCGCTCAACAAGGCCATGGCGCACTCGCTTTCCCTCGTAGTTTCTGGTACAATTTTTCACGCTAATAAATTGTATCATACTCTGCTCAATAAAAAAATATACAAATATTCATTGCAAATACTGGAAGAGGAAGTGACTGCCCTCGTCAGTGATATACTTCACAATTAGGGTGACGTACTTAAGCAAGAGATCACACATAAGATAAAGACCCGCATGGGCGGCGTAGTTTTTGAATACTCCTAGGAAAGATTATTTAGGAAATTCAACAGCTCATTTTCATTTGTGTATCAGCAAGTGTCGCGCTTGGCGGTTTTATTGTGCATCACGCGGGCGTGTAAATATTCCTGTGCTTCACAAAAATTAAGTTTAGGTGGAAATCCGCACTTGTTTTCATCTCTTTTATCTGTTTTCGTCCACCATGAGCGTTGTTTCTTAGCGAAGCAACTAGCATGATCACAAATAAGACCTTAGTGTAGTAAGATGTGGCTCACAGACTTCCCCTAGGCGGAAGCACGCCTATCTCTTGCTGCCTCTTGTTTTTCCAGCTTATCTTGGCCTGGGCAAAATACGCTTGCGTTCTGCTTTTTATCCGTCCGTCGCACATTAGCGTACGAAAAATGTACTGGGCAGAACAACTTATAGTCTTCAGAGTCTCAAAAGGAGAGTTAGAGACGCTGTAGGTAGACTGGGGGCATAGATAAATAGCCAGCATCAAATAAGCGGAGTCCTACAAATTTTACTTATTTCCCAACCCCTCGGTGGGGAATATTACATAGGGCTGTGCTACATCACTAGAATGTTAATACATTTATTTTAATACAACCACGTAAATTTGCACTCGGCGTGAGTCCACAGATAGGTAGATTTTTGTGTGAATGTATTGGGCCCGTGAACCAGTATGTTGGAAAATAAACTTAGTAAAAAATTATACAGGTCCAACGGTAATTTAGAAATGTACGTGTAGTTCAGCTTTCGTGAAGCGGCAGAAGAAAGGCTATAAATTTGCCGATTTCATTCCAGCGCCTTTGGCGCTAGCAAACTGGTTCTCTCGCGCGTGCTCTCGCGAGAAGGCGCGCTACACAACGTGACAACTCTTGTATTTACTCGCATTCGTTGATTTATTTTAACTGATGTCAAATCAAGCGACCTCTTCGCGGCCGATCCCCCTTTGTGCGCATGCGTCATCGTATAAAGATCACACAAATCAACACGCGGCGATTATGTGAAACTGCTAGTTGGCGTCAACACGACATGTGCTGCCCGCTACATGGAAAATAATACTACAGAACTAATCCAGAACAGGTATTCGGCTTTAACTCAGGAACAGGACCTTAGTGTTGAAGCAATGAACGACAATCTTGTGGACATCATCAAGGAGTGTGCAATGGAAGTCGGTGGTAACTACGTAAGGCAGGATACCAGTAAACTATCGCAGGAGACGAAAGATCTCATCAAGAAACGCCAATGTATGAAAGCCTCTGACCCTACAGCTAGAATAGAACTGGCAGAACTTTCGAAGTTAATCAACAAGCGTAAGAAAGCTGACATAAGGAAGTATAATATGGATAGAATTGAACATGCTCTCAGGAACGGAGGAAGCCTAAAAACAGTGAAGAAGAAACTAGGAATTGACAAGAATCAGATGTATGCGTTAAGAGACAAAGCCGGCAATATCATTACCAATATGGATGAGATAGTACAAGTGGCTGAGGAGTTCTATAGAGATTTATACAGTACCAGTGCCACCCACGACAATAATGAAAGAGAAAATAGTCTCGAGGAATTGGAAATCCCACAGGTAACGCCGGAAGAAGTAAAGAAAGCCTTGGGAGATATGCAAAGGGGGAAGGCAGCTGGGGAGGATCAGATAACAGCAGATTTACTGAAGGATGGTGGGCAGATTGTTCTAGAGAAACTGGCCACCCTGTATACGCAATGCCTCATAACGTCGAGCGTACCGGAATCTTGGAAAAACGCTAACATAATCTTAATCCATAAGAAAGGGGACGCCAAAGACTTGAAAAATTATAGACCGATCAGCTTACTGTCCGTTGCCTACAAACTATTTACTAAGGTAATCGCAAATAGAATCAGAAACACCTTAGACTTCTGTCAAGCAAAGGACCAGGCAGGATTCCGTAAAGGCTACTCAACAATAGATCATATTCACACTATCAATCAGGTGATAGAGAAATGTGCGGAATACAACCATCCCTTATATACAGCCTTCATTGATTACGAGAAAGCATTTGATTCTGTCGAAACCTCAGCAGTCATGGAGGCATTACGGAATCAGGGTGTAGACGAGCCATATGTAAAAATACTGAAAAATATCTATAGCGGCTCCACAGCCACCGTAGTCCTCCATAAAGAAAGCAACAAAATCCCAATAAAGAAAGGCGTCAGGCAGGGAGATACGATCTCTCCAATGCTATTCACAGCGTGTTTACAGGAGGTATTCAGAGACCTGGATTGGGAAGAAATGGGGATAAAAGTTAATGGAGAATACCTTAGTAACTTGCGATTCGCTGATGATATTGCCTTGCTTAGTAACTCAGGGGACCAACTGCAATGCATGCTCACTGACCTGGAGAGGCAAAGCAGAAGAGTGGGTCTAAAAATTAATCTGCAGAAAACTGAAGTAATGTTTAACAGTCTCGGAAGAGAACAGCAGTTTACAATAGGCAGCGAGGCACTGGAAGTCGTAAGGGAATACATCTACTTAGGGCAGGTAGTGACTGCGGATCCGGATCATGAGACAGAAATAATCAGAAGAATAAGAATGGGCTGGGGTGCGTTTGGCAGGCATTCTCAGATCATGAACAGCAAGTTGCCATTATCCCTCAAAAGAAAAGTGTATAATAGCTGTGTCTTACCAGTACTCACCTACGGGGCAGAAACCTGGAGGCTTACGAAAAGGGTTCTACTCAAATTGAGGACGACGCAACGAGCTATAGAAAGAAGAATGATAGGTGTAACGTTAAGGGATAAGAAAAGAGCAGATTGGGTGAGGGAACAAACGCGAGTTAATGACATCTTAGTTGAAATCAAGAAAAAGAAATGGGCATGGACAGGACATGTAATGAGGAGGGAAGATAACCGATGGTCATTAAGGGTTACGGACTGGATTCCAAGGGAAGGGAAGCGTAGCAGGGGACGGCAGAAAATTAGGTGGGCGGATGAGATTAAGAAATTTGCAGGGACGGCATGGCCACAATTAGTACATGACCGGGGTTGTTGGAGAAATATGGGAGAGGCCTTTGCCCTGCAGTGGGCGTAACCAGGCTGATGATGATGAATCCGATATTCAGCACGCGGACACGCCTCTTGGCCTATTACCCGTTGTGGGTATGTTCCAGGCTATAGTAATCTCAATAATCATAAACGCGCTGTAATCAGCTCAAACAGTAAGTTTTTCTCAGTGTTGTGTCGAAGTGGGTGAGTGTATTCGTAGAGGTCATGCTGTACTGTGCACCCCTTTCTTGGCACGAGCGATGCTAGACTTGATAAAGTGTGCCCATATTCTGTCCGTGTTACTATAAGTTAACATTATCAAGGAATCCTTGTTAGACTCAGTGATCACTGCCTCGTTACCTGTTGTAAGCCGACCGCAAAACAGGCAAAACAGGCAAATGGATATGTTCCAGGCAAATGTGAAGTCAATTGAAGATGAGCTTCTTAAACAAGGATTCATGAAAATAATTCTACAAGTGGAAAACAGAACTTAAACCGATAATTACTAACAAAGGTGGTACTTTTTAAACAGAAAAATAACTATATATGGACGCTGGAAAAATGATATTGCGAGATGATATTACGGTTGACTTTTTATACACTCGCGGTTGAAAGATGTCTATGACCTGGTGTGTCTAAAATAAAATTCTCTCTGGGCAATAGGAGCTTGCGTTAATAAATGAAGAACGGTACCACGTTGCACTCGTAGGATCGACAGCTAGACATTTGATAAATGTTGTAACCCTGACAAAACGATAGACAACAATATAAAAACGATATGCCGGGCGCAAGGAGATCACTAGGATTGATTATAACGGCAAATTACACAGCCAAAAGGAAATGACCGAGCCAGTATTTTTCGAGTATTACAGGAAACATTTTTCGCCACAGCCTTCGCCACTGCAGTATCACAATTGAATTTCTTTCAGAAATGTCGATACCGAATGCAGAAGAAAATAAATCAAGGACACATAAGCACTTCATGTGTGCGGTGTATGGCAAAGCGTTAAAAGTCCAATTGAATGCCGTGGAGCCGTACTACAAGTCTCGAGCTGGCAGTAATGTTTTCGAGTTTTGCTGGGGGGGGGGGGGGGGGTATATTATCAATCGTTGCGATTAAATGTGTGCGGGTTATTGTTTTACAATTTTTTGCATTAGTATGTTGGTTGTAGACCAGACTCGTAAGACAATACTTCTCCAGGAGAGCAGGCCCGGTCTCTACTACGTTCCCTACTGCTCCACTTGGAAAATCAGTGAAGGTATTTTGAAGATAGAGCGTCGTAAGGCGCGAGAAATGTACAAACTGGC
Source organism: Dermacentor albipictus (assembly GCF_038994185.2). Classification (NCBI taxonomy): domain Eukaryota; kingdom Metazoa; phylum Arthropoda; class Arachnida; order Ixodida; family Ixodidae; genus Dermacentor; species Dermacentor albipictus. The sequence continues at coordinate 24,689,727 of NC_091828.1, read as the reverse complement.
GCCACTGACTCCGCACGATCGCTGCAGGCGCGAGGAACTCTCTTCGACGTAGCTTTAGCTTCTGGCATTTGCATACGTCCGAAGTACATGAGGCACAGAGATCACCACATAGATCCACACTGCCCACTGCTTCACTTGGTTCACAGCGCTGGAAGCCAGCGTTGGAACGTAAACAAACTAGCGCAATGGCATGGCAAGCACGCGATTTCCCTCCGCAGTGCCGGAACGCCATGGACGAACGCGTGCAGAACGAGCAAAGAAAGTTCAATTCCGTGGTACCTAAACAAAGTGAGATATTGAAGCAGAAAAAGCCCCCGCATTTTCTCTGTCGTGCCTACTCTTGCTCGCGCCTGCGCACGAAAATTGGGCGGTTCTTGAAATGCCCATCTCGCGCCAGGTCCCACTGTGTTGCCTAGCAATTGTAATGTCGCCGCCAACTCGCCCTGCGGCGTCTCATCACCTTATCTGCTCCGTCGAGGTGTGCTAGTGAATAGGCGTCACGGCGATGGACTCCAGACGCCACACTTGGCGCGCCAGCGGGGAAGCCGGCGTTCCGATTCGCCCGCTCTGCTCGGTCGGGACACTGGCCACGACGCCTCGTCATGATCATGTGACTTTTGGTTGCTACAGACGACACCTTTTTCGCCTAATGGGACATCTGATTTCTCCGCATCAAAGAACTATTACAGTTGCCTATCAAGTGCATATCAAGTATCAAGCAAAGCAATACATGATTTACAATCGGGAAAGTCACGAGGACGAGATGGCCACACCACCGGCGTATGTAAAATATGCAAGAATGTTGTAACACCTATTTTAACTAAAGTCTGGGGCGATACCTCTGACCACAAACATCTCCCAACCGTCATGGTTGTTAGTGCATCTATTTTTAATACCGAAATCTGCAGATCAAGTCAAACTTCGCGAGGTTAGGTCTTGCAGGTCAAATAGCTTCAAGAACGTCTATTATGAAATAATAATAAACATATTAGTATTTGCCAAGATGTTTACAGACAATGCCCGAAAAACTAGTAGGCACCCAAGAGAGATGCGAAGCAAAAGAAAAATGGCAAAGATCCATAAAGCCTGTTTCATCCTAGACGGCTGCAATACCGTACTGCAATACCGTGCAATACCGGCATCGAGAAAGCCTTCGAGCGCGTACCACATGAACTTTAGCAGGCGACGCTCGAATATGTCGGTGTTCCGTTATTAGGAAAGCGGTGCGAATGGGGTACACTGAATGCTCGACGAGGCTCGCAGTCGATGAATAAGTAGGCGAACGAATTGACGTCGAGTCCCAGCGCGGCAGGGTCATTCATTGTCATGTCTTATTTCGTGCATGTTACTTTTATTTATTTATTAACGAAACCTATGCCAAAAGAGAAATATCGTAGCACCGCTACATTACAAAATAAAGAAATATGGCATGAAAGCTATAAAAACAGTACAGAAGTCGAAAAAAAGTGTCAGTAAGTCATAGCGCATGTGCCAGGAAAAGTAAAAAGACACATTCTAACAGGTGTAGTGGGTGTAGGTTAGGAATTCTGCATGATGATTGTGTTTCATGCAAATGCCACTTCATAAGGCGGCTACTGATTTACTAGACGCGTAACCACCGACGCAAGCAGCGGCGGTCACCCGCAGGGTTGTCTGAACAGACCAATCAAACGCTCTCCTCGTTCATAGGCGGTCACTTTTGCTTGCTTGAAAAACGAATAACATTGCCTACACTCAGCGGCTTGTCGTATCTAATTGGCTGAGCGGAGGCGAGGGGAACGCTCAAGTGGAGAGGGATTCGCTGGGGCAGAGCCGGTGCACTGAAAACGATAACCGGACGAAGAGGGTGGTGCCGGCGTCGGCGATTGGTCAGCTTTCCCTTACATAGCTTGTGGTAGTTGGTCGAAAATCGCGGCGGCATGCAACGGCAGCTTAAGAATGACGCTAAAACGGACCCTCAGCAAAGAAGAGTTGGCAGAATGCGGTGGTAAACGTCCCGAAAGTGCTCGAAAACGTTACACGGCCACGCAAGAAGTGTTATTATGCGCAAGTACACCCATGCTCTCCGGCAGGTGCGAGTAGCCAACGTCTCAGCGATTGGCGGCAGCCATCTTTTATTCCTTTCGGAACGGGGCAGCCTGCGGCTATTCCGAAAAAAATTCAGTTTTGTTCGGCATGTTAATCCATCTTTATCGCGTACACGTCAGTTTGACGCGATGAGTTTGGGAGGTTTTGTGACGTCGCGTGACAAGCAGGTGAAGTGGGTGCAGCCCGAAATCTTTTTACCAATAGCCGAGGGCTAATGGCGAAAAGGGGTCGAATCAGAAATACCTGTTTTTCTTTTTTATGTCAAATCATGCATAATCAGTGTGTACACATCATGTCAGATGGGGAAGTATCGCGGTTTTCGTGACGTCGCGTGACAGACAGGTGAAGTGGGGGTGGTCGAAAAAAGTTTTTTACCAATCGTGGAGGGCTGATAGCAGAATTGGAATAGAAAAGATTCGAATAGTTTTACGTTATAGCGCCCTTGTTTCACTCCCGTATTGTGTGTGGAAAAATATATCACAAGAGCACTTTGATGGGGTACATAATTTCTCAATTTTTTTTTACTATTATCCCTTCCTTGAGAGTAATATGTAGGAGGCTTGAAGTAGTTCTGGCGATCGGCATAGATGTTGTTGGTTCATTGAATCATTATATTTAGGCATCATCAAATACACTACAATTCGAAGGTTTCAATTGCATACAAGAGAAGTTGGGCTGGTGGTTCACGCTTATAATATTGAAATTGTGTGTTCTCGTCGACAGCGTTTACAGCAATCATTTGATATGGCAAGATGTTGCTCCTGAGGGATTTGCTGTGTAATCGACTCCAGTAAATGGCAGGGTCTTTGGCATAGGAATGTGTCTATAAATATGTCATGGCAAATACACACCCAGTGTATTTATGAATATGTCATCGCAAATACCGCTAGTGAGATATTTGGGGCCACCACTCGAACACTACAGAGATGGCTAGCAATATTGTCTCATGGTACTGGAGGAAGAATCTGGTGGTGTCCGACGGCGACATACGTCATCACTTTCGGCTGGAGCTCCGGCGATGGCGGTTGCATTTCGGTAACACCTAATTATCGCTGAACCTGTTAGACGATGTCGGCGATTGAGGCGACTTGTGGCTGCGACCTTGGAAAGAGCTTCAGCTGTTCCTCGCCAACGACCGCTCTGATGGTCTCTTGCAGGTCGTCGCTACCGAGTGGTCGAATATAGGGTGTAGTTTGCGGCAAGCGTTCGGCGGTGATATTGCCTTGTCCGCATATCGAGCGTCTTCTCAATGGTTGTGGCTTCGGAAACAAATGCAGCAAGTCTCGGACGTGGTGGGTATTAATCCGGCGAAGAGCTCTTTCTTTACACCCCTCATGAAGAAGCGAACTTTTTTCTCTTGTGGCATATAGGTGTTGGTGTGTCTGGATAGGCGAATCATCTACTCTCCGGGATAATGCGATGTTCCCATTGAGTAATTGAGCTCGGGCTTATAGCATAGCTTCTTCCGTTTCCTTGGGCATGGCGCTTAAAGATTCGCGGGAAGCCGCTACGGAACATGTCCCACGTAGTCAGGATCGACTTCCGGTTCTTTTACCACGTTCTGGCGGCATCTTCTAAAGCGAACTATGCATGCCGCAGCCTGTCGTCGGAGTACCAGTTGTTGAAAGTCGCAATTCGTTCATAGATCGCCAGCCAGGTTTCCGAGTCTTCCGCCGATGGTCCACGGAAGATTGGTGGCTCCCGAGCTTGTTGCCGTAGGATAGGGGACGCTGGGGAAGGAATGAGGGTTTTGAGTTGGCCTTGATTCTTGTGGTCTTCTTTGGAAGCGGCCCGTACTCTGGTAGCAGTTCTTGCAGCCTACGGCTATCTCGCGGGTCCTTGGCGGTGTTGGTGTTGTCCTCGGGTGTCGTAGTTGGATCACGGCTTAGCGGGGGCGTTGGGTACATGAACGTACGCAGCACCTTCACCAGATGTCGCGCGGTAGTGACAGTGAAAAAAAAAACAGCCACAAAACTGTGATTGACAAAACTCACTTTTTAATGGGTGCACCTGTGCCCATAAAGGCAAGTTACACTTGAAGCACAACGATAGCGGCGACCATAGGCCGCTATCCTCGTACATCTCATCCGCGAGTCAGGCACGTCGGCTTTTATACATGAGTCGTCGAAGCTTCCACAGTAATTGCTGGTGCCCACGTGTTTTCCAGAAAGTAGTACTTATTTCGCGTCGTTCATACAATCACATTGCAGGAGGTTCGGTGACAACAGACAACCGATAGAACCATCGATAACATTCGATAAACTTCCGATACATGCAGGCGCGTCATGTGCTGAGCGAGGTTTCACATTGTTAGACGGTGAAAAGCGGTCACCTGAAAAAGATAAGCAAGTACACGTGTCAATATTGCCAGAAAGAAATGGCACCGCTACATGAGAACGCTAGATATGAGGGTGCAGACATGTGATTCCTTGCGCGTGCTATATAGTGTGTAAATTGTTTTTGTAAGTTATGGCATGCTCTATAAGTGATACATCGGCCGTCACACAAGTGTGCATGCACATAGGCTTTGCCATTTTCATTGATGCCTGGGAGAGGACGAGTTCAAGATATGTTTTAGGCATGTAGAGACGTAGGTCGAAGTGTATCCCATTTTATTTTACGACAAATTGTCAATCTTTTTTTCTCTTCACACGATACGAAGCAGTCTTTTCTGAGAGAGTTGTTTGAAGTAAGGTTCGACAGAGTTTTGGTAGAGTTTGTTTCTTCGCTAAACATGCCTGACACGGGTACCGTTAGCTTAAAAATCGTCGCATGGTCTAGTTTTCGATTTCCCACTTTTCATAGGAGCACTTATGCAGCATTTCACGTCAAGAACTGCACCGAAAGGTTTTTTAAACAATAATACAGGATTCCGTATAGCGTTCATTTTACTGTGCTGGTCCAGGACAAAGCGTTTTAAAGTAAGTTAAATAAATTATAGCACGAGCATGTGTACAAACCAATTGTATTTTTTTAATTGCATACAGGCATACTGGCATGCAAAATGTGTGTGGGAGAGGCCTGTTTGTTCGATGGGGAAGGCATTACTCAGGTGCAAGAATCTTGATTCTATTGAGCCCTGTTCGAATGGTGCTTTTTTTGCGTGTCTTACAGCGCACCTTGAAAAAAAGATTTTTCTGTTAACCTTCACATTATTCGGTATCTTTCAGTGACGTACCATACGACGCTGTTGTGCGGCTGGGAATGTGCGTAAGACAAGCAGTGGTAGACGCATGATATGTGCGGGAGTGATTTGGTGAATTTTTATCACCTTTTCTGGAAGTGCAGAACATGCAGACACGTGCACAGGACTAGATACACAGACTGAAACTATTGTTCCACTTGCATAAATTTTAATTGGAATTTGTAAGCCATATAGAGGTCTGATGGGTGTATACAATTAAATTTTACGTAACAAAGTCTGTAGTTTGTGCGCGTTTATTTCGTTTAGAATGAGGTGCATTTCAAGAAAGAGAGTAAAAAGCATGTAGCATAGCGGTTGAAGCATCGGGCTGTTGTAATGTACAATCCACGTGCGAATCTTACCGCCAGACGCGTTCATTTAATTTTTAACAGTGAGAACAAATATACTTGCTGAGAACCAGAGCAGCGACCGACCGACCAAGCCAAGTAAAGGCACGGGATTCACACAAACAAAGTTCGCTCTAAAATGAGGCTTCTTTTATATTGCCGAAAGCAAAAGGAGCGTAGAGGTGACTACTCGTTACAGTTTACATACACATTATCTCTAAAGAGGCACATTTTGACATTGCGTCAAATCCTTGTGGCTTATTTGTGATCCTATAACTACGATTGCTGTTTAAGTAATTGTGCAAAAGTTTTGAGGCACTGTAGTTGAGAGAAGTTGGTTCTGGAATAATATCGAAGAAAAATGCCAAATCGGCAATGTAAACAAGCGCGAGCGCTATTCCTTGCTCTCTGTGGTGTTTTTATCTTTCCTATAATTCGGTGGCTTCCCAAGTGGTATGAATTGTGTTGTTCTTTTCTCATTGACAATTTAATATGCAGGATAACCACATGCATATTTACAGTGAAAGCGACTGTTCTATCTATGGCTCTAAGTAGAGAAGCGAAAATGCCAGGGCTGCACTAGAGAAGCTAAACAGGAGAACGACAAGCCCAGCACCATTGTCATCTCTTTCCCACGCAGGTTCTTCACTGCCCTTCGTTCCGCGTCTTGAAGTTGGTGCGATGTACGGGTAACACACTGTGGTCGGCCACAGGCGTTGTCGCAACTTCTTTAAGATTTGGCTTAAAAGGCCTCATCTATTGCGGTGTACATCTTTACTACGTCTTACCTGTGTAGCAGTGTTTATGGATTTCCTAAAATGGAAACGTGGAAACGCTGCATGGGCACAAAATGCAAAATTACATATTAGATCCACGCTCTCCTACTCGTTTCATAAAGCCATTTCATCACTTTTATTAAGGAAACTTCCTGTTTCATTTTTCTCAGATGCAAAATTGCTTGTCCGATGAAATTCGCACGTTCTTCTGTTGTCAATGCTACTGTCTATCCGGGGATTTTCCCTGTTGCGTATTTGCGGGAATCTAGTTTCTCTTTAGGATTTTCTGAACTTCAAGACCTATTGTTCCTTTCATGCTTTGCCATCATTTCTGAGTGCGATGCACAACCTAAAGCTTCAATTTTGTTACCATTACTATGCTCTAGTTTGCCGAGCAGAGCCGTGTAGTGCATGAATTGAAGGTGAATTGCAGCCATTCTACTACGACGCATTTTCCTTCTGTTTACTTTCTGTGCTGCAACGCTAAAGCGGTCATGGACGTAAAGTCCTACATTTCAGAAAATGAGAAGCGAAACATAGTAGGCACTATGCTTTGATGTTGCCTGAGGTTGTAGTTTGAAGCTGCTTAAGATCACAAATGTCGCTTTAGGTCCACGTACCGTTAGGCAACCTTATAGAGCAGTGTCTGTAGGAGAAAACAAACAATGAAATTGGTTGAGGATGCAATCAATATTCCTCTTTTCCCCCTCAAGATTGATTTTCCACCATGTGCGATGAAATGCTCAGAAGGCAACGAGAGAGCCAATCTTCTGCGACCGGAGAAGGTTTGCTATTCGTAAAACGCAACGCGCTTGACATGGTCGCCAATTCAACTTGCCGTTTCCAGTGCCCATCACTCAGATGGCCAGCAACATCCAACCTTGCGTTCTGCTTCAGCGAATCCAGCTTTTTGTTTTTATATACATCCAATTTGAATGCAGGGATTATGCTGGGACATACATTTATTGATGCCAAATGTATTCAGAATTATTTGTGGCAAAATGTGATGTTCTTCTGCACGGTTTTGCCCACGAATGTGCGAGTTTTCTACGAAAACAAGCTTTCCGCTTGCGCTGTTCTCGGATGGATGTCCCAAAGAGAACGAAATACATATTGCAGGAAGCCTGCTCCAATAGTTTCGCTGAGTTGACGCAGGCTTCAGGAAATTGACTTCTACAGAAGAAAGGCTCTTAAATTGTGCAAATGTAACAAATGGACGAAAATACACCCGAATACTGCAGTAAAAAATTCAAGCAATATTCTCAATGGATCTCCTTGCGCGATCACCTCGACCATCAATTGCGCAAAAAGAAAAGTTTGGCTGACCTTTTTTTAGGGGAGGCATACGCATGGTCATTCGAGAGGCGTTCAGGACTCCTAATGTGCTTTTGAAGAAGCGTCCACGACACGTACCTTTAAAAATGACGTTTGAAAAAAAAAAAACATCCATCCTAGTTTCAACCTTGTGCAAATGTTCATATAATAATATTATGTTGCAGCTTCGGCATGCAGTACTTAGCCTTACCTTGACGTAGTAATTCTGCGGAAAAGCGCAAGGTGGAGATAAGAAATGAATAAATGGAAAATCACACATCCACCCGTTCGTTGCAATGCTACAAAGGAAACCCATACGTATTCCTCGAAAGAAAAAGCGTCATAGTTGAAGAAAAATTCGTCCTGATCCGGGACTCTAACCCAGGACCACCGACTTTCCAGGGTAACCGCTCTACCATCTGAGCTACCCAGGCGGCTAGCAGATGGCAGGGCGAAGTCCAATTTGTCGACTACACGAAGCAAACGCAAATAATTGACGTTGTAGTTCTGCGGAAACCCGCAAGGTGGAGAGAAGTAATGAATAAATGGAAAATCAGACATCCACCCGTTCGTAGGAATTGCTAAAAAGGAAACACATACGGGTTCCTCGTATGAGGAACCCGTTTGGGTTTCCTTTGTACGAAACTTCCTTCCCTTTGTTTCCTTTGTACGAATTGCAACGAACGGGTGGATGTCTGATTTTCCATTTATTCATTAGTCTTACCTTATGGGCACGCCGCAGGCGTTTCTCTAGTTCGCGCTACAGACACTGTCGCCACTTGCTCTCACTTCTTTGTAACGTGCACGGTGTTTCGTTTACATGCACCAAGAACTGCTATGCTTCACATATTCTAGGTTTTTGTCTCCAGCTTACTTACGCCTAGGCTGTTTGTGAAACACTGGTACTTTTTTGTGGACGCTTTATATAAACCAGAAGCTTACATAAACCATAAACTTCCAGGAGCTTAATCTTAATCCTTTCTACGCCCGCACAAATACTTTCAAGTACAGCTTCTTTCCCCGAACAATAGAAGTGTGGAGTTCCTTACCTGGGTGCCTTTGTTCACTCCCGATAAGCGAACTCGAAAGTGCTCTCTATGAAAACCAGTATGTGTAACTACTTAAAGTATGTTTAGTTTATACTTTATGTGTATGCATATTGCTGTTTCGTTCCATCTAAGAATCGATGACAACGATCTTTCCGTTCTATGATTGTGTTATAAATGTTGTAAAAGTCATTGTTGATTTCACTTCATTTTTTGTTCACCACTGTTTTGTCCCATTCCTGCAATAGCCCTCCGATGGGGCTGCAGTATGCACAAATAAATAAATAAATAAATAAATAAATATGGACTAACCACAAGATGGTATATTGAAACACAACACCAAGAAATTATATTTCCCATTAGCGTAAAAGGTAGTTTCTCCGATATCTCAAGTAGAAATCACTGTTAGCAGTTTGATTCATTCTTCTTTACACTACAAAATTTGTTATGTTAACACTTATTTGCCAGTGATTTGCTTTCAGCCATTATGGGAGTTAAGTAGCCATGCATTTGCTACATCCTGTAATTGCTGACAGTATTATCCAGCAAAGAATACATTCGTGTCGTCGGCACAAATCACGATTTCCTCTGTACCTTGTGTGTTAACTATGTAGTTGAAGTACAGTAAAAATAGGACTGGACGTAATATAGACCCTACGTATATATTTGTTGAGATTATTCTTGTATTTGACTTCATAACATTTGCAGCTGTGGATTGTTGACGATTATTCAAGTAGTTCCGAAGTAAGTCTAACGCTACTGATCTGATAAATTAATAACTCAACTTTATTTAGATGTGCTCTGTGCTACGGAATCAATACGGAATCAAACAAAATCTGTGTGCAGGAGCCGATGAATCTCTTCTGTTATTAACTTACGCCTAAATTTGTCAAGCATTTCTTCTTTTATACCTAGTAAGGCCCATTCTTAGGCCTTGGTACTGGAAACTATAATTGTCGTTTACGATAATGCTTTTATAAGAAATGTTACGATAGAGACGATTTTTAATTACATGTTCAGCAGCTTTTGCGAGAACTGAGAGCACAGAGATTGGCCTATATTTACCTAAATTACTTCTGTTAGCGCATTTGTAGACCATACTGACTAGTGGTAATTTCATGTTTTCAGAAAAGAACAAGAGGCCAGCGTAATGTTACAGATATGCGGGAGGGCACAGGCGATAATATCGGTGAATGCTTTTGACTAGCCTTGGTATTACGTTTCCTGCGCCTGGGAGCGTTTTAGTTTAATATTGTATAATAACAATATTTCGTTTGGACTGCATGGTAAGAAAAATGAGCACTTATAATACATTCCCATGATAGAACTCACTGGATCTGAGCAGTAGCCAGCAGGTACATTTGATGTACGTGCTGTATAAAGTGCGCATTTATGCAATTAGTTGAATTAACACTGACTAAATTTCTTGGTGCGTCAATGCAATTTTTATTGTCGCCAAATTAGTTGGTTCAACATAGACCAAATTTGCTTCGGGGAACGGCATGCATCGAATTTATTCGGTAATGTTCATTTAATGCTTTCAAGATGTTGGCTTTTAGCTTATTCCAAGTATTTTTTTATATATTCAAGAAATAAATTAGCCTCTTCTGCCTGTGGGAAAGCGGTTTCTCGCTTAGATTATTTTCTGGAGTTTCCGAGGAATTGGTGGTTTCCATCTTTTCTGGTGTTTTCTAAATGGCCGCTCGGGAAAAGCCTTATTTTATATCACCGTGGAAATATTCATGAAAAACGGAACTTGATGTTCGGCTATTTTTTTTTGTATCACTCTGCTCCAGTCAGTGATGCATGTACGATTTTGAAAGTAAGCTAGGCTTTCGTCATCAATACTCCTGAAGAAAATAGGCAGATAACTCTGTGGAATGCGCTTTGCATGACGTGAAAGTACGCAGAAAATTGGCATGTGAGTGCTCAAATCTAGAACTAAGGTGCCATCTAAACTATTCTAACTTCCATAGTTTGTCAAACAAACATATAAAAGGAATTATGTGCTACTTGTGATTCTTGTTGATGAGTTTATGTAATTTACAAAGTCATGACAGTGTATGATGTGGAAAAATCGGCGGATATTTTTTTTATTACAGAGTAAATTAATGTTTATATTGCCAATGTAAATAGCCTTTAGGCTATTTATGAATGTAAAGCAGAATGACTCTTCAAGGAATTTACAAACTTCATAATTTGAAACGGATGGTTCGCGGGGAACAATAATACTACAAATAATATTGACGAGCAATACCAGGGAATCTATGTCCTTATTAAAATTCAATATAATAGAATGATCAAAACCGATTTTCATATACGGAAAAACGTCGTCCTGACGTTTGTATGTCAAAGACATGGAAATATCTTTATAGATATCAAGCGTTGGCACGTCACAATTGTCAGCATACTATGTTTCCTTAAAAGCTCGAACAGAAGACGCTTCACGAAGGCCGTAAGTCATTGGGTTAGTCCTTCAGGCTACGGATGTTTAACTGACATAGAGAGAACGAACTCTAAATGGTCTCTCTATAATCGGAGACACATGTTTTGAACCAGTGCACTTCGAACCCAGCCATGATTTATGGAAAATGTGGAAAAATAACAGCGCAGGCAAACTACCTAATTTTGCCGAGGTCATGCTCACATTTAATAAAAGTGCGACAATGGAGTGGTCGCCACTCGGGCACACATTCTCTGGGGATGCGAGGGTAACCCTCCCCCACAATCATTACTGCCAGCTCCCTCCGAGGGGGGTTGGAACCAGCTGCTGACAAGAGCAGACAAGAAAACGCAACTCGCACTCGTCTCGTGGGCCCAAGACGTCGCCCCCACCTGGGAGCCACACTAGGCCTACCTGCCCTAACTTCCTACCCTGCAGTGGCAAATAAAGTTGTTTCTCTCTCTCTCTCTCTCACATTTAATAGCGATGGCCCTCTCACCTAATTCGTTTGTGTGAACACCTTGCTGTTTGACTGCCATATGTGCTAATAACCAACAAGCTCAACAGCTTTCGTGCACGTCAGCCAGAGCAGTCGTATGCTGCAAACCATTAGGTTATCGTAGAAACGGATGCCTCCTCGCTTTTGTCTCAGTTCCTTAGATTTAGCTTGTCATTCTTTCGTTGCGATGTGACCGACAAAGCACTGCAAGATAACTGGCGATTTGTCGCTTTCAAGGGGAGTCTGTGATGTCCATCCATGACATTCGAGTGATTTGGTCAAGGTAAAGTTCAGTTACTAGCTCATTATCAACTGTGAGCAGATGTTTGTTTTCACAAGAATGCAGACCATGAATTTCCATGTTCTGACACTTACGGTATTGCTCTAGTTCATCCAGGTTTACATTGAGGCTGGCAAACTTGGAATCAGTATGATTGGCTCCCACGTAGTAAAGCTGCTTAGCAAGACACTGAATGTCTTTGTCATACGCTCGCGTGCTATATTACTCTCTCTCTCCCTCTCTTTGTCCTCGCCTTTTTGATAGTTGAGGACCCTATCGCATCTGTTGGACATTAGTTGCAGCGATGATTTGACACCTTTCAGCGTGGTTGGAATAGTGACAACCATATCAACATGCACTTTACTATTCGGTGGAACAGTTAGCTATGTGTTGATGGCAACCAGCTCGCTTGCTTGCTGACAGTCCTGTTATTTTGACGTCTTAGTTCTCTGCTTGCTGCCTCTCATTTAAGGCACGACGCAAGTTTGACGTTTCTCACTGTCTTTGGCACCTTTATGATTTCCTGGTTTCCCATAGCCACCACAGAAACTTCTATAATGGTAGTTCACACCCGCTCAACGGGGAAACTGGCCGTCATCAGGAAGCTCTTTACGTGCGAGAGAAATGGTTGTGTCACAGACATCGTATTAACGCTACTAATTGCAACTTCTGAACTTCCCTGCTAGCGGAAGCAGGGTAAGATGATAAAAATGAATGCACTATTAAAGTACACCACGCAGTGTATGTTATAAAACACTGCTTTGTGGTTTACTGTGTAATACACATACTAGTTCATTACTTGGAACAGGTGCTAATATTTAATGTTACCTGCGTTCAGTAAACGCTCATGTGCTAGACGATTCTGGCACCGTATATTTAATGGCATTTACTGTATAAATCTGAATCATTTACGTTTTGCGTCCTGATGTTCAAGGTTAAGATAAACACGCTGCTCTACTGACTCTAACACTAGTTTCGTTGGTACGGCGGTTTTGTGCAGACTTTTACTATACTGAGGAAACAGCGAGATAAACTCTCATGACAATAAATAAGACGGTATGAGTTGTCAAACGAATAAATCCAAACCATTAACGAATGAGTCGCACGCTCAATGTACCAATTAAAACGTCACAATTCTAGGCACGCGACAACTTCAGCGCTTAACACTTGACACTGACAACCTTAACGCCGAAATAAAATGAAAGAATGAATTCTTGCGTACGAAAAAATACATTTTACTGGAAGCTAATCAAAAATTGACTAGTTACGTTTTCGGTATTCATTTCAGAGCACCTGCCAAATTTAGGCATTTAAAGCCCAGCATTGCGTTGTAATGTTCGCGTTAAACTAGAACCACGTTCCAGAATCACGTTCGTGATGCCTTTCCAAAAAGTGAATTACGAGAATACGCGTTCACATTGAAGTTACCATCATCTTGCACTACTTAAATAAAGCTCTTTGCTGTATGGTAATGGGAATTCCAATGCCCATCTTGCTCTGCCGTCTAGTTTCTTCAGCTCCAGAACTGCTTCTGCGAAACCATGATAGGCCATGCATCCACTGCAGCTGTGAGTACAGAACATCGGAAAACAGGCCTGCTGCTGCTTGCGGCGAAATCTCGAATACCGATAGCGTCATGCTTGCGGTGGTCGCGGAAGGCATCGCCAAGCTTGTGCTTATGGCGTCGCCGTGCCTGTGAGAGCGAAATTTGCACCTGGTGGAGCAGGTAAGGGAGCCTCTGAATCTGTCATGAGCGAGGTGCCCCCGAACAGGAAGCGGACAGCTTGCGGGAACGTCCAATGAAGGCGAGCAGCGAGCCGTAGAACTGCCTGAAGCACTTACATTTGGCCCAATGAATTCCTTGGAAGGATTCTTCGCAAAGCTAATCTTTGACGCGGGGAGAAGGCTCAGCAGCGAGTAGAGGCCTGATGATGGGGCGGTCGCGAGATGACGATCGGCACGGGTGGACGCAGGCGATGTGGGACGACAAGACGCGGACTGACGCGACGGCTCAGACGATGAGAGCTATTGTGACTGAGCACGCGAGGTGGCGTAAGTCCTCATAATTCGGGGAGGGGGGGGGGGGGCAGCAGAGTCTAGAACGGAACGGGAGCCTGCAAGTATGGTGATGCGAAAGTGGCTGTCCAGCTGAACAAACCAGATGTCCTGCATGTCGCTGTGCGATTGCCGGACACCCTACAACGTTCCAAGGGACATTTTCGGGACCGTGTGAGGATATGTTACTCTCGCCTTGGTAGGGTCGGTGCGTTGACTCTGTCATGCACTTCTACGTCAACAACGCGAGAGATCAGCACTCGTGCTATCTCCCCGTAAGTGGCGGGCCACGAGACCGTCTTCTTTCGGAAAAGGGACTTCTACCAGGCTCGGTCCCCTATGAGAATCTGCGCCAGATCGTGATCTCGTAGAAATGAATCATTGTTGCTACGCCTCGCTCACAACCTACGCTGTCGGTGCTGCCTGGTACATCTCTCCCGGATTGCGTGAACCCGACATACGAATGATGAGAGTGGTTACTTTCTGTACCCCTCTGACGAAAGCCTGGCAATTTACGCGTCGAACGAGCCGCGGCCGGAGTGACCATGTCATCTCAAGACGAAGTTCTTGCTGGTTGTCAGAATACCCCTTCTTGCACAACCGTACCCAACCTGAAATGGTGACGTGGCATGAACGAGCAAAGGCAAAAAACACACTCGCGACACTCGCAGTTATCGGCCACTGCCACCGCAGCGCGCCGTTCGACACTGTCTTCAGCGTTGTTCCGTTCAATGGCATGAACTCTCGGCACGTGCCAATAACAAGCCAAAACGCCTCAGCTCTGATTGCCGAGTTGCAGAGCAGTGGACGCGCGTACTTCGACAAGGCAAGGCGACGTCTACAATAGAAAAGACAATGCCCTCTGTGCCCAGAAACACTCAGCCACGACCAACAAATAGCTATTTGTGCCCTTCTCCGCAAGACCTGGACTTCTTACATGGACTTCTTAACGGACTTTACAAATGGCCAATGATCTATATAGGCTTGCAGTCTTTCTTCCTTCTATACTCACACCTTTTGCAGACACCTCAATCATGCTTCTCAGTAGGAGTGGGGCCCGCAGCGGCGCGACTATCGCATCCAGGACCGGTGAAGAAGAAAATGACTAATGTACATGTAGCGCGAGATTAGAACACGCTGATGTGCTCGAACTGAGCTAGCGGCCGCTCCCGAGATGGCTGGCCGAACCTTGGCTACGGCAGCTGCCTCGTCGGGCCGCCTCCTATAAGGTCAAATTGCAGTATACGCCCAATCGCATCTTTAAATGAAATGTGCGAGCTGCAAATAATTCTGTACATATTTGTCAGTGCATGCGTGCCTGTTTCGAAATACAAACAAATGAGGAGTACTACATGTGACGTTTCACAAGTTTTGCTAATGTGGTTTCTATTTGATATTTTTTATCTGATAAAAACGCGTCGCACTGAATCGGTTCTATTTTACGACGGTTCTTATGCACCTTGGATAAAGTGGTGGGTCTAGGTGCCATTGATAAATACAGGCCTCTTGCTTCACGGTCCATAAGCAGTGCTAATCACAGCCTTTGCATTACTGCAAGCCTCGATGAATTTGACCCCAGACGTGCAAGGGTTCTCACCAGGCTGCAGATTGTGAAGGCCAACGCGAGGTTTTCCCAAAAGAGGTTTTATGTCGCCTCCCTCTGATCTTGGTTAACCAACTTCAAGCGCAATGGTGTTTGCCTATCGTGAGACGACAATCAAAGCGTGCCACGTGGCACTCTGCAAGCTTGCTTTCATGCGTGTGCCGCTGACGAGGTTCCTGTTCCGTGTAGCTAGCGCTTATGGCGCTTCGCACAAAGCCCATGGAGAGCATACCACGATGTCGTAAAAGAGTAGAGTCATTACAGCCTTTTTTATGAGAAAAGATCGTAAGCCGCACTTTATTACCCGGACTTATCGTCCAGTGTCATCATAGAGCGTTCATTTTCTTTTGCTTATGCTATAAATACGGCGGCAATTTGTCTACTCTCTCTTAGGTACACGCATACTTCCGGAGCTTTATGATAGGTACATAAATAGTGATGAGCACGCACCTACGAAGAGAAATCTAACACCCAAGAATGGCACCAACGAATTCCACTTGTTTAGTGGGAAACCAATCAAGAAGCGGTGCTCTTGCTTTCCCCTTCATGAATAGACATGCAATATTGGACCTAATGGTACCACAAATTTCTCTCCTTCTTTATAAGTAGTATATTTTTATGTGAACTGGATGAAGGCATCTTCCAGCGGTTTCTAATTATTTCTATGTTGCGCTTGCTCATATGAACTTATGCCTGCACATTTCCCAACTTCGTCACACAACCCAATTCTCTGCTATCCTCGACCTCGCTTTCTTTGCCTTTTTTTGGCAGCCAGTGTGCAACTCGAAGAGATCACCATCTATGTGCCTGATGTATTATTTGACCTGCCCTTCTCCAATATTCCTCCAAATTTCAACTACATTATAGGTTAACCCCGTTTTGTCGGTAATCTACACCGCTGTCTCCGTATATTTTAGCGTTACACCAAACATTTTCTTTTCATCGCTCGTTGCGCGGTGTTTAACTTGTTCTTATAGCTTCTTCGTTAACCTCATTCTTCCGGCCATATGTTAGTGCGAAAGAATGAAAGCATTGTTGACTTTTTTTTATGGATAGCAACAAGCTGCTGGCCGTGATTTGCTAATGCCTGCCGCATGCACTTTACACTTCTTTTATTGTGTTGTAATTTTCCGGCTGAAGGTCGGAGTCCCCAGTCAGTAATTTAGCCAGGTAAACGTTCTCCTGCATAGATTCTAGAGGTCCAGTACCAATCAAGAAGCTTAGCTTTTTTTTTTCAGGATGTTGAACATTACATCACCGGCAAAACTTTTCCACTTGTCTTTCTTATATAGACAAATAACATTTCGCGCAGGAATGGATGCATGCTTTTGTGGCTTGCTCAAAACGAGCGTTAAGTTCGATTTCTTTCTTTCTTGGTGGAGAAACGGAATAAATTGTTTATTTTTAAGGCGTAAGTTGTTGAAGGAGGTCCTGTTTCTCGCATATTTGTGCTTAACACAGGGCATACCTACAGTTTTCTCCAAAGCGCTAACAAAAGCATAGTTTAGGTGCCAAGCCCATATGGTCTACGATACCTACCTCTATGAGGTAAGGTCTCGTTTGGAATTTTGCAATTGATTAGATGATATTTCTAGGTGGTTTCCGACACTACAGCTGTCAGGCAACGAATGACATTAATAAAGCAGTGTGGCAACAAGTTTGCCACTTAAAGCAAATTTAATTGAAAGAAATTGGGTCGCAAGAAAAGTGACCATTTCTTTGTTTGGTTGAGATATCTTTTACCCTCTGGGAAACACAACCAGTCGACGCGTGATTAGTTACAACATTAACACTCATGTTTGACCACGTACTGCACTATCTGCTAAAAGAACATGCCTTCCAGTGAGATTTGCGGCAAGAACGTCAAATCAGAATGGACACAAGGGGAATGCATTCACCTATGAAGGAGCAGAGCAACAGTTAGTGCCATGCAACAATGCCACAGATGCCAAGGCCGAATGCTCCGAAATGCCCTTTCACAGTAGACGCCCACCGCTGTGCATCGCTTCTGTGCGACTTGATACAGTCTACCTGTGCCAGTGGCGTGCGCGCCCGAGTGGTTGTGCTGCGTGTGTTCTAAGGCATGGTGAGTCCTTTCGGAGGTTCCAGCTGGGACGTTCAAATAGTCACTGAGGCGAACCCTACTACTACAATTGTGGTCACGAGCAAACGACGCAGGGCCCCTACGAGATTTGAGCAATTTCATTTTCTCTCTCTACATTTGCATTACTCCTACTAATCGCAGCCGCCAAGTGCCATTAATAGCTATTAATGGCACTTGGCGCCTGCGATTATTGGGAGCTAATCTGTAAACTACAGGCGTTGTCACTGTGACGTTTGCTATTTCAATGCTTTCGACGTTGTTTTCCATCAACTGTGCTATTCTCGCTGCAGCTTCTATGTGGGCATGTATTGGGAGTATGTACGCGGGATTCCATTGCATGATTAAGGCTTATTATCGTCATTGCCTTCTACGCCAACTATGAGCCCCCGACGCTGTCTTTACGAACATGACAACAAAGAATAGCACGCAAACGCAATGCTATCTTGTCAAGAACGATTTCCATGCGATGCATATAGTGCAATCCTTGTCCATGCTTGTACCAGCGCTGAAAGTATATCCACAGATGTTATTGCCTATTGAGGTCATCTGCAGCCCAGAAACTTCCCAAGATTTTGTTAGCACTGCTGTTTCGCGGCAGCTAAGTGGTTAGCGCGCTAGGCATCTAATACAGATAATCCCAGTGGAAGCGGTTTTGTAAGAACTTTATTTTTCTTCACACTCTAGCAATGGCGAAGCTGGGGATGACGAGGTCGCCTGACGACGAAGAAAAATATCGCTGTGTGTTGTCGATGATTACAATGGCCATCGCAAGCGTAACAGACTAGATTGGATCGATGGTGTGCACCGCTTATCCCTATATTAGGGGGTTGGTTAGCCCATCAAACACCGCAACTGAATCAACCGGAAGTAAGCCACCTAATTATGGCAGCCGGTGCTTGGCCACTCTACAGGGGCACTTAGCGCGTGCACGGGAGTCCGTCATTTGTTCCTTTCTTCCCTTTCAGTGTCCGCCTGCTTCGCCACAAACTGCACAAGGCTGGAGAGGTCCTCTGGGAAGAGTTTCGCAATTTGCCATTTAGGCGTTCAAAGCGTCGCTAACATATGTGGCGCCTGCTTGCAGAACTGTCGATTGAGAAAACAGTTCATGCGAGAAAAGAAATGTTGGCTACGGGTTAATATTATTGTACTAGTTCTTACCGAAGATGAAGGCACGACACACCCTAAAACACGGAAAACGGTAAGCAAAATTGTTACGTCCGCAACGATATCCACTGGCACGCACTACTTTAGGTACATCATATGCCCTACTTCGGGGAGAAGCTTCTGTGCCGCACCTCAGCTTGCTTCACCTGCGCGTGTCTCGGCGAGAGGCAAAGCGACATTCATGACAAGAGGCCACAGCAATGTATACATCGACAGTATACACAAATCGACAACAAAGTATATATCAGTAGGAAGAAGCAACAAGGCAAACCCAGTTTCGAGTACCTAACCGCGGTCAAAATAAAAACGACTTTGATCGCATTGCGGTGAGTACTGACTATAATCGTATTACGAAGAAAAACAATTTTACCCATAAGTAAAAAGCGCTTTTAGCTAACGAGGTAGTGGCACTTTGTATCTAAAGAGAAGCCGGATATCGGTCTTCACTAAAGAGCAGATCTCTTTTCGCGCCAGCACGGTACGAAATTTTTTATGATTGTCGCGTAAATTTCTTTGAAAATCATTGGTGCTAAAACATAGCCTAGACGAAGCACAGGGCAAATGTTGCAATAGAGGCACATACATAAAAAGAATGTTTGTAAACACAAAATAAACTCCGAGGCAAATTGAAGGCTTCAATGCACGGGCATGCATCGTGCCGGGTGCTCCGTTCTCCACAGCGGCAGCAGAAACTGTCTCCTTTTCGAGGTAAATAGCTCACGCAATCGTATCCAACATAGAAGACGTCACGGTATGCAAAGTACGAGTAGACCATAGGCCACTACGAAAGTGACCACTAACAAATGCCGTCGAGCGTGCACACGGCATACGACACACCGCAATCGGCCAAGTTAGCTTGTTTGTGAAATCCTGCTGCTCATAAATCGCCACACCTCCAGTACAACATGACTGCACCCTTGAAATGATGATCTATATTCCGTTAGTAGGCGGTTGTCGTTCTCCTCCTACTTGGTGGAAATTTTGACGTTATCCTTAGGGAGCGTGAACTTATTTCTTATAGCTTTCTAAAGCAATTCCTTGTTATGAGAGGCCTGAAGTTTGCGCACAGCAGGGCGACCGAAGACTTCTTGAAGTGTCGTTCGGACTGCTGTCCAAGTGGGATAGCCAGCCTCATGGTTTCGTAACCAAAGATGGGCGACCCCGGAAAGGTAGAATGGCACGTAACCAAGCTTGTTAGCTTCGGTCCATTTGTTGTGAGCACTCACTCAGTTGTGCGATGACAGCCAGTCCTCTACGTCATGATCGTCAATGCCATTGAATATGGGAGGATCCCGTTGGCGTGGCGCACCAGGACAGACGACCGTATGTGGTGCCTGGGTGGATCGGTAGAACTAGTCTCCTCAGGCATGGGAGATGTGACAGAGAACGTACGGCTCCGGAGTTACAGGCTTGCAAAATGTCCAGCACCTTTCAATAAATGTCGCGAAGCTCTCTGCGCCGTAAGCGTTCGCGACTAGAACAATAGAGCAGCGAAAGGTAGTGCAGCCGTTGTTGTTGCTGTTGTTGTCCTTAGTGGCCGTGGCACATACCCACAGTGGGGGATTGGCCAAGAATCGGGCGGTTTAATTAGGAGCCTAAAAATAGTGCAGCCGATCGAGCACCGAAACAAGGTTTTTCTTTCTCGTCGTCGTTGTTTCTCTCATAGCCACAGACCCACTGCTCCGTATTCTACAGTTCAATACATTTATTTTTACATACTTCGGCCCTATTCTGGTCTATTGCAGAAGAAGGGCAGAAAAAATAAAAGAAACATACGAAAACTCAGTACAACACCTTAAGAAAATGGAGGGCAGTAAACTTATCACACAAGTGCGTGTACAAAATATATCTAACAGTGCCAGTTTACAAACTGAACCGTGTATCTCGTTCCAGCATTTGGCCATGCTCGGGAAATAACAGTATTTGAAAACGTTTGTGCGCGCACAGGAACTCTTTAGTTTGAGGCTGTGACAACTTTTATTTGTAAGCGTATACGCGAGGTAATCATCAGCGGATAGTCGACAAGATGAGTGAACAAATGAGTATAGTAGATTCATGAAATTCTGATGCCACCTGGTGCATAGAAGGCATAAATTCAAAACATTTATTGAGAGGACGGCTTAAAACCACGATCGTAGCGATGACAAATGAAACGAACCACCTTTCTTTGTATAAATTCATTTTTCTGATGTTGCTCATTGTATGCGGGTTCCAGACACATGAAGCATACTCTAATACAGGGAGAATAATTGTTCTACACATAAGCATGCAGTCGAGTGCTTTTGGTGACTTAGATAACGTTCATCTTAAGTAACCTTATTTTCTTAGTGCTTGAGATATGATGTGGTCGATACGTTGTGGCCACTGCATGTTGTGCATGGAGGTAATTCCTAGGTATATGTACAGCTTTGCCCGGGTTAATATTGTGTTGTTGCGAGCGTACACTTGCTGTGAATGAAAACTGCTGCTCATAAATGACAATACTTAATTTTTTTAACCTAATGCGCACCTGCCAGTCCGTACACCAGTTGCAAAATCTGGGGGAGGAAGCCTAAAGTAAGGTGTTATCACTAGGATAACAAATTGCCGGGTATGAGATGAAATCACCGGCATAAAAACAAATTTTTAACTTAGTATTGTTGGGAAAGTTCTTTGTGAATATTAAAAATAACAACGCTCAGAGAACAAAGCCCTGTGGAGCACCTGATGCTACATTTGTAGTCGAGGACGAAGTGTAATTAAAAAAAAACTAACGAAGAGCACAGTTAAGAAAGGTAGTTATTCAACCGATCAGTAAAGTATTATTTAAAAAAAACGTTTAGTTTAGTTAGTAGCTTGTGTATAATAGTTGCGAAGGCTCTCGAAACGTCAACAATTAATGAATAAATTTGTTTGCCTAAACGAATTACCTAGATATGTCTTGTGAAAATTCCGCCAGTTATGCTGTGCTGAAACCACAAATAAATCCATGTTGTATGTTAGAGAGGCTATTTAAAACAAGGTATTCTGTTATATGTTTGCGTATGATATTGTCACGTGGTGGTGACGTTGAATAACACAGTAGCCATACTGTGAACGAGAAAACTAACTTTTATTGGGCGAACCTGTGCCCAAAAAACAGGCTACACTTATAGCACAACGATAGCGGCGAACACGCTCGGCGATCGTCGAAAATTTGATCAGCGGGTCAAGCGCGTCGGCTTTTATAGAGCAGTCGTCGAATGTTCCAGACTAATCGTTCGCACCCGCGTGCCTTCCACAAAGTTCTACACCATTCGCGTTACGCGATGAAATCAGATAACACAAGGTTCGGCGACAACAGGCAGCCGGGTAGAAGCATCGATAACTTTCCAGAAACGTCGGATACATGCAGGCGCGTCCCTCGCTGTGCGATTACATTTGTTAAGCGGCGAAACGTAGTCGCCCGATAAAGATAAGTATACGTGTCATTACCCCCCTCTTAAAAAGCATCGACCCGATGCTGCAAACAAGCGAAAGTAATAAATAAGCATTCGTAGCAAAGAAAACAACAAAATAAGGGAAGTTCGTTAGCGTCCGAAAAAAGGTTTAAGACGCACCACGTGGACCACTTCAGATCGTGCGCGGCGCCGCTGTGAATGCGAAATGCCGTCTGGCATGACCTCATAGTCCAGAGCGCCAATCCGTCGGATGACCTTGTAAGGTCCGAAATAGCGTTGGAGTAGTTTCTCACTGAGTCCTCGTCGGCGTATCGGGGTCCAGACCCAAACACGGTCACCAGGTTGGTACTCGACGAAGCGTCGTCGGAGGTTGTAGTGTCGGCTGTCGTTCCTCTGCTGGCTCTTGATTCGCAGGCGGGCGAGCTGTCGGGCTTCTTCGGCGCGCTGTAGATAGCTAGCGACGTCAACATTCTCTTCGTCAGTTACGTGCGGCAGCATGGCGTCAAGCGTCGTCGTCGGGTTCCTGCCGTAAACCAGCTTAAACGGCGTGATCTGTGTTGTTTCTTGCACCGCCGTGTTGTAGGCAAAAGTTACGTACGGCAGGACCGCGTCCCACGTCTGGTGTTCGACGTCGACGTACATTGCTAGCATGTCGGCGAGGGTCTTGTTCAGGCGCTCAGTGAGACCATTCGTCTGCGGATGGTAGGCAGTTGTCCACCTCTGGCTTGTCTGGCTGTACTGCAGAATGGCTTGGGTGAGCTCTGCTGTAAAAGCCGTTCCTCTGTCTGCGATGAGGACTTCTGGCACACCATGTCGAAGCAGGATGTTCTCGACGAAAAATTTCGCCACTTCGGCTGCGCTGCCTTTTGGTAGAGCTTTAGTTTCAGCAAAATGGGTGAGACAGTCCGTCGCCACGATGATCCACTTATTCCCGGATGTTGATATCGGAAACGGCCCCAACAAATCCATCCCAATCTGCTGGAATGGTCGGCGAGGAGGTTCGATCGGCTGTAGTAATCCTGTTGGCCTTGTCGGTGGTGTCTTGCGTCGTTGGCAGTCTCGGCATGTCCTGACGTAACGGGCGACGTCGGCGGTCAGACGCGGCCAGTAATACCTTTCCTGTATTCTCGACAGCGTCCGGGAGAATCCGAGGTGCCCAGCGGTTGGATCGTCGTGTAGGGCGTGCAGTATTTCTGGACGCAGCGCTGACGGCACAACAAGAAGGTAGCTGGCGCGGACTGGCGAGTTCTTCTTCACGAGCAGGTTGTTTTGTAGCGTGAACGAAGACAACGCGCGTATAAATGCCCTTGGGACAACGTCGGTGTTCGCTTCCAAATACTCGACGAGACCTTTTAGCTCCGGGTCGGCTCGTTGCTGTATAATGAAGTCTTCCGCGCTTAATATCCCAAGGAAGGCGTCGTCGTCCTTGTCTTGCGGCGGGGGATCGATGGGGGCGCGCGATAAGCAGTACGCGTCGGAGTGTTTTCTTCCGGACTTGTATATTACCGTGACGTTGTATTCTTGTAGTCTGAGGCTCCACCGCGCCAGCCGTCCTGAAGGGTCCTTTAAGTTAGCTAGCCAACACAATGCGTGATGGTCACTGACGACTTTGAATGGCCTGCCATAGAGGTAAGGGCGGAATTTAGCTGTAGCCCAAATGATGGCGAGGCATTCCTTTTCAGTCGTAGAATAGTTGCTTTCCGCTTTTGTCAGCGACCGGCTAGCATACGATATCACCCTTTCAAGTCCTTCTTTCCTCTGGACTAGGACGGCAGCGAGGCCTAGGCTACTGGCGTCAGTGTGCAATTCGGTATCGGTGTCCTCGTCGAAATGTGCAAGTACCGGCGGCAACTGCATGCGTCGTTTTAGTTCTTGAAATGCATCGGCCTGCGGTGTTTTCCACATGAACTCGACATCAGATTTGGTTAGATGCGTTAGCGGCTCAGCGATGCGTGAAAAGTCCTTGACAAAGCGCCTGTAGTAGGCACACATGCCAAGGAATCTGCGCACTGCCTTCTTGTCGGTGGGCTGTGGGAACTTTGCGATGACAGCTGTCTTCTGTGGGTCGGGGCGTACTCCTGATTTGCTGATCACGTGGCCTAGGAACAAAAGCTCATCGTAAGCGAAACGGCACTTTTCCGGCTTCAGAGTGAGCCCTCATGACTTGATGGCTTCTAAGACTGTCGCATGCCGCCTAAGGTGATCGTCGAAATTTCCGGCGAAGACAACGACGTCATCCAGGTAAACAAGGCACGTCTGCCACTTCAGTCCGGCTAACACCGTGTCCATGATGCACTGAAATGTTGCAGGCGCCGAGCACAGTCCGAATGGCATGACCCTGAACTCGTACAGGCCGTCTGGCGTGATGAAGGCAGTCTTTTCGCGATCTCTCTCGTCAACTTCTATTTGCCAGTAGCCAGACTTGAGGTCCATCGACGAGAAGTAGTTAGCGTTGCAGAGCCGATCCAATGCGTCGTCTATCCGTGGAAGGGGGTACACATCCTTCTTCGTGTTCTTGTTCAGTCGACTATAATCGACGCAGAAGCGTAGAGTTCCGTCCTTTTTCTTTACCAGGACTACAGGAGAGGCCCACGGGCTTTTTGACGACTGGATGATGTCATCGCACAGCATTTCGTCGACTTGTTGCCTAATAGCTTCACGTTCTCGCGTCGAAACTCGGTAAGGGCTCTGGTGGAGTGGTCGAGCGCTCTCTTCGGTTATTATACGATGCTTTGCAACTGGTGTTTGTCGAATCCTCGATGACGTCGAAAAGCAGTCTTTGTATCGTCGGAGAAGACTTCTGATCTGTTGCTGCTTACTCATAGGAAGACTTGGATTCACGTTGAAGCCTGGTTCGGGGATAATGTTCATCGGGGTAGATACGGCTGAATCCGAGAGGACAAAGGCCTTGCTGGTTTCCACAATTTCCTCGATGTATGCGATTGTCGTGCCCTTGTTGATGTGCGTGAACTCTTGGCTGAAGTTGGTTAGCATAACTTCCACTTGCCCTGCGTGGAGTCGAGCGATCCCTCTTGCGACGGAAATTTCACGATCGAGCAGTAGATGTTGGTCGCCCTCGATGACGCCTTCTACGTCAGCGGGTGTTTCAGTGCCGACGGAAATAATAATGCTGGAACGCGGCGGGATGCTCACTTGATCTTCGAGCACACTCAAGGCGTGGTGACTACGACAGGTCTCCGGCGGTATCGCTTGATCTTGTGACAACGTTATCGATTTCGACTTCAGGTCGATGACTGCGCCATGCTGATTCAAAAAGTCCATGCCGAGAATGACGTCTCGTGAACACTGTTGGAGGACAACGAAGGTGGCAGGGTAAGTCCGGTCATGAACGGTAATTCTTGCCGTGCAGATCCTTGTCGGCGTAATCAGGTGTCCTCCAGCGGTCCGAATTTGAGGACCTTCCCATGCACTCTTAACTTTCCTCAACTGGGCGGCGATGGGTCCACTCATGACGGAGTAATCGGCTCCTGTGTCTACTAAGGCGGTGACTGCGTGGCCGTCGAGAAGCACGTCGAGGTCGGTGGTTCTTTGTCTTGCGTTGCAGTTAGGTCGTGGCGTCGGATCACGGCTGCGTCGTGTTGAACTGAAGTTGGAACGTCGCGTCGTCAAGTCGTCATTCGTCGGTGTAGTCTTGCCTTCCTGACTTTGTCGGGACCGTGGCGTGTCGTTGTTATGTCGGCGAGATCGTTTCTTCGTCGTCTTCGTCGGCGGCGCAGGATCTTCGTCAGTTCGACGAACAGCAACCGCACCTCCATCGGTTGCTGCTTTTAGTTTTCCGGATATGGGCTCGCTGACCGGCCCCGGGCTGGGCCAGTGTATGGTCGGCGCTGCGGCGACAGGTAGCGGCCTGGTGATGGCGAACGCGATGGTCGTCGAGAGCTCCACTGAGTAGCGGCGAGGTAGTCGGCGATATCGCGGGGGCATTCACCTTGCTGCGGGCGCGGAGCGTTCACGGCGAAACCTCGCATTCCCATCTCCCGGTATGGACATCGTCGGTAGACATGACCCGCTTCTCCGCAGTGGTAGCAGAGCGGGCGGTGGTCAGGAGCGCGCCAAATGTCCGTCTTCCTCGCGTAGGTGCGCTGGGCGACGGGTGGTCGTGTTGGAGGTGGCGGCGGCGGACGACTGAACTGCGGCGTGACAGGGCCCTGGCGCGGTCCCGGAGGGGGACCTTGACGGCGTGCGACGGCGGCGTAGGTCATCGCTTGCGGCTCAGGCTGGGGCGATACAGGGGCTACTCCAAGTTGTTGTTGGAGCTCCTCACTCACGGCGTCGGCAATCGAAGCCACTTGTGGCTGTGATGGTGGGAACAGCTTTTGTAGCTCCTCCCGCACGACCGCTCGGATAGTCTCGCGCAGGTCGTCGGTGGCCAGTGATTGAACTCCGGCGTAATTTGTCGGGTTCGTGCGGCGGTCGAATTGCCGGTTTCGCATCTCGAGTGTCTTCTCGATGCTGGTGGCCTCGCGAAGAAACTCGTCGACGGTCTGCGGTGGGCTTCGTACCATTCCGGCAAAGAGTTCCTCCTTCACACCACGCATCAGCAGGCGGACTTTCTTCTCCTCGGGCATTTCAGGGTCGGCGTGGCGGAAGAGACGGCTCATTTCTTCCCTGTAGATCGTGGTCGCCTCATTAGGTAGCTGCACCCGGGTTTATAGCAGCGCTTGGGCTCGTTCTCGACGTACGACGCTTGCGAATGTCTGAAGGAAGCCGCTTCGGAAAAGTTCTCAGGTCGTTAAGGTGGCTTCTCGGTTCTCGAACCACGTCCTGGCCGCGTCTTCCAAAGCGAAGAACACATATCGCAGTTTGTCGTCGCTGTTCCAGTTGTTAAAGGTAGCGACTCTCTCGTACGTCTCAAGCCAGCTTTCCGGGCCTCGAAAGTTGAACCGCGGAACGTCGGAGGCTCCCTGGGCTGCTGCAGCACGACGGGTGACGCTGGTGCTGCCATTGGGGTGGACTTGGTGGCCATCCTCCTAGTCGTCTCGGGCAAAAGTCCGTGCTCCGGGGGCAGTCCTTGCAGCCTGCGGCCACCTCGCTGGTTCTTGTCGACGTTGGTGCCTTCCGAGTGAGGGCTTGGGTCACGGCTTTGTGGGGGCGTCCGGTGCATGAACGCAAAGCACCTCCACCAGATGTCACGTGGTCGTGACGTTGAATAACACAGTAGCAATACTGTGAACGAGAATACTAACTTTTATTGGGCGAACCTGTGCCCAGAAAACAGGCTACACTTATAGCACAACGATAGCGGCGAACACGCTCGGCGATCGTCGAAAATCTGATCAGCGGGTCAAGCGCGTCGGCTTTTATAGAGCAGTCGTCGAATGTTCCAGACTAATCGTTCGCACCCGCGTGCCTTCCACAAAGTTCTACACCATTCGCGTTACGCGATGAAATCAGATAACACAAGGTTCGGCGACAACAGGCAGCCGGGTAGAAGCATCGATAACTTTCCAGAAACGTGGGATACATGCAGGCGCGTCCCTCGCTGTGCGATTACATTTGTTAAGCGGCGAAACGTAGTCGCCCGATAAAGATAAGTATACGTGTCAATATGCTCAGGTAGTTGCCGGAATTGGAGGTGAGCGATTTGGCCAATAGTTATAAGTAGCTTTACACAAGACTGATGGAGAGGCAGGACATTGGCTGGACTCCAGGACTTAAGGATAACGCCTGAAGTCAAGAATTTCTTCGAAATAACCGTCGAATAACATGAGCACCAGAGATTGCTGCGGACCAGAGAGATGTCGGGAATATTGTCAGGGCCAGTGCACTTTTTTGTGTATAAATTGATTATAAAATTTAGGATACCAACTTTCACTGATTACCACATCTCCGATAGAGCGCTCAGGATTAGTACTTGTGAACAGTTGGAGAAATTTGTTGTGATGCGTGAATACTGTTTGGAAGTGGACCTTAACAGCATTAGTTATTTCAGTGTGGTCTAAAATAGCCGTCCTACCTAACATAAAGAAAATTACAACAGTTTCTATTGGCGTGATAGAAGTCCAGGATATACGCGGGGTAGATTGCAATAATTCGGGTAGTTCAACAAGAAAAAAAAAATCGGTGCTTGCATTTTAATACGCATTTGCTCCTTAGCAATTTTAAAGCGACGAATGCTGTCAAGCTTACATGTCTTCTTCAGTCGCTGCAAGCGATTAACACGATGCGATGTTTGCAGTATGCTGCGATTCATCCAAGGGCGCTTAAGATTCGTCTTTTTAGCTAACAGGAGCTAACTGCCACGGCTATCCGCCAAGGTCGTTTGACGGACGCTCCTGCTAATTTCTGGGTCATCCTAGGAACGAAGACGCGCCAGTGTGATTCCAGCGTGAGAATCCTTGTCTAGGAGGTTCCCATAATTTCTTTCTGTTCAGTGAAAAGTTGCCGAAGTGATTGTGCGTATGCTCGCTTCAACGTGGATCCTTCGGGGACATTGGACGATCCGATTGGACGAAGGTGTGACAGCAGATTTTCCTGGCCAAGGGATATAGTGAGGACAGAGGGGATTTAAGCGGACTTTTTCTGCTGGTCAGGTCCTTCGTTTCAGCCATGCTAGATTGTGGAGACGTAGCATTCTCTACTCCTCATCCAGATATTACAACTATAGTCAGCTCTCCTCGTTCTCGAATAGAACATTTTCCTGCCTTCAACAACGTCCTTAGCGTGGATGAGTCGGACGGCGGCCTAGGCTAGCTACCTCCGACGTCAGCTCCCACAACGGGTAGTAAGGTGGGTGTGTCAATGACAGGATGCGTGAGCATTCCAATTTACATCCCGCAGACACAGGTGGAAATCTACCGATTCATTTAAACAATGTGATTGCGCCGCCCCTCCCCTCTTCAGTAACCTTTCAGTAATTGCGAAAGCTAAGACTTAAAAGGAAAGACATTATAGAAGCTTTTCACATCTACAAACATGGTCCGGACAAGTGTGTGCGATCGCCATCTTTGTTCCTGACAAGCAAAGAGCTCCGGTCTGCCTTTACAGGCTGTCGCGTGTAGTTAGATTGTTTGCCTTCCAGTGATCTGCAGTGCTGTCGCGCCTCTTCCGTTTCGGCTTTGTGAATGCCGTTTCTCGAAAATACAGTCAGGTGTTCGTAAAGCGCCCTTACTGTTTATTTTTCTATTACTGGCCTGACGATTTTTTCTAGATTGCTTTTCCGTTTTCTGGCATATCGTTACTAAGTAATGCACAGCAATCAATGAAGAAGGAAGCGAAACGTGCACAGAATTGTTGTCAGAAAGGCCATTGATTATATTAGATTAAAGACGAGTTTGGACGAGCTGACAACTGAGAAAAAGTACTTATAAGAGAGCGCTATTGTGGTTTGGAGTTTCTGCAAGTAAGACTAAAAGATAACTTCAAAAGAGAAAGCTGGCGGGCGATAGTATACACCAACATTTATGACAATTTGTTAAGTACAGCTTACACCAAGGAGTTGAAGCATTAAGTGTCAGGGAGCCCAAAAAATTTACTAAGAATTACAGCACTCCCTAATTAGTGATTTGAGCCCAGTCCTATATGTATCTTCGTTTCGCGATATATTGAGGCAAATAATTTGAGAGAGACGTCTAGCAGAGTCGGCCATCGTCGAAAACCTGATCTGCGAGTGAAGTGCGTCGGCATTCATACGTGGCCAATCGAAGGTTCCAGGGTGACGGCTGGTGCCATGTGGCTTCCAGAAAGTACTAAGTAGCCTCGCACGTACAATCAGATTAGAAAACAACAGCAAACCATGACGGTCAAAATAAGCGCGAAGGAGACCTAATCAAGCAAATCAAACAAGATCGAGCGAGAGCCGACGCGAGCAGACTATAGTACAAAACGAGCGGTCCGGCTGAGACAAAATACGAGTACGCATCGAGCGATAGGGCGAGTCCGCATCACACCAGCTTCCCGCGCGCACGTCAGGGAAGGGGCGGGTCTCATTGGTCTCTGCCATTCACAACAGTAAACAGTAACAGTAAAACAGTAAAACGTCAGTATATTCATCACGCGTTTTCGGTAAGCCATGCAAAATAATATTGTTCTGAAGCAAGAGTAGCTTGATGTGGGCTAGTTGGTGCAACATACTTGACATAGGTTTTTCTCATCCTCATTGTTTCTTTACTGCTGTTTTTCTTCAGGAATATTGTTCCCGTGTGAACGGTTTTCTACATCATCGGAATTTGAAGCAAGTTTACTGAACGATTGCCTAGGTGAGGCTACTTCGGAGTCAAGCTTATCACACATTGCACTACGGTCAACAGCAGCTGTAAAGAGTCGAACAAATAGAGGTGACCTTCAAGGGCGTCGAAGCGTGTGTTTAAAAGATTGTTTAGTGTCGGTATTGCCACTGTCAATTTGTTTCCGACTCCCCAACGATTGCGCGAGAAGATTAGCCGTCTCTGGAGGGGAACTAGTTGAGTTGCGACTTGTACTTGCAGCAGTGGCTTTTGCCTCGCTTCCCTTAGACGTATGTGCTGAAGGTACGCTATAGATTCAGGGTTAAACTTCCACACTTAAGAGAAGGCTATCGAAATAGCGAAAACTACGAAAGCAGCAAGGAACAAAAGTGTTAGGACAGAACTGTAGCGACAAAAGGTGGTCATCACTACGATAGCTACTGGCATCCAGGATAAAACATACCTGTGTGAAAAAGAGGCATATATATGGAATATTCCGGCGTCGCTGCTGTTCTACCCATTCAAAGAAGGAGTCGTTATAAATACATTTATAGCATCCAGCGTAGACGTCGCTGACAGGAGGTTATCGGGGAGTGGCCGAGTGACGATGGCATCAGTCAGAAGCGGTGCACGCGGTAGGGCCTGGAGAAGCCATGGGGCATGCCAGAGCTATCACCAATAAGACACATTGAGAGGGTAGTCTGTCGGCACACCATAGACAGCATCGACGTGTCATAGAAAAGGCAGGACAGCCGGTAAGGCAGCAACACCGCAGAAAAATCTATGGATACCTCGGGAAAGCTACGTGATAAGAGGCAGCGATGAAGCAAGATCCCGGCGTTGCTGCTGTGCTAACCAGTGCTGGGGCCGTGTAACGTAAAATTATTCCAATATGTTTTATTCCAATCTCCTGACGTCAAATTTGCGTAACCGCCGACGCAAGCATCGGGCGGTCACCCGCAGGGTTGTCTGAACAAACCAATCAAATGCTCCCCTCGTTCAAAGGAGGCCACTTTTGTTTGCTTGAAAAACGAATAACACTGCCTGCACTGAGCGGCTCGCCTTATCTAATTGGCTCACAAGAGGCGAAGAACATGCTTAAGTGGAGAGGGATTCGATGGGGCCGAGCTACTGCGCTGAATATCGATAACCGGATAAAGAGGGTGGTGCCGGCGTTTGCGATTGGTCTACTTTCGCTTGCTTAGCTTGCGGTGGCTCGTCGACAATCGCGGCGGCATGCAACGGAAGCTTAAGAATGACGCTAAAATGGATCCTCAGCAAAGAATAGTTGGCAGAACGAGGTGGTGAACGTGCCGAAAGCTCTCGAAAACGTTACACGGCCACTCAAAAACATTTATTACACGCATATAAACCCATGCTCTCCGGCAGGGGCGAGTAGCCAGTGCCGGAGCGATCGGCGGCAGCTCTCTTTTATTCCTTTCGGAACGGGGCAGCCTGCGGCTATTCAGAAGAAGCTTCAATTTTCTTCGGCATATTGATGCATCTTAAAGGTGTACGCGTCACTTTGACGAGGTAGGTCTTCGGTTATGTGACGTCGTGTGAGAGTCATGTGAAGTGGGTGCAGCCCAAAACCTTTTGACCAATAGCCGAGTGCTAATGATAAAAAGGCGTCGAATCAGAAATAACGTTTTGTTTTGTTCGGTCAAATTATGCATAATCAGTGTGTACACGTCATATCATAACGCCATATCAGATGGGGAGCTATCGCGGTTTTCGTGACGTCGCGTGACAGACAGGTGATGTGGGGGTGGTGCGAGAAAGTTTTTGACCAATCGCGGGGGGCTGATTGCAAAATTGGAATAGAAAAGTTTGGAATAGTTTTACGCTATAGCGCCCCTGTTACTGATTTCTCAGCGAGGAGGACAGGTTTTGCGGGTGAAACTGCACTTGTAAATCCTGGCGCCTTTTGGTCCACGCGAGATGCACCTAAGGTATGCGGTAAGATTCGAAGACCGAGCCATGCCCTGGGGTAACGGGACAGCACCCGTCCTCGCAAGGAATATGGCGCGGACCGCAAAAATCCGCATCATCTATTCTACGTCAGCCCACACGGCTCACCATTCACACTCTAGCTGTATCTCTTAGAGAAACTTTTGGAAGCAAGCGACCTCCCCTATATACGCAGTGTGGTCGTGGGAAGATGTCACTTGCGGTTGAGCGTGGGGCCGTCTTGCGCTTTAGTCAATCTAAAGTTATGTTCTGTGGGATATGTACGACCCTCGAAGTAATTATCGTCGACGTCACCAAGAGCATGACACTGAACACAGGAGGATGGTGTGCTAAATGTTGTCTGGCACCGCCGTATTAAACTTGGCGCTAACCTTGTGCACATGGGACAAATGAGAACTCCAGGTGTATGCTCCTGTAATGAAAAAGTGAGCACAGGGGGAAGGCGGGAGATGTAAATGCAATACGATGAGCGAAACGAGAACAAGGTGAAAGCAGGTGCCAACATTTCGACTAATAAGCTTGTCTTCTTCAAGAAGACATATGCTTTCCTCGTCAAGGTATGTAGGAGCAGTGCTTCTAAAGGAGAGATGGTGTGAGGCGGGTGGGTGTGGCCACGAGCAAAGGTGTGTTAGCGGCGAGGGTGTAGAACTGAGAACAAATGAGTGCTGTACGCAAGGGCGGTGACGTGGACGTCTGTCAATCACATGTCAATAGCCGTACGTCAGCCGGCGTGTCTGGTGATCGCGGGCTATCGTGTCTCTGAAACGGATAATAGAAGGAGCGGCAGAAACGGGTGTTCCAAAAAAAAACCTGAAAATATTGAAGTGGAATAAATAAATAAAAGAAAGAAAAACGAAACAAACACTAAGCAACCAAACTAAGTGTCCTTGGCTATTGCTTGCAATTTAGCATAGCGAATAGGTACTAAAGCTCCCTTTGAAATGCTTATGCCCATTAATTGTAGTGTCTTGAACCTACGGATAAGATATCATTCTGTGCATTTTTTTTCTCTTTCAGAACCGAAGTTTGACTGTAAGATGTAGAGTTTAAGTTCAACAAAGTTGTTACCTGGTTCGTTGAAATGCTGGGTGAAGGCCTCATCAAGATTTTTAGCTGTGCTCGCGCGATGTCAGTTTATTCTAACGTTGATTGTCCCGTTTCACCTTACAGAAGGGACATTGAAGCATATAAATCACATCCGGACTTGTATAAGTAAAGCTAGATTTCAGTTCGTGTGCATAATAATTTGTGGTGCTTTTAATTTCAATGTCACTTTTAATGTGCCTGCAAGATTTGCACCCTGGGCGAAAACATGCTTTTATTACGGGGCAATGGTGTTCGTTGGCTTTTGGGTGCACTAAGACGTCTTTATTGTTCATGTTTCGGCGATAGGTAACCCCTGGTACATATGAGAACGATTTTCTCAGACGCTCGCTACTTGATAATATTGGGTTGTATGTTCGCAGGATGCTGCTTATGTTTGGGAGTGCATTAGAATATTTTTTTGCAAAGGCTGGTGGTCTGTGAGATTTTGGTGTAGGCTGTTTATTCGCTAATTCCGACAGTCTCTCCAACCTTGACGCGACATTATAAGTTTCATCGAAATCAACTTGTGGATAGTGTCTTTCTGCTAGCTTCGTTTTAAGGTTATTTAGGTGGTGGATATAACCGTTGTCTTCGCTGCAGATTCTTTTTATTCGTTTCGCTATTCCAACAAAAATGTATTGCTTGCCGTGTCGCGGGTAATAACTGTTGTAGTAGAAATATTACTGGCTATCCGTAGGCTTTCGGTACAGCGTCGTCGTTCTCAACTTACCATTTTCTATGTAGACCGTCGTGTCGAGGAAGTTGATTTCATTAGAAGAGTGGAGAGCACTAAATTTATTACTCGAGTGAAAGCGATTGAAATGCTAATTAAATCGGTTAACGTGCTTGTGCCAGATTAAAAATATTTTGTCAATGTAACGAAGATAGGTGTAGGGTTTTAAGGGGCAGCTTTCAACATGTCAGCTTCAAGCCTTCCCATAAAACTTTTCACATGAGTGGGAGCGAATGGTGCTCCCGCGCTAGTGCCGAAAGTTTGCAGGTAGTGAATAGAATCGAATTCGACATAGTTGAGCCTGATAACTAACCTAAGCAGCGAGAGGTAAGCTTCAGGAGCGCACACTTGGGGTTGGTTGGGAGGGATTTCGAAACGGCTTCCATTCCTTCACTCATGCGTATGTTAGTGTAAAGGGCTGAAACATCCAAAGTGAATAGAATAGTGCGGTCGGAATAGATTTGGTTAGCGTTTATGCCATCGCTAATTTGAGGGAAGTGTGGCGTGTCTTGAACAAAAGGTCGGAGGGTGGGGGGGGGGGATTGTTTCACATGTGGTGATTGAAGAATTTAAATAGTTACTCGGTAGGTGTGTTGATATGAGTCAGAAGAGGCCGACCTGGGATTCTTGCAGTAAATTTTTCTTCGGCGGGAACTTCATGTATTTTAGGAAGAGGATGAAAGCGGCTTTCTTTTTTTATTCTTCGATATCATGAAGCGATATTCAGATTGTGTGTATAGATACCTAGACAGGAGCTACGCTATTGTGTTTTTCACAGTATTGCATTGTCTGAGTTAGGTTAGAGTCAAGTTTGCTGTAATGGGTATGGTTGCTTAGTTGTTTGGAGGCCTCATTTTTGTACTTTTCTACAGGCCAGAATACGATACTGCCGCCTTTGTCAGCTGGTGTCGTTGCAATATCATTCCTTTAAACGAGTTCTACGCATTTGGTGGTGAGCGAGGGACAATTTTTCGCGTTGTCAGCAATGCCGTGTTGACTCTACAATTTCCTTTGAGATCAGCTTTATGTATAAATCTAAGTCTGGGCACTTTTCGGTTTCCGGTGTACATGTGCTAGGTGTACTACGAGAGCCTCTGTCTTGTTTTTCTACATCTGGCCTATCAAGAAAGAACTGCTTGATGCCCATGCATCTTGAAAACCCTGTTTTATGTTTGTCGAGTTCGTATTCGTTTGCTGCGTTATTCGTAAGACAAAACATTACACGACGTTTCAGGAGATCAACTTCCTCGGGGCTTACACTCTGGGAAATGTGTGCTACATTGCTGCAGTGCTCGGGATGCTCGCCTGTAGGACTCTTCGTGAAACCACGGGCTGTAGGGGCTGCATTAGTTTTCTTGGGTGGATCTGCTGCTCTAATACTTTATGCTGGTATTTATCTCGTAAATTTTTCTTCCCTAATTTGGACTAATTGTTCAACTTCTCTTGTTTCCGGTTCAGATAAATTTATGCTGCCGAGTTGATTAGTAATTATCGTAAGTTGTTCCTTGTAGTGTTATTCAAGAATATCAATTAAAGAGAGAGATGCATATTCTAGGACTGCATTCTACAAATCAAATCAACTTCTTCGACATGATGGTCTACATAGAAAATGGAAAAACCGAGAACGATGCTTTACTGGATGCCTACGGATAGCCAGTAGCATTTAGACTACAACAGTCATCACCCGCGACATTGCAAGCAAGGAATTTTTGTCCGACAAACGAAACGAACAAGGAGAATCTCCAGCGAAGACCACGATTATATCCACCACCTAAATGACTCTAAAACAATGCTAGAAGAAAGAAACTACCCACAAATTGCTCTCGATAGAGCTTATAATGACGCGTCCAGATTGGAGAGACAGTCGGAATTAGCGAAGAAACAGCCTACACCAGAATCTGACAGACCGCCAGCCTTTATAACAAAATATTCTAATGCACTCCCAAACACAAACAGCATCCTATTACCCCCCCCCCCCAATCATCATGTAACGAGCGTCTGAGAAAGAACCATTCCTGTATGTACCACGGGTTAGCTATCGCCTCAACAGGAACTTTAATGACATGTTGGTGCACGCTAAAGTCAGCCAACATCATTCCTTCGTAATAAAAGCATGTTGTCGACAAGGTGCAAAACTTGCGGGCACCTTCAAAGTGGAAATAAAATTAAAAGCACAGCGAATTGCTATACACACGAAGTCAAAACAAGCTTCACTCGTACAAGTTCGGATGTGATTTATATGCTTGAAATTTCTTTCTGTAAGGAAAATATATCGGTGAAACGGGACAATGAATGAACGTCAAGTTAAACGGACATCGTGTGGACACAACTAAAGAGCTTCCCAAAGCTGTAACCGAGCATTTCAGCCAACCAGGTCATAACATTGATGCACAAGATCTCTATATCTTAGTCAAATTTTCATTCTGAAGGAGCAAGAAAACACACGAAGTCCAGTTCAACACATTGCCATCAATAGGCACAAACTTTTCAAACGGAGCTTTAGAATCTATTCGCTAAGCTAAATTTGAAGCTATAGGCAAGGACACTTAGTTTGGCTAGTTATTGTTTTCACTCCTTTTTCTTCTTTCTTTTAATTGTTTTTACGATTACGGGCTTCTGCCACTCCTTCTGTTATCTCTTTCAGAGGCACGATAGCCCACTACTGCCAGACACGCCGGCTGACATACGGCCATACGGGCATACATACATACGTGATTGACGGATGGCCATGTGCACAGCACTCCTTTATTCTCACTTGGACACCCTCGCCGCTAACATACCTTCGCTCGTTGCTGCAACCACCCGCCTTACACCCTCTTCCCTTTTAGAAGCACCCTACTTATACATACTGTGGCGAGCAAAGCATTTGTCGCCTTGAAGAAGACAAGCCCACTTCCCGAAACGTTGGGTCCTGCATTCACCTTGTTCTCGCTTGGCCCATTGGCCTGTAATAAAAGAATTAACTCAAACACGTTGTTTTATTTCTTTTTTTTATTCTAATATTTTGCCTAGGACCATATTCACGTCACAAGCTGCGGAACCTTTTATTTCAGCTGCCCGTCGATGCTCTCGCACCTTCTGAACTAGCCTTCCCTTTACCCGACATTCAATTACTCCTATTCCGGGATCTAATAAGGCAACAAGATTTTTTGCTCTGCACAGCAATTCCGAATTGATGCCAGGAGACCTTCCAGTCGCTGCATTTCCTGTTCCATCGTACCTTTCATTTGGTCTCCACATATAACATAAAACACCGATCATAAAAGATAGAATTAGCGTGATTCGCATTAGAAAAGGTTAAGTGCGCTAGCTTCAGATAATCTCAGTTCCCGAGGATTTCGCTCCTTCTCGCAGTACAATATTTCTGTCGCATCATAGGTTTAATACCAACTCTAAATTCACCTCGAAGGCGCGGTGCTGTCACGAATGTGAAATTTATTGCCGCATCCGATTGTTCCAGGAAGCTTTTGCATTTAATGCTGGTTAATCAGGGGTTCGTAGTAGATATCAGAAAGTTTGTTTTCATTGCTGTTTGGGTGCAGAGACTCTTACGGTAAATACAGGATGTAGGTGTTCGACTTTATTATGCGGCGATTAGGCATTTTTTAATGGCTGCGTGGACGTTGCTGCACATAAATGAATGCATTGACGTAAATAATTTTTTATACGTAGTTTCAAGCAAGAATATATTTTTACACTTCGAAAGCGAGAAATAATCGATCCGTTGCCTCTAAGATTAAAATCACTTCGCTGCAAATTAAATGTTTTCATGAGATACATACACCGTCCAGAATAATAATATTTGGGGTTTTACGTGCCAAAACCACTTTCTGATTATGAGACACGCCGTAGTGGAGGACTCCGGAAATTTTGACCACCTGGGGTTCGTTAACGTGCACCTAAATCTAAGCACACGGGTGTTTTCGCATTTCGCCCCCATCGAAATGCGGCCGCCGTGGCCGGGATACACCGTCCAGAAATATTGTGTAACAAATGTTTATGCAGCTATGATAAAGTGTATAGCGAGATATCAAGCTCTACATATCATAACGGCATGAGCAGGCTGTAATGCAATTCTTACATAGAAATAATATCGGCTTGAAGAATAGTGGGTGAGCATTAAAGCTAACCAAAATTGTTTAGAAGTTGTGCCACATTTGGGAGACCCGTGTATAAGCTCCTAGGGCAAAAAAAATGAACTGTTTGCTTTTGGAATTTGTAAGCATCACTCTCATGCTTACCATAGTGAGGAGCTTGACACAGCTGAGTAGATTCGTTGCTCCCAAACACGTTCGATATTTTCACTTCTTTATTTTACATATTATGCTGCTCTCTCTTTGCGTCTTACAGCTGGCATGATTGCATCGCCGGGTTACCGAATTGGCAACCCGGCAAAAAAGGAAAACAAGTGCCGGCTTTTCCGAAGTTGACAAAGTGGCAGCAAGCAGCGCAAACTCCTGCGGCGTAACCGTCTGAATATTCCGCATTTAGGGAGGCCCGCTCCGCAGAATAACGTACCCGCACAAAGCAACGAAGGCTGCGTGGCAGCTTTCCCTACCGAATTCCCCAGCTGCACACATGAATGCGCTTTAACAGCGCATCGAATTTACCGGTTGCCATAGTGACCATGCCTGAAGGAGCTGCACATTACTTTTCTTGCACCGTCTAACCATTTGCAACCACAAAGAGCCACTCGGCTAGTTAGGTCTTCATCAGAACCTACGGGCACAATGAACAAAAGTGGTAGTGAAATCCTCATCAAAGGAGACGCATAAGTAATAGCTCACCGCCACCCACTGAGGCCAGTTTCTTCGATCAGGGAAATTATTCTTTTATGAGGAGCGCCATGAGGGGGCTTTTTTAGAAGCTCATTTGGCAAGAGTATCGCGTATTGCAGGATGTTTGGATTTTAAGGCGTATTTGTTTCTTTCACCTCATATAAATATATTGGACATCGTCTTTTTAATTTCTCGCCTTTTCGTCATCTATTTTCTTTTTTTTTATTTTCACAATACTGCGGACATCTGTCCAAGCAGGAGGGGGCTACCTGAGCAGATATAAAAATAAGCAAACATACAAACATATACAAGGGTTACAGTCAAAAAGATTCATCAAGTGGGTGGCTGTAACCAGTGGGAATTTCCAGGTAGGGCATTCCAATTATTGATTGTTTTCGGAAAAAATGAGTTTTTTAAAAGGTTTGTTCTTGCAAAGATCGGTTTTAAATACTGGCTGTGTTTGTGGCGGGAAAATCGAGGTGTGTCCTTAATAATATAGTCACGCGGTTGTATTCCTAGTTTCCCGTAATAAAGCTGGCGAAAGAAATTTAATCTGGCAGTTTTTCTTCGATCAGTTAGCGGTTCCAAGTTTGCGGCTTCCAGCATACTCGTTGGAGAATCACGTCGTTTGAAGCGCTCATAAATGAATCGCACGGCTAACCTTTGAATTCTTTCTAGTTTTTCAATACCTACCACTTTGTGAAGATCCCAAACGATACTCGAATATTTTAAGAGAGGCTTAACGTACGTTTTATAGGCTTTTAATCTTAATCAGGATGTGGAGTCACCTAATTTAAACTTTAGAAATCCTAATCTTTTTCGGGCTGCACAGGTTACATTGTCTATGTGGGGCACCCAGGATAGACGCGAAGTTAAAGTTATCCCCAAGTATTTGCAGCTTTCTACTTTCCTAATCTTATTATCCTTTATTTCGTACAAGTATTCTAGCTTTCTTAACATATTTTTAATACACATATGCACTGTTTTGTCATAATTAATAACCACAAGATTACTGAAGTATGGGACGCACTTTTTAGGTTATTTTCCCCAAAGGAAGCTTTGTGTAAGAGATTAGATCCGGCAATTTTACGACGCTTTGTCTTTGGCCTGCATGTGAAGGTCTTTAGCTGATTTAATAATGAATGAAATACGAAATTCTACTCTTGCGAACGACTTTTTTTTGTTTTGATCATCCTTCGGTCGTTTGCTCTTATTCAGGAGGAAAGAAGTGTCTAAATGCCACGGTATTTCGATTAGCTTTGTAGTCTATTTCCATATGCTTCATGTCTCCTTTTTTATTTTTTTATTCTTTGCGAATTAAGCATTTAAAGAAACTATACAGGTCGGTGAAACAGGCTCGGATATAATAAATATTTTTTTCACTTTTCGGGATATGTGTGCAGCTCTGGTTGAATGAGACTGTGATTGCAATAGCCAGTCAGCCTGTTAATTCAGTAATGACGTCTGTTATCTATACCAAATAATCACAGAGAATCCTGGTTGCCACAGTGAAAAGGCCCAATAAAGCACTAGTACTAGCTGCTCACGTGGGCTAAACAGTGATGTTAAGAAATGAACCTAAAAGAAAGCTTTGAGTGGAGCTTTATCAAGTGGGCAGGACAGACCAAGCGTCAGCGGCATGTTGCTAAACCGGGCCATCATTTGCTTCGTGCAGATTTTCCTATGCGGTCTCGCCGGAGCGCAAACTTCGCCAGTACAAGCGTCAAACAGTTGAAGCCACCGGGATTAGCAGTTATCATCTGTACTTTATCCTCAGCTGGTCTGGATCACCAACACACCTCTTTGGGCGCTACAGTATGGCTTCCTGACGTCATCAATTAAGACTATAAAAAATATTCCGTCGAGCTCCTTTGCCCGTAGATGGTTATATTGCGCGCAGTTTTACACAGACGATATTATGGAAGGACAGGACGTGGACGGACGTAGCGCGTATGTTGCGCGATGTTACGCTACGTCCGTCCACGTCCTGTCCTTCCTTAATATCGTCTGAGTAAAACTGAGCGCAATATAACCGTAAACGTTCATCAACTAGCCCCCTTCATTGCTTTGCTCGTAGGCACAGCAGACCAAACGTCGGCCAGTTGCTGAACGGGCCTATTGTTTGCTCCGTGCAGGTTTGTGCTTACTTTGCTCCAATTCAAACTACTCCTGTAGCCTCTTGGTCGTGCCGTGCCCTCTGTAGTGCACGGAGATTATCTATGGTGTCTAAGGCCTTTGTTTGCTTTTAGTTTGTGGTGACATAAAACAAGATCTACACCCTCGAAATCACTAGATTAAGGAACTGTTGTAGAGCAGTGGAAGTTTACGACTGCAATTACGCCACTCAAACTGCTATCAGATTTGAAGACGCGCTTTACAGCCTTAGAAGAGCGGACTGCTGGCGTTGATTCCTTGAAACATGCTGTTGCTTCCCGAGAGGCAAACTCTACTGACCTAGATTATCGTTCTGGATGTGGTAACCTAACAGCTTTCGGTATACGAGAAGAATGTGATGAACTAGAGTCGGCACAGAGTGAAAAATGGTATTAGCTAAATCTTTCCAGAGAAACTAAAGATGTCGTGTAACTCTCTCATCCCAATGAGCAGGCTAGGAGAACCGCATAGAGTAAGGCCCGTGATTATATTGTTCTACAACCACAACGAGAAGCACACGATATTGAAACACTTTGATAAGTTGGAAGATGCTAAAGAGCGCAGGAAACAAAACGCAAGTAGAAAAAAAATGGCACTTGTAGATGAGAAACTGCGAGTTGATGATCAGCTCAAGTAATTAAATGACGATAAGACTAGTAGAATGATGCTAGCTGGCTGTCCGAAAAAGATTTAAAAAAAACAGACTGAGTTTGCTGGATAAGCATCAACTCAGAATTTTCAACATCTATTATCGTAGCGTTATGAACAAGTCAGCGTTAAAAGCAATTATTGAGGTTCACTGCCACTTAGTAGCGGACGATTGATGACAATGGTGATTTTTTCATATTTATGCATAGTACTTCACCATTTGACCATCAAGGGGTGGTGGGGTTGCCGTTTTCGTAAAAACATATGCTCTAGCCTTTCTTCTCAGTCAAATCACGAATCGCGAAAGTTTCGTTAAAGCTGCCTATCTAGGGAAGTTCCTACCTTTCGGCTACACTTTATCGCGAACCAAATTTATTGTCCTACTTTCTGCGCGAGTTCCATGACCTCATGTCGAGATTTCATCATCATCATCCTGGTTACGCCCACTGCAGGGCAAAGGCCTCTCCCATAATTCTCCAATTACCCCGATCATGTACTAATTGTGGCCATGTTGTCCCTGCAAACTTCTTAATCTCATCCACCCACCTAACTTTCTGCGGCCGCCTGCTACGCTTCTCTTGCCTTGGAATCCAGTCCGTAACCCTTAATGGCCATCGGTTATCTTCCCTCCTCATTACATGCCCGGCCCATGCCCATTTCTTTTTCTTGATTTCAACTAAGATGTCATTTACCCGCGTTTGTTTCCTCACCCAATCTGTTCTTTTCTTATCCCTTAAGATTACACCCATCATTCTTCTTTCCATGGCTCGTTCCGTCGTCTTCAATTTCAGCAGGGCCCTTTTCGTAAGCCTCCAGGCTTCTGCCCCATACGTGAGTACTGGTAAGACACAGCTGTTATACACTTTTCTCTTGAGGGATAGT
The DNA here is from genome assembly GCF_038994185.2 of Dermacentor albipictus. Lineage (NCBI taxonomy): Eukaryota > Metazoa > Arthropoda > Arachnida > Ixodida > Ixodidae > Dermacentor > Dermacentor albipictus. The sequence goes on along the minus strand of NC_091828.1, from coordinate 24,646,967 downwards.
GGCAACCTTCTGTTCATGATTTTAGAATGCCTGCCAAAGGTCCCCCAGCCCATTCTTATTCTTGTGGTTATTTCAGTCTCATGATCCGGATCCGTGGTGACTACCTGCCCTAAGTAGATGTATTCCCTTACCACTTCCAGTGCCTCGCTACCTATCGTAAACTGCTGTTCTCTTCCGAGACTGTTAAACAGTATTTTAGTTTTCTGCAGATTAATTTCCAGACCCACCCTTCTGCTTTGCCTCTCCAGGTCAGTGAGCATGCATTGCAATTGGTCTCCTGAGTTAGTGAGCAAGGCAATATCATCAGCGAATCTCAAGTTGCTAAGGTATCCTCCATCAACTTTTATCCCCAATTCTTCCCACTCCAGGGTTCTGAATACCTCCTGTAAACATGCTGTGAATAGCATTGGAAAGATCGTATCTCCCTGTCAGACGCCTTTCTTTATTGGGATTTTGGTTGCTTTGTTTATGGAGGTCTACGGTGGCTGTGGAGCCGCTATAGATATTTTCCAGTATTTTTACATATGACTCATTTACACCCTCATTCCGCAATGCCTCCATGACTGCTGAGATTTCGACTCAATCAGACGCTTTTTCGTAATCAATGAAGGCTATATATAAGGGTTGGCTATATTCCGCACATTCCTCTATCACCTGATTGATAGTGTGAATATGGTCTATTGTTGAGTAGCCATTACGCAATCCTGCCTGGTGCTTTGGTTCACAGAAGTCCAAGGTGTACCTGATTCTATTTGCGATTACCTTAGTAAATACTTTGTAGGCAATGGACAGTAAGCTGATCGGTCTATAATTTTTCAAGTCTTTGACGTCCCCTTTCTTATGGATTAGGATTATATTAGCGTTCTTCCAAGATTCCAGTAGGTTCAAGGTCATGAGGCATTCTGTTCACAATGTTCCCACCATCCTTTAACAAATCTGCTGTTACCTGATCCTCCCCAGCTGCCTTCCCCCTTTGCATAGCTCCCAAGGCGTTCTTTACTTCTTCCGGCGTTACCTGTGGGATTTCAAGTTCCTCTAGACTATTCTCTCTCACATTATCGTCGTGGATGTTACTGGTACTGTATAAATCTCTATAGAACTCCTCAGCCACTTGAACTATCTCATCCATATTAGTAACCATATTGTCGGCTTTGTCTCTTAACGCATAGATCTGATTCTTGCTTATTCCTGGTTTCTTCTTCACTGCTTTTAGGCTTCCTCCGTTCCTGAGAGCATGTTCAATTCTATCCATATTATAGTTCCTTATGTCAGCTGTCTTACGCTTGTTGATTAACTTCGAAAGTTCCGCCAGTTATATTCTAGCTGTAGGGTTAGAGGCTTTCATACGTTGGCGTTTCTTGATCAGATCTTTCGTCTCCTGCGATAGCTTACTGGTATCCTGTCTAACGGAGTTACCACCGACTTCTATTGCGCAATCATTAATGATGCCCATAAGATTGTCGCTCATTGCTTCAGCACTAAGGTCCTCTTCTTGAATTGAAGCCGAATACCTGTTCTGTAGCTTGATCCGGAATTCGTCTAGTTTCCCTTTTACCGCTAACTCATTTATTGGCTTCTTATGTACCACTTTCTTCCGTTCCTTCCTCAAGACTAGGATAATTCGGGTTCTTACCATCCTATGGCCACTGCAGCGCACCTTGCCGAGCACGTCTACATCTTGTAAGATGCCAGGGTTCGCACAGAGTATGAAGTCGATTTCATTTCTATTCTCACTATTCGGGCTCCTCCACGTCCACTTTCGGCTAACCCGCTTGGGGGAAAAGGTATTGATTATCCGCATATTTTTCTGTTCTGCAAACTCTACTAATAACTCTCCCCTGCTACTCCTAGAGCCTATGCCATATTCCCCCACTGACTTGTCTCCAGCCGGCTTCTTGCCTACCCTGGCATTGAAGTCGCCCATCAGTATAGTGTATTTTGTTTTGACTTTACCCATCGCCGTTTCCACGTGTTCATAAAAGGTTTCGACTTCCTGTTCATCATGACCGGATGTAGGGGCGTAGACCTGTATTACCTTCAATTTGTATCTCTTATTAAGTTTCACAACAAGACCTGCCACCCTCTCGTTAATGCTATAGAATTCCTGTATGCTACCAGCTATATCATTATTAATCCGGAATCTGACTCCTAGTTCTCGTCTTTCCGCTAAGCCCCGGTAGCACAGTACGTGCCCACTTTTTAGCACTGTATATGCTTCTTTTGTCCTCCTAACCTCACTTAGCCCTACTATATCCCATTTAATACCCTCTAATTTCTTCAATAACACTGTTAGACTCGCCTCACTAGATAACGTTCTAAGGTTAAACGTTGCAAGGTTCAGATTCCAATGGCGGCCTGTCCGGAGCCAGGTATTCTTAGCACCCTCTGCTGCGTCACAGATCTCACCGCCGCCGTGGTCAGTTGCTTCGCGGCGGCTGGGTACTGAAGGCCGGGGTTTGATTGTTGTATTCATATAGGAGGTTGTGGCCAAGTACTGCACCAGGGTGGCCAATCCTGCTCTGGTGAGAGAGTGCGTTACCGGTTCTGGTCACCGGTATCAGGCCGCACTCCAGGCCTGTTTGTGCAATTTTGTGCTATTTAATCATAACTAAATAATCCTTGCAGCCGAATTTAACCTTTCAGAAAAGAACTGTAACCGCCATTCATCACACGGTATTCTTAATGCGCATGCCCGATATTTATTTGATGGCATGATATACCATGACCTAGGCTAAGTATTGCTGAACCCTATACGTGGGCACGGCACTTACTCCTCTATACTAAATTTAGTTTTTATTACTACGTAATTCAAACTGTTTATCGTTTCTGTGAAGCAAGGTACTTCCAATTACGCTATGACATCTTTCCCTTACAATATACGTGTCTTCCAAGTCTTCAACAGCCCCTGTTCTTATAAATGACTTCTCCCTAACTATGGATGAAAGCGTATTAGATTACCTTCATTTCGTAGTTCACCATTTTGACGTAACTGAAGTTAATGAATTATTGGATGCCTTTAAAGCAATATGCGCCTATTGTTTGAAGCAGTTCATGCCAAATTAAATAAAGAAACCACCGTAGCCAACTGCATGAATTTCAAGAAAAGGTATACATTCGAAAGGAAAAGTTAGGCATTTGAAACGAAAATGCCCCCGTCACAGTACCATCCAGAGCACTCAAAGAATGCTAAGCGTGAACGCTGCTAGGTAACACCACTTTCAATATACGTTGCCTAACTTTATTTGTACTGTACCTAATAAGTTTTGAAAGTCCTTATAGAAAACGAGATCTATTAACTAAAGGGTACATGGTGGCATGCTGCTCACTGACACACACTACATCGTCAATCATTTCAATGAATTCTTTTGCCGTGTCCTTGCTACTTTTGGGGAACGTTGTGGCAACCTAACCTAACCTGATATCTTGTGTTGACTTTGACTTCGTGTCAGAACGTTGTGGTTTCCAATGTTGCTGAAACTACAAGCTATATCCTCCCCCATTCCCGATAACATACCTAATCATTTTCTTTCTCATTCTGCGGATGTGCTATCTAAGTTACTTGTCATTATATTTCGCACATCTCTTTCGACCACTAAACTCCCATCTGACGGGTGAACGGCACCCGTCGTTGCTGTGTTTAAAAAGGGTGATCCTGTGGTGAGCGCTCATCACAGTCCAAGATCATTTCATTCTCTTATAAGATGCTTGAGCACTTGATCTCAAATTTTCTAAACAAATATTAAAACGAGAAATACATGCCTTCCTCACTGAAGCACGTATTAGGAAATGGTTATCTGCGGTAATGCAGTTGGTAACGGTTGTTCAATGGTTTCCGAGTATTTTAGACAAATAGACATGTTGATTTGTATTCATAAATTTTGAAGTGTTCAAACTTATTTCACATACTAAGCTCATTCCAAATCTTGAATTTATAAATCTCCCCCGATCATAATTATTTTAGTTTCAGCGTGTTTAGTTAACATACGAAGTTTGTAGTTACTGACAGTCGTGCTTCTTAACCATTGCCGGTTTACTCTGGCGTCCTTCAAAAAGCGCTCTCAGGTCTTTCTTATTTTTTGTTTGTATTGTTCACATTGTTGGTTTAATTGAAGAACGAGTTCAAGTTACGCTGCTGAGGATGATTGTATTCATTTCATTGATGTCACTACCGCCAATGGACAGTTACGTTTAAATAATAAGCTAAACAAGGTATTTGAATGGTGCAGACGAATGGACATGCAGCACAATGTTCAAGAAACAACATTTATGAAACTAACAAAACCAATTGCTTTTCATTTCGGTACAGCCGTCCATCTCATCAACCCAATTAGGTTAACAAATACAAGTATCTAGGTGTCGCTAAAGGCAGAAACCTAAGCTGGGACTTGCAGATCTCTAACATTTGTGACTCATCATTTCCTAAGCTTTTTTAAGGCATAAATTAAAGCATGCTCCTGCCGAAACTTCATGCCTAAACTATCATTCCTCCACTATCATGCCTAAACCGGTATAGGCGTGAATTATTTTGGACCCTTACTAAAAATAATAATTGACCCACTCGAGATGATACAGTGACAAGCTTTCCGTTTTTCCAAATACTGACAGACTGTCCCACAGCGCTAATGAAAGAGAATGGCATCTCAAAGCTCCAGACGTGGCGTAAAATTAGCGGATTTAAGGTTGCCTCGTCATTTATGAAGAACCAATTTTCTCTCAAACCCAAGGTATACGAAAGGCATTATTATGATTAAGCTTTAAAACCGTTGCTGTTACAGAAGTAACCCATTTAGATACTTGCTTTTTTTCTTAGTTATAAGTGACTGGAAAACCATGGACCTTGTTCAGTTATAACATAATTGAGTGGTTCCTTGCTGTTTTCGTAATAACGATGTTGGGGCATGCTAATGTTGGTCATACAGTTTTATTGAGCGTTGTTTATGCTAATGGTATATCTAAATTTGCTTTCTGTCTAATGTGTTTATATTGAACCATATACTTCTTTCCATATATCTTCTTTGCCTATATCTTTAAAACGCAGATACGTTTTCTGTAGTTTGTTTTGTAGCATTGCCTAATTATCACTCCTGCTTGAGCCTACGGATGCTTGCAGTATAATGTAAATAGCTAAAATGATAAAAATAAATTTGCACAAATTCCTAAGCGCTGCAGAAAAATTAGCTCAATTTTCAACGAAGATGTTATGTATGAGAATAACAAGTGTAACATGGCACTTGTGCTCGTTAACAGGCAGCATCAAAGCTGTGAAGGTACGTTGTTTAGCTCACAGTGGCGTTCGATATGTTATACTGTGATGAAAAAATGAAATGCGTTGTTAAGAATGTTGATAAGCAAATTTTGTTACGTAAGCGTAAAGTAGACATATTCCCTGACTGTTGATTCATCGTTTACCTGTTTATAGCTTACACTGCACGGGCTATCGTCGCTGTCTAAGGAAAGCGCTAAGGAAAGAACTCGCCAATAAAGTCAAGGAATCGATCGCGTACAGGCGCGGTCGCATTAAAACGTCAAAATAAGATGGCGCAAACGCCGAACAGTAAAAAAGAAATCCGCGGGGGGTAAACAACGATCATTTACCAATGGAATTGCAGGGGCATCCGCACCAAGGAAGCCGAGTTACAACTTCACATAGATGGGCTCGACCAGAAACCGGATATGATCGCGTTACAAGAGACACACGGCCGACCCAGACTCCCGGGTTACGTGACCTACACGGATCCGACGGAAGGCGGGTTGGCGTTACTGGTGCGCACCAACATAGCAGCCACCCAGCACCTCACGGCGCAAAAGGGCTGCGCACACACGCTGGTCGAGGTTCACGCAAGGACTATTGGCAGTGCCGGAAACCTGTTTGTGATGAGCGTATACTGCAGGCCGTCACAAATGCAGTACGACTTTCAAACAGTGAGCCAGGCGAAGAGGTTGGCGGGAGACAGGCCGGTTCTGGTCCTAGGCGACTTCAACGCTCCTCACACTACATGCGGTTACAAATACCAATCTAAACGAGGCAAGGCTCTAGCAAAGGCAATGGAGGACCAAGAAATGGCGCTCCTTAATGAACCGGGCGTCGTCACCCGAAAGGGAAACAGCGTCAACAGGGGCACCACCCCGGACCTGTCGTGGATGGCGGGCTCCCTAGAAGTGGCCTGGCGGAACGAAGACGTAGACATGGGTTCCGACCACAGCATCATAAGTGTAACGGTCAAGCGACCAAGATACCGGGCAGCCCTCGGCAAAGCCCGGATCACCGACTGGGACCAAATGCGCAAGCACACGGACGAAGAAAACGAGACCTCCGCAGAAAACGCGGAGGAGGGCAGACATCAAACGTACGCAGAATGGGCGCGAGAACAAATGATCGCGCTAGATAGATTTACTCAAGAAGTTGTGACAACGATGCAGACGCCCTTCGTCGACGCCAAACTAGCACACATGTGGGAGGCGCGGCACTCGCTCACGCGAAGATGGAAGCGTCAACGACGAAACAAGAAACTCGTCAAACGCATCGCGCTCCTCAACAAACAGATCGCTGAATACTCAACCATGCTGTGCCGAGAGAACTGGATGAGAACGTGCGACGGGCTGCAGGGAAAGCTGTCGGCGCGCAAGACCTGGTGCCTGCTCAGACGCCTGATCGACCCGTTGAGCAGCAAGACAGCAACCAACCGCAACCTCACCAAATTTCTGAACGCTTACGATGGCAACGGCCAAAGGCTCATTGAAGACCTCAAGGCGATCTACCTCAAGACGGAGAGAGGGCGATTTCCGATACCGGAGGAGTAGCGGGGACCGGAAAATCCGGCATTGGATGAACCATTCACCATCACGGAGTATTAACAGCCATAGACGAGAGAAATAAGAAGAGCGCACCCGGAACAGACGCCATTACATACGAGCTGCTGCTCAATAAGATGAGTGATGCGGCGGCACGCGGGCTCCTGGGTCACATCAACAGAACCTGGGAAAGCTCGAAGTTGCCCGCAGAATGGAAAGAGGCTGAAGTACGGTTCGTACCTAAACCGGGCAAACCTCCAACGATCGAGAACATGCGCCCTATCTCATTCACATCCTGTGTGGGGAAGGTCATAGAACGCATGGTTCTCAGAAGACTTCAAGCACACCTGGACGAGACAAATCCGATGCCGGTGACCATGTATGCATTCCGCCAGCACCTGAGCACCCAAGACGTCCTGAGCCAATTACACGAACTAGTGATTGAAAGAGCAACAACGTCCATTTTGGAACGGGGAGGTGGTTTGCGCCACCAAGCTCTTGTTGTTATATTGCCGAGTGCCCTACCTATGTGTAAAGAAATAAATAAAAGGAAATGGATAAAAGCACGAAGGAATTTTTCGAAGGAATTAACGTTTCTGAACCCCTACTGGCAACTCTCTTTTTGTAAGCATTGTCGTTTTCCTATTCTTCTTCCACCAATCTTCCTATCGTCTCTTACTAATCTCCATTGCGGACATCGCTACTTCGCGCCTCCTCTCGCTGAACCCAATGGCTTTGTCGGAGCTAATGCGAGGAGGACCCAGCTCCCACAGCGTTGGCTTGTGAACGGTTCCTTGTATTTTTTTCAGATGCTGCGAGAAAGGGAGCTAACTTCCTCCTCTTTGACGGGCTCTGCACGCGGAGCGAGTTGTGGCCTGCGGTCCGGGCGGGAGGCAAGGGGCGCTTGCCCTCCCCCCCCACCTTACAGCGGAAGGCAGAGGCAGAGAGGCGCGACACACAACCAATCATGAAATCCGTTTAAACTGTGCCTGCCGTATTGTCTGTAATAGGAAACGCCTCTGGCTTCGGGTAAAGGGATCCACACATGTAAGCAGGTAACGCACCCCACGTGATGACGGGAGAGGGCCGACAATGCCGAGGTTGATGTGGGAAAACCTCGCGTCCGGAGGCCGAGATGGGGAATCACACGGGACGATATGGCGGTGAAGTGTAACATGCTGGCATTGAAGGCAGGTTCACGCACAGCGACAGACGTCTGCATTGAAGCTAGGCAAAAGGAAGCGAGTGGTGACTAGCTTCTGGGTCGCACTAATTCTAGGATGGCTCACGTGCAGTTGATAAATAATTGCGTGACGAAGAGCCAAAAGCACGAAGGGCCCAGGAACCCCAGAGGACGACTCGCACATTATCAACAAGGAAGAAAACGGAAGCGGGAACTCAGTGAAGAACAGGAACATAGTTGAGAAACGAAAGAGATGAAGCTCAGGGGGTCGTTTCGCTGGGCAGCTGCTAGCCCTTGCATGTCTACTGGTGGTTGGGCCGCCAGGGCACTGAAGCGGGGCCGTGCATCAGATAGAGAATTTTCAGGCCCACGCACGTGACAGTGATCCAGTATGAACTCGGAGATAAAGCACAGTTGGTGGATCTCCCGTTCAGTGTAGTTCATTTGATTCTGATGGAAGGCAACCATCAGGGGCTTATGGTCTGTGACGACGTGGAAGTCCTGGCCCTCTAGAAGTGGCGAAAATGCTCGATGGCAAGGTACACCGCAAGGAGTTCTCGACCCCTTTGTGCTGTATTTAGCTTCACGTGGCTCAAGTTTTTGCAAGTAAAAGCAAATAGACTGCCAACCAGATACGTGTTGCTCGAGGACTGCCCCGACGGCCATTCTCGATGCATCGGTGATCAGACGAATTGAGGCATCAGCAACGCAATGAATGAGCATGGTTGCGTGTGCCAGCGCCTTTTTGGCATTAGCGAAGGCAGATGCGGCGTGCGAAGTTCGTTCAAGTGGCGCAGCCAGATGTTTTTTGATAGCTAGTTGGTCAGCCAGAGGCTTCGGCAAAATGGCCACTTCGGGAGAATGCGCCAATGGTAGTTCAGTAAACTCAGGAATTCCTTAAGTCTTTTTAGTGAAGTCGAGAATGGAAAGTCTTGAATTGCCCTTACAATGCTGGTGAGAGGGCGGATACCTTGTGGGGTAAAAAGGTAGCCTAACAAATCGATGCTACTCACGCCGAAGATACACTTGGTCGGATTAATGACGAGACCGTTATCATCACGTCGCTGAAAAAGAGCGCGCAGGTTAGCTTCATCCTCGGGGCTGGATGAGCTTGCGACGAGGAGGTAATCAAGTTAGGCGAACGCGAAGTCGAGACCTCGCGTGACCGTTGATGGTGCGCTGAAAAGTCTATGCAGCGTTGCACAATTCGAAAGACATCCTCACGCACTCGGGGTGGCCGAAAGAGGTGGTAATGGTCGTCTTGGGAACGTCAGCGGGCTCCACAGAAATTCGAAGATAAGCTTTCACCAAGTCACTTTTAGGTAGCAACGCCAAATTCCAGCCAAATTCTTTGTGAAGTCTTGTATGTGAGGAAGTGGCTAGCGGTGAGGTAAGGTGCGAGTGTGCAGACCGCAGTAACCCCCCATGGTTGGCAGCCGCCAGGATCTTTCTTTGGTGTGATGTGAAGTGGCGATGCCTAGTTGGTAGAGGAAGGTCGCACAACGGCGAGTTCATGCATGCGCATTGTTCATGCACTCGTATTGAGCGACGGCGAGGCGGTCTCCCGATAGTCGGCGTGGCCGGGTAAAGACGGGAGTTCCAGTGGTCACAATGTGGTGAGTGATCGAGTGTTTCACCGTTGACCCTCTGGTATGCGGCTTCATAATGTTGGGAAGATTAGCCAGACTTTTTGCGTGCCACGAAGCTGGTGCGATAGCTCGAAGCTCCGTTCGCAAGGCGGTGCAGAGTCTCCCTTCATTGAGACACGCTTGCTGAGAGCGATGAGGCGACAGCATGTATGTCTGCGACAAGGTTGAAGCAACTGGGGAAGTCAGTGCTGAGAACTGCTGCCGAGACATCAGCGAGGATGGAAATCCAGTGAAATGTGCGGCGCAATCCAAGGTTAAGCATCAGAGACTATTGGTTCTATGTGTGAATGGCATGTTTATTGCTTGGAGCAGACAGGTCTCTTCATTCTGCACAAGAGGCCCATATGACGCTAACCTGGGCTCCTGTGTCGACAAGGAAGCAAGCGCCGCTGAATTTGTCAGGAACGTAAAAAATATTCTATTGCAAGTGCACTCGATCGAGAGCATGGACGGGTGCACTTGGGAGCAGTGGGGCTGAATACGCGGCGATACCAGCACATAGTGCGAGATGATCTGTTGCGTCGCGCGTCGGATAATTCAAGCTTTGGAGAGCGCGGGACCTCCGGGAAGTGACTGTGGGACCGGACCCTCGACGAAGGTCACAGTGAGAAGGGCGCGAGATCATCGAAACGCCTGTCAAGGCATCCAGACGGCCCTCTAATTTCGCGAGCGTAGGGGCTTAGGCAATACCGGAGGCGGATTCGTAAAGGCGCAGGGGCTAGGGGCCCGCAGTAGTCCGCAACTCGGTCAGCCAGTTCAGCGAGCTTACCTAATGGCACATAACGCACAGCCGCGGGAACTTGGGCCATGTTCTGATGGAGGCGCTGCAAGAACAACTCCCATACCAGCTTGTCCTGTTGAAAGGCGGATACTCTGCCATGAAGCTGGGGCATGGGTCGAAGGAGCTTTGAAGAGTGACTGTCAGCGAGCACCGTAGCTGTGAGGAGCTCCCGGGGTCTGCTGTGTTTGGACTCTGGCTTGCAGGAAATGATAGCTGCCGTTAACAAGTCAAAGGGGCAGGAAGAGTCGAGTGAGGTGATAACATCCGCTAAGTCCTCGGCGATGTCTGGAGGTAAGGAAGACACCAGGTGTAAGAACTTAGTCTGTGAACTTGTGATATGCCGAAGAAAGAAGTGCGCCTCGACCTGCAGAAGCCAAGTGGTGGGACTGCCGGGCCAAAATGGTGGCAGACTGATGTGTTGGAATGCAGTTGGAATGTAGTTGGAATGCTCCATTGTTATATCTCGCTTATGCATGCGTGTTCGAAGGCATCCTTATCTCACTTCGAAAAGTAATGAGCTTCCCTTACAGTTATAATAAATTGTTTCTTTCGTGAGCAAGTTTTTCCGAACTTCTTGACGATCGTTCTACTTCAGGCATTAGAGGCAGCACCAGTGACACACTGTCTTCAACGAGCTTGACTTTGTCGGTAAGTTTTGCTAGCTTTTCTTCGAGCTGCTTTTGTTCAAGCCGAATGGAACGTAGTTCTTGCGGTATCACGGATTGCTGCTGCTGCCGCTGTATCGTTGCTATTTCCGTAATAGTTGAAGCGGTCTGCACTGGATGCATGAAAGTAGACGAAGAAATGGGCTAGGGGGGAAGTGAGGGCGAAGAAATTGGAATAAAATGGCGGACGACATCCTTCTCACTGCGATTATGTCATTTCTGCTGCCGTTCTAGTTAGGAACGCTACATTTTGGCACAGCCGACAGTTTTCGAAGCCCAGCCAAGGGGGTGACGTGTTTCGTTGAACAGATGTCATCGGAGTCTGTTGAGTTCACCGGATACCAAGTGCGCGTTGAGCCTGTGGCGGACCTTCCTTTCGAAGTTAGTTCTACCGCTCTGATCAATGTGGTGCTGCAACAAGATGCAATCAGCCGGCAAGCCCTCGTGGAAACAGGATCGGTGACAGTGAATCTACAGCTGCAGACACTGAGCGCACTCGTCCTGGAACCCATACGACGTGCCACCGTCAAAGAGGAAACGCCCGCCCGGAAGGTGAGCCTAGACATGACTGTTATGGAACTGCAAAGGCACATTATGCAACAGAATGAAATAATGAGAACTTTCGTCGAAGCACTTAATCGAGAGCACTCAGCACGAAGCATTTTTGAACCGGATGTTTTTGAAGGAAACTCGCGAAGTGCGCACTACTGGCTGTGGTTTTTCGAGTATGCCTGTGAAAAGAATATGCGGCACTCCGACGACACAAAGATATTGAATATGCGCCGCTATTTGGGCGGTATAGCCAAAATATGGTATGATGTGCAACTCGTGGATCATGGACCAACTTGTTGGGAACTGTGGAAAAGCAACTTTTTAGCGGCTTTCGGAGGCAACGCAGTAGAAAGATGGGATGCTGCTCTACCTTTCAGGTATACAGGTGGCTTCTGCTTGAGTACTGTCTTGAGAAGCGTCGCCTATTGCATTCCGCCTCTGCAGAACCGAAGCTGTCGTCTCCTGCTGTTGTAGCTTTGATAACGCAAGAGTTGTGTATCGAATGTCGTAGTCATGTCCAGCTCAAAGGTCCAAAAACGTTTGATGGCCTTCGCAACTTTCTAAAGACCTCAGTGCAATAATTACATTGAGAAGACAGCCAGGTGGTAGAACAGAGCAACTTGATTCTCGTAAGCTGAGTGAGCATCTAGAGACGTTGCTGTCATCTGAATGGGAAGATAGCTTCATAAACATATCCCTGGGAAGCGTCAATCATGACTGTGAGGATGGTGAAGAACCAATTGCCGGAGTTCACTGCAACCTACTTCCACATAATCTGACTAGCGTGGATCACAAGCCTGAGAAAAAGAGCTTCAGTGAGACAGTGTATTTGGTGGCGTCAAGCTTATTGTATGTCTCCATTAAGGCAGGTGGCATTGAAGTCAAAGCTCTCGTTGACAGTAGAGCTTCGGTATCAATTATCAACGAGACTCGTGTAGATGCCAGCCGTCTGCACGCTGGTAGAACATTGCGTGTCCAAGCCTACGATAGGTCAGTGACCATGCATAGTGAATGGGTAACCCTGGCTATTGAAGTTCAGGGACATACTATTACCAATGACGTAGTGGCAATTCCCAATGTCACCTATGATTTTGTTTTGTCTCGCCCAGACATGAAAACGCTTCAGATAAACCTCTATTGGGACGACAAAGTAATGGCCGAAGACACGATAAGAACAGAAGATCCTGGTGAAGAACCTAGTGCATCATGGAAAAATTTTCACCAGGAAGACATCAAGACAAAGTACTCAGAGCTTACATGCATGGGGAGCAACCCTCCAGCAATGAAATCACTTGTTTTTTTTCGAGCTCTCAGATAAAACAGTGGTTCGTAGAACCCCCTATAATATGTCCAGAGATAAAAAGTTGCGGCTGAAAAAAAAGTTGCAAGAAATGTTGGATGCAAGTATCATCCGACCTTCTGTATCCCTATTTGCTTCTTAAGAACTATTGCGCCAAAAGAATACGGGACATTCCGCCTCTGCAAAGACTGCCGGCCTCTCACGTGCCAAATTGAATTGATACCTTATCCAATGCCGAGGAAAGACGAACTCATTGACGAAACTGGTGGTTGCCATTGTTTTTCACGAATAAATGTCTACAAGGGCTTTTGGCAGATTCCACTAAGTGAAGAAACGAAAAAGTGCACCGCGTTCATAACACCATTTCACTTGTTTGAGTACAACCGCCTACCATTTTGGTTGGAAAAACTCCCCTTCGAGGTTTCTGAAGATTATGACCGACATTCTGAAACTGTACTTGGGCACATTTTGCAATGTGTACATCGACGATATCATCATCTACTCAAAGACAAAGGAAGAACACCGCAGTCATCTTTCAAGTTCTTCACACTCTCAGTCTTGCCCAACTCAAAGTCAACATCAAGAAAAGTACGTTCTTTCAAGATACCGTAGTATTTCTTGGCAGGGTGTTTGATGGACACACTAAAAGCACTAAGCTAGAATCGGTGAGAGAATCTCGAAGCTGGTAAAGCCTTATGACATGACTCCCTGCGCATTTTCCTTGGCATAGCAGGACACTTCCGGGCGTTTATCAAAGACTATGCACTGAGAACAAAGTGCCTCACACGTATAAATCAGAAAGACGTGCCTTTTCAATGGGACGAGAACTGCGAAGCTGTCTATAGTGAGCTTGTAAAACTAATATCGGCGGACCCCATCTTGCGAATACCGAATTTTTCTCCGCCTTTCGTGCTGTACAGGGACGCATCACATTACGCTTCTGATGCAGTTCTATACCAGAAACCCTCCAAACAAGCTGATCAAACCAAACACTACGTTGTGGGGTACTACATCATCATCATCATCATCATCATCAGCCTGGTTACGCCCACTGCAGGGCAAAGGCATCTCCCATACTTCTCCAAACACCCCGGCCATGTACTAACTGTGGCCATGCCATCCCTGCAAACTTCTTAATCTCATCCGCCCACCTAACTTTCTGCCGCCCCCTGCTACGCTTCCCTTCCCTTGGGATCCAGTCCGTAACCCTTAATGACCATCGGTTATCCTCCCTCCTCATTACATGTCCTGCCCATGCCCATTTCTTTTTCTTGATTTCAACTAAGATGTCATTAACTCGCGTTTGTTCCCTCACCCAATCTGCTTTTTTCTTATCCCTTAACGTTACACCTATAATTCTACTTTCCATAGCTCGTTGCGTTGTCCTCAATTTGAGTAGAACCCTTTTCGTAAGCCTCCAGGTTTCTGCCCCGTAGGTGAGTACTGGTAAGACACAGCTATTATACACTTTTCTCTTGAGGGATAATGGCAACCTGCTGTTCATGATCTGAGAATGCCTGCCAAACGCACCCCAGCCCATTCTTATTCTTCTGATTATTTCCGTCTCATGATCCGGATCCGCCGTCACTACCTGCCCTAAGTAGATGTATTCCCTTACTACTTCCAGTGCCTCGCTGCCTATTGTAAATTGCTGTTCTCTTCCGAGACTGGTAAACATTACTTTAGTTTTCTGCAGATTAATTTTTAGACCCACTCTTCTGCTTTGCCCCTCCAGGTCAGTGAGCATGCATTGCAATTGGTCCCCTGAGTTACTAAGCAAGGCAATATCATCAGCGAATCGCAAGTTACTAAGGTATTCTCCATTAACTTTTATCCCCAATTCTTCCCAATCCAGGTCTCTGAATACCTCCTGTAAACACGCTGTGAATAGCATAGGAGAAATCGTATCTCCCTGTCTGACGCCTTTCTTTATTGGGATTTTGTTGCTTTCTTTATGGAGTACTACGGTGGCTGTGGAGCCGCTATAGATATCTTTCAGTATTTTTACATACGGCTCGTCTACACCCTGATTCCGTAATGCCTCCGTGACTGCTGAGGTTTCGACAGAATCAAACACTTTCTCGTAATCAATGAAAGCTATATATAAGGGTTGGTTATATTCCGCACATTTCTCTATGACCTGATTGATAGTGTTAACGTGATCTATTGTTGAGTAGCCTTTACGGAATCCTGCCTGGTCCTTTGCTTGACAGAAGTCTAAGGTGTTCCTGATTCTATTTGCGATTACCTTAGTGAATAGTTTGTAGGCAACGGACAGTAAGCTGATCGGTCTATAGTTTCTCAAGTCTTTGGCGTCCCCTTTTTTATGGATTAGAATTATGTTAGCGTTCTTCCAAGATTCCGGTACGCTCGAGGTCACGAGGCATTGCGTATACAGGGTGGCCAGTTTCTCTAGAACAATCTGCCCACCATCCTTCAACAAATCTGCTCTTACCTGATCCTAACCAGCTGCCTTCCCCCTTTCCATATCTCCCAAAGCTTTCTTTACTTCTTCCGGCGTTACCTTTGGGATTTCGAATTCCTCTAGACTATTTTCTCTTCCATTATCGTCGTGGGTGCCACTGGTACTGTATAAATCTCTATAGAACTCCTCAGCCACTTGAACTATCTCATCCATATTAGTAATGATATTGCCGGCTTTGTCTCTTAACGCATACATCTGAGTCTTGCCAATTCCTAGTTTCTTCTTCACTGTTTTTAGGCTTCCTCCGTTCCTGAGAGCATGTTCAATTTTATCCATATTGTACTTCCTTATGTCAGCTGTCTTACGCTTGTTGATTAACTTCGAAAGTTCTGCCAGTTCTGTTCTAGCTGTAAGGTTAGAGGCTTTCATACATTGGCGTTTCTTGATCAGATCTTTCGTCTCCTGCGATAGTTTACTGTTATCCTGCCTAACGGAGTTACCACCGACTTCCATTGCACACTCCTTAATGATGCCCACAAGAGCGTCGTTCATTGCTTTAACACTAAGGTCCTCTTCCTGAGTTCACGCCGAATACCTGTTCTGTAGCTTGATCTGGAATTCCTCTATTTTTCCTCTTACCGCTAACTCATTGATCGGCTTCTTATGTGCCAGTTTCTTCCGTTCCCTCCTCAGGTCTAGGCTAATTCGAGTTCTTACCATCCTGTGGTCACTGCAGCGCACCTTGCCGAGCACGTCCACATCTTGTATGATGCCAGGGTTAGCGCAGAGTATGAAGTCTATTTCATTTCTAGTCTCGCCGTTCGGGCTCCTCCACGTCCACTTTCGGCTATCCCGCTTGCGGAAGAAGGTATTCATTATCCTCATATTATTCTGTTCCGCAAGGGTGCTACAGCTGTACCCTTATACCCACCGAAATCAATTACTCTACCACAGAAAAGGAAGCTCTGGCCGTCTTAAAAGCTGTGCAGTACTTTCACACTTACCTGGAAGGTGCGAAATTCATACTTTTCACTGACCATCAAGCATTGACTCAACTTCTAAGCATGACCCAGCAAAGAGGCCGCATTGCTAGATGGGTGAACTATCTGCAACAATATGATTTCGTAATTTCGCACCATCCTGGCCCACTCCTCACTGACGATGACGCACTATCAAGATTATTTGTACACGAATCAAGCAGGAATCCAGAGGCAATCAATCACATTATGTTGAGGGAACGTACAGAAGAGCTCCAGTTTATCAGTGGAAAGTATCCCGTACCACCAACTATCATTCCAAGGATTTTTCATCTATACCACGACACTCCTGGATCGGGCGGGCATGATGGCTTCTGGCGCACTTATAAGAAATTGTTCATGAGATTCACATGGCCGGGCATGAAAAACGACATCAGCCATTACATCCGCACATGCCATCTCTGCCAGGCTAACAAAGTTAAGTTCAAGCAATCGACAGACGTTATGACATACCCTGAATATTCGAGCATCCCGTTCGAAGGAATTCATTTCGACTTCGCGGAGCTCAAAAAGAAGGGAGAAGGGGTCGAGTGAACGCAAGCTCTCTTGCTCTCCATAGATGAGTGCACAAGGACGATTGCCGCTAAAGCTGCCAAAGAAGACGCACACAGTGTAATTGACCTCCACGAGGCTGAATGTTTTAAACACATAAAGACGCTCGTCTGCGACAACGGGCCGGCTTTTCGGAGTGGTAATTATCAAAGTGGGCACAGGAGCACGGCATAATGATCAAGTATCAAGTATTCTTCTCCATACCACCCGGCAGCAAACGGCCTAGTTGAAGATGCCACAACGAGACGTCAAACGGTATCTGAAAATGTATCCAGACTTTGCCGGTGGCTGGAAGTGCTGTCTCGAGGCCGCTGTGAAGCATCACAACAGATCATACACCACGAGTTTAGGCTGCATGCCTCATTTCGCAACTTCAGGTACAGCACCCATATTTCCTGCAGATCGTTAGCTAGGCCTCCTAGAGAACCTCGAACTCACTGAAGTAAGGGAAACTGTCAAAGAACAGGATGTCTACAAGCGCCGCATGAAGAGAAACTTTGATAAAAGGCACAGTAGCAAGATACCGGACATACAACCTAGAAACTATGTCCTTATGAGGAAAAGAGCTGCAGCTTCAAATTCTAAATTTTGCGGAACATTTCACGTGATTAAGACTGCGTCCTAGCATGGAATATTGAAGAACGTCTGGTACACCGGAACCTCCGGTCAAACAGAGTGCGCCTCTATTGGTAACATATTCAAGTATTACCCCAGGAGGTGTAATTAAAATAAGTCCGGAAGAGTGAAGCGGTCTGCACTGGAAATATCTGATCCATGATCACTAGTGAATAGATCCTAGCGTCTCGTAGTTATCATAAAGGAACCGTTGTTTGAAGGAGTTTTCATTTGACATCCATGATGACATCCGTGACACCTTGCTGCATAGAAGCACAAGAACAGCGAACTGAGCCTTATCGCTAGTTAACAATAACCACTCTGTGATTTTAATTAGCGATGTTGACTGATTGAAACTCTCATTTATTTACACTTTCATTTATAACATTTACGGCGTGCACGAAGGAAGGCTGCGACGGTCACGCTATGTAAAGTGATTCGTCATGGCTAGTCACTGAATCTTAGCGTCCTCTAGTTATTACATAATAGTTATTGAATCGCCGTATGAATCGCGTTTTATTTCATACGCCTGGCGCTGTTCGGCATAAAAGTGGGAGAACATCGCAGTGAGGGCATTACTTGTGATTCCTAATGACTCAGCGTTAGAGTAGTGGTAACAAAAATGGGTCATTTTATTACAGCTTGATTGACACCAATGCGGGCACTCACGAATAGAAGCTGCCACTGTGATAATAAAATGGGTTAATAATTATCACTAGTGACCTAAGCATACGAGTTGCTAGTAGGTATAGTTTAATCACCCGTTTTATAACATTTAATTTGATATATATGTCGTTATTGTGCGCAAAATAGCGATAACACTGTAGTGCGCATTGTAATTTGTTTGTGCTCACTATAGTGGCTCGACCCTATCAGTCAAGTGTAATACGCAATTAATTGCTATTTCATAAGCGTTGTAGTATATCAATGACGAGGTGTTTGATTGGTCGCCACGGATATCGCAGTAAAATAGTGAATCGTATTCGGTAGTGGCCAAAGCCTACGAGCGCTTACTCGTCGTCATTGAGTCAATCACTATGGTTCTGTTTGGTAGCCATGCCCAATTCGTACGTGTGTCATAAACTCTCTTAGCAATATAAAGCTTACATTTCTTGTCAATTAATTGCGAGTAATGTCATCTGCTGTGTCGCTCTTATCACAAAGAAGAAAAGAAACGCTTCCAAATGTTGTCCTTAGTCAAGAGGTATAGGACAAGTGCTGGTCGCTCATGTGGACATTTTATTTTCATGGTATTAACCCCTAATACTTTCACAATATTTCAGTTGCCTTGAAATTTAAAGGTTCCTAAATTTATTTATTTATCTCCGATACCTCAAAGGCCCCCGAAGGGGTTTTACATGAGGGTGGGCGCGGGCATCTTATTCAACATAAGTTAGTTTTTCGATGATGTGTTTAAAATGAAGAGGGTTCTCATGAAGAACAGCTGACGCGGTAAGGTCATTCCAGTTTCTTGAAGTACGAACAAAGAATGAAGATAGACGAGGGGTGCTTCGGGCTGCAGTAGAATACACGGCCGCGTTGTGGCTGGGGCGGTTGGAACGGCGGTAAGCTGCCGAAATGTTGGAAGTACAGGGAGATGGATGGAGGAACTTGTTGGATAGCGAGAGGTGGGTGTTTTTTCGCCGAAGTATATGGCGAGGTAGGTTAGCCCATGACTTATGTTCTGTGGTACTGGAAGTGAGTGAACAATTAGAGAAAATAAACCGCGCTGCGCCATCTTGAATTCAGTCTAACATGTTAATATGGTTCACTTGGTGAGGGTCCGATATAGAACAAGCATATTCGACTTTAGCTCTGAGGAAAGTAAAATATGCTAGACGTTCAACATAGGTGGGTGCACGTCGAAGGTTACGGTGAAAGTAGCCAAGCATGCGGTTAACACCGTTACTTATAATGTTAATGTCTGAGAACCATGGCATGTCGGAACGAAGGCTCATACCAAGGTATTTGTAAGGGCTAACTGAGGAAATAATGGAAACATTGATTACATATTCACGAGAGGGATAGGACAGCCTGCGGCGGAAAGATGAAAGGGTTGACTTGTTAGTATTCAAGCTCATTAGCGATTTTTGCACCAAGTTTCGATGAAAAATATATCAATTTGAAGGGCTAGTACGTCGTCATCATTATTAATTTGTCGGCAGAACAAGCAATCGTCAGCCAATAACCATATTTCTGAAAAAAAGTTAGCTGATAGGTACTTAATATATACACGAAAAAGCAGGGGTCAAGTACCGTTCCCTGTGGAACTCCAGAATCTACGGGGGAGAGTGCGTAGACAAATTGTTGTCGGTTAGTTAGAAAGCTACGTATCCAATCAAATGTGTGCGTGCTAAGATTTAGTATCGAAAGTTTTTGAAATAATCGGTAGTGAGGTACATTATCAAAAGCCTTCTCGAAGTCAAGGACCAACGCATCAACGGGAGTGTTAGCGTCAAGACGAACTGATATCGTTAATAAAGAGTGCAAGTTGGGTGTCCCACCAGATACCTTGTTGGAGACCATGCTGGTTAGGGTGAAAACATTTACTGAAAGTAGAAAATTGACAATTTGACAATAAGAAACCTTTTCCATTAGTTTGGCAAAAAACATTTGTCAGGGATATTGGACGGTAATCTTTTTAAGGAACTGAATGACCTTGCCCACATTTCAAACCAATGAAACCACGCCAGAGCAGAGGTCCTGCTGAAATATGTATGGACAAACAATGTTTGTAATGTGCTTAGTGCATTTCAATATTTTTTTAGTTTTGCCATCAATCCTGGCGGATGATGTTAGCTTTAGGGGATCGATTATTTTAGAAATTCCAGGAGCGTTGAACGCGTTGAACGTAATTTCTGGTGCCAGTGTATGATCGTATAGGGGCAAGGGAAACAAGGTGTGAGATGGTTCACGGGTAAATACTGAACAGAAGGCGGTATTAGATACATGCGCAACGTCCTGCGTAGGAGGCTGACGACTTTCCTGGTCACACAAATATAAAGTGTTAAAGGGAGCGGGTTTGCGAAATTCCAGAATTCTTTTGGGTTAGTTCGTATCATATCAAGCAAAAGTGAAGCAAAAGTTATTGTTGGGCATGAGCAGTGATTGAAAGAAAGAGCTTTTGGGTGTCGCGCTGAAATTCCGAAGCAGGTTTTGTGTCGAACAGTTTTGGGTGCCAGAATTGACGTTTCTTTTTGTTCGTAAGTCGTTTGAAAGATGATGGTTGAAATTTCCGGAGTCCGCCACTACGCCGTGCTTCATAATCAAAGTGGTTTTGGCACGTAAAATCCCATAATCTAATTTTTTTTCTGTTCAATATGTCGCCTCCATGAAAGCTTATTTGTAATGTGCACTCCGAGGTACTTATAACTTATAACACTCGGACATACAGCATACTGTCTGCAGCGATAATCTTATCGTATTTAGGCTTTACACGGGACATCATGGCGATGGCAGAAATGCACCGAGAATGACCATATAATTGCCATCGAAATGTAATGTCAGGCGTAACGTTAAGAGGAAAGAAGACAACGGTCTGAATTAAACAGTCTACCGGGGTAACCAAAATTGTATTTCACGTAAACGGAAAAAAAAAGAAAACGAAGAGCTGGGCTGGTCATGTAATCCATATGACAAGTCACAACATGGGTGCCACGGGTAGGGAAATACCGTCGAGGACGCCATAGAATGAGGCGGTTTGATAAAATTAGACAATTTGTTTCCACAGTATAAAATCAGCTAGCACGAGAA
The DNA here is from genome assembly GCF_038994185.2 of Dermacentor albipictus. Classification (NCBI taxonomy): domain Eukaryota; kingdom Metazoa; phylum Arthropoda; class Arachnida; order Ixodida; family Ixodidae; genus Dermacentor; species Dermacentor albipictus. Next base: position 24,625,663 of record NC_091828.1, on the reverse strand, counting down.
AGAGGTAATTGGTGATCACCGGGAGGGGCCTACATCCTGGCAGTGGGCATAGACTTGGGCTTATGATAATGAAGTGGATAAATATGTGACATCTTTAGGTGCAATATCGCGTGTTTATCCACAGTGGCGAAAGAATAAACACCCCTATATTTTTAGTTCCTCTTCAAGGAAACACCTCTAATTCGTCAGCGCCCTTAGCAGGTGCTGGATTTTTCTTTAAAGGTGCATGCTTACAACTACCATAGAGCTCCGGAAATATTGCTGTACCTAGGAGAGTGTAGATACACTGCTGCAGTCTTTAGACAAAACACAATGTATGCTACGATGGTCCTCGACGATAAAGCTGGGCAATGAAAAGGCGTTAGCGATCTCTTACCATAAAAAGCGGTGCAATGACTCTACCCTTCAGGATGTCGGGCCATGCCCTCCATGGGACTAGTGGCAAGGGCCCATAAATGCTAGCCACCCAGAACGAGGATCTGCTCTACAGGTATACCCATATAAACGCCGCCTCGCAGAGCACCACGTGAGGTGCTTTAGTTCGGCGGAGAACAATGAGCGAATGCAAAAGCGTTTAGAGTTACGTGTTCAAAACCACCGATGGCCATATAAAAGAACTTCCGGGGAAACTGGCGCTTGGCTTCGCGATGTACAAAGCCATACGAATCTCTGTGAGTGCATGTCTGTGGTCGCTTTAATTTTGGCTCTACGCCAAACAAAGGCTGTCATTACCACCTTACATATATGATTCATCACATAAAACGTCATTATTTATCATTGCTGCCTAGGCGCAGCGATTCAACCAGGTGACCTTACACGACACGCGCAATTCACACATTATGGTCTGACAATATGTATCAGGAAGCCACTTTCGAGAGGACCGATGCACCGCCCAGGAGACCTACTTTGGAGCAGAAAGAACCCGGAACCGCTACCGCTCCCCTGCCTCCGACCGTACTGACGCCACCACCAGCCTTCCGAGCCTCCCGATCACCATCCCCTCGGCCGCGATTCACGTCACCATCGCCTCGGCGCCGTCTCGTGTCGCCCCCACCGGGAAACTAGCCAGCGCGGCCGATGGAGGTGAGGTCGCTGGAAAATGTGTGCTGCCGACTCAACTGCCTCCAACTATTTTCATGTTAAAGAATAAGGTTCAGGTACTGATTGATGGGGTCTCCACAATGGCTTTAGTCGACACGGGAGCAACTGTCTCAGTCATGAGTGTCGGGTTTAAAGGCCTTCTGGGACGCAAGGTTATGTTTCGTTGGGACCAGTGCACAAGTTTCCGTGGAGTCAGTGGTGAAGCATTATACCCGGTTGGTGTGTGTAACGTGGATGTGTCTTTGGGTGGGAAAGTTTTTAATGCAGAGTTTACTGTTCTTCCTCGCTCCTCGCATGACGTGATTCTGGGGATTGACTTTTTGCAGTTGTGTGGTGCGAATGTTGATTGCCGGACGGGAGAACTCAGTGTCGACACCAGTGTTTCACCTGTGCTCTTTGAAGGTGAAGCTTGCCCGGAGAGTGTGTTGTGCGTGTCTGAGGATACAGTTGTGCCCGCCTTATCCGCGATGCGTGTTGCCGTCGCCTGTTCATCTCCGACTCCTATCTCGTTCGATGCTGCAGTGGAACCTGTACATCGGAACTGCCTCAAGAAAAACGTATTAGTTCGGCACTGCGTGGTCTCAGTGACCAATGGATGCGCGGGGCTGTGGGCGCTAAACTGTTCCACTGAAGCGGCAGTGCTACCTCAAGGCCTAAAGATTGCCACGTTTCCGAAAGACTCTCCCGTATCGGTGGCAGTACTTGCAAAACTCCCCGATGGAGGAGCAACCAGTGTCACGAGCTCCGGGAGCTCGAAGATACATTCCATGATTGATAAGTCACTCAGCGATAATGAGCGTCAAGTTTTGATGGCCCTGCTTACGAAACATACATCGGTATTCGACTTTGCGCAGCACGATGGACCGCCATCAATTCCTGCGTCCAGAACTCGTCACCGCATCAACACAGGAGCCCCCCAGCCAATCCGACAAAAACCCTATCGTGTATCCCCATCAGAACGCAAGATAATCAGCGATCAGGTCCAAGAAATGCTGTGCAAAGGCGTCATTCGAGAATCATCTAGTCCTTGGGCAGCCCCCGTAATATTGGCGAAGAAGAAAGACGGTACGTGGCGGTTCTGTGTTGATTACCGTCGCCTAAACGCCGTTACTACGAAAGATGTATATCCACTCCCACGAATTGACGACGCCATCGACTGTCTCTTTGCGGCATCTTACTTTTCCTCAATCGATTTACGGTCAGGTTACTGGCAAATTCCTATACACAAGGACAAAAGGGAAAAGACAGCATTTGTAGCACCCGACGGACTATTCGAGTTTAACGTGATGCCTTTCGGGTTGTGTAACGCGCCCGCAACGTTCGAAAGGTTCATGGACACGATATTACGCGGCTTAAAATGGGAAGTTTGCATGTGCTACTTAGACGATGTTGTGATCTTCGGGCAAACGTTTAGTGAGCACAACAAACGTTTGGATTTGGTCTTGAACTGCTTGGAGAAAGCGAGTCTTGTGCTCAATTCAAAAAAATGCCGTTTTGGGGAACGGCAAACTCTTGTGCTAGGCCATCTGGTCGCTAAAGAAGGCATCCGACCAGATCCGCAAAAGACTGCGGCCGTAGAAGCATTTAGAGTACCCAACTCTGTCAAGCAGTTAAGAAGTTTCTTGGGCTTGTGCTCCTATTTTCGCCGATTCATTCCCCGGTTTGCTGACATGGCTCATCCCCTTACACGCCTTCTCCAAAAAGGCGTTCCCTTTGAGTGGACTGCAGATTGTGACTCATCGTTTCGCCAGCTCAAGTTCCTGTTGACATCCCAACCAATTCTTCGCCACTCTGATCCTTCATCACCAACTGAGATTCACACCGATGCCAGCGGCGTAGGCATCGGTGCTGTGCTAGTTCAGCGTGTTGGCGACAGAGAGCACGTGATCTCTTACGCTAGCCGGTCCTTGAGCCGCTCCGAGCGCAACTACACAGTCACCGAACAAGAGTGTCTGGCGGTCATCTTCGCCGTGCAACGGTTTCGTTCGTATCTCTATGGGCACCCCTTCACTGTCATAACAGATCATCATTCGCTATGCTGGCTTGTGAATCTGCGGGATCCCTCAGGACGACTAGCGCGCTGGGCCCTCCGTCTACAGGAATACGATTTCGTTATTTGCTACAAAAGTGGCCGGCGGCATGCTGACGCTGATTGTCTCTCTCGGATGCCACTTGAAACAACTGAATGTGATGCGGACAATTTTGATGAGTACATCGCTTTTGTGTCCCTGGAATTTCCGGATATGGGTACCGTCATATCCGAGCAGCACAAGGACGAGAGCTTACAACCGCTCTTCGCGGCAGCACACGAGTCACCTGCGGGCAGTCGCTTTCGCCTATGGGATGGTGGCGCGCTGTATAAGAAGAGCTACTCGACCACCGGTGCACGCTACCTTTTAGTTGTCCCCAAGAACCTTCGCCACCAAGTATTACACGCCATGCACGATGACCCAACTTCCGGTCATCTTGGTTCCACACGGACACACTACCAGGCTCAAGAACGTTTTTACTGGCCTAAGATGCGGAAAGATATCGAACGGTACGTCGCCAGCTGCTCTAAATGCCAGCGCTACAAGCGTCCGCCACAAGCGCCACATGGCCTGCTTCAACCAGTTCCCCCTTCTAGCGTCCCCTTTGAGCAAGTTGGTATATATCTTCTGGGCCCTTTCCCGCGATCCTCCAAGGGTAATCGTTCGGTTATCGTTTGCGTAGATCACCTTACCCGCTATTGTAAGACTGCCGCATTGCCATCGGCCACAGCTACAGAAGTTTCTATCTTCTTGCTGGCTAACATTATACACCGACATGGACCTCCTCGCACAGCAATCAGCGATCGTGGGCGACAGTTTACCGCGGACGTTGTTGAAGAAACCCTTCGTCTGTGTTCATGTAGCTTCCGCCATTCTACGCCCTACCATCCACAAACTAATGGTCTGGTCGAGCGCACAAACAGAACGCTTGCCAACATGCTGTCCATGTACGTCGATACAGCACACAAGAATTGGGACAGTATCTTGCCTTTCATTACCTATGCCTTCAATACCGCGAGACACGAGACCACCGGTTACTCACCATTTTTCCTTCTGTATGCTCGTCCGCCGCGCTACACCCTCGACACAATATTTCCCTACTTCGCTCACGACAACGAATCAATTGATGAGGTCCTATGTCGAGCAGAAGAAGCGCGACGCCTCGCTAGGCTACGCACCATAGCATCGCAGGACCGGTCCAAGATACGCGATGACGGGCGTCACCGCCACGTTTACTTCGATCCTGGTGATCTTGTGTGGCTCTGGACGCCGTTGCGGAAGCGTGGCTTGTGCCAGAAGTTTCTCGCCCACTACGTCGGCCCTTACGTTATTCTGGAGCGCCTCAGCGATGTAAACTACCGCATTGCGCGTCTCACGAGCAGTGGACGACGCTCGGCCAAGGCTGAAGTGACACACGTCGCGCGTCTGAGGCGTTACAACCCACGAGATGCCTGACTCGCCCGGCGGGCTTCGTCTGCCAGCGGGGAAATGTCAGAAGCTGTCATGAACCACGCCTGCCGCGCAAACAACCAGATGAAAGAAGGAAGAGAACGACGTGAGCCAAGCTGCCGCGAGACCGCTCTTCAACAACCGCGCCTATCAACCAGATTCATCTGGTTCTGCATTAAAACACCTCGTGTGTAACAATATATTAAAAAAATTAAGAAAATTACAATAACTAATGGGATGAAGCCCCGACTGTACTATTCCTTATTACTGGGTCTCAAGAACACGCATATACGCGGACATATAAGTACAACTTTTTTGTTGTAGCGCGTTCTTTGATATAGCATGGTGGATGCGTCGCATTTTCTCCTCACAAAGTGAAAGACTTGAAAAACTATGCATCAGTATAAAGACCGATTGCAGTGTCCATGTGCCTGAATAAAATACATACTAAAACATTTTTGCAGCTAATCAGCTCAGGACGCTTGTTATAATTTTCTAATGGAAGCCGAGGAGTAGTGGAAACATATTTGCTTATATTTTAAGAATATAAGTTTCTATATACCCGTACTTCAAATGTACTACAATACCCTTTGGCGTTCTTATTAACTTTTTTATCAAAAGCATTCCTCAAGTACTACGAGGCAATCGTAACTGTAATCTCGAATCCGGCAACATTCGTGTCTTCAGTTAGCATGTGTGGGCTTATTGACCAGTTGCCTTCACTCGAAAATGTCACGTACTCGTGACACCTACAGCAAAAAGGATGTAGCACATCTGGCGGCAAGGTACGTGTCTGGTGGCGCTGACTAAGACTCCAAGGGTTAGTTCTAGTATTCACGCATAAATACCCCAGAAAGTTGATGGGGAAACGGTGCCGCGATAGCTCAATTGGTGGAACATAGCAAATGTAATGCGAAGACGTGGAATCCTTCCCAACCTGCAATTTGTTTTTCCCTCCTCTTTCACTTCGATTAATTTAGCGTTTATTACATTTAATTAGTATATATATATATATATTTATATATATATAGTTTCCAGAAATTTGATTCCGATTGCTATGGGGCAAACAAGCTATGCAGACTGCGATAATGAGCAAGTGGGAGATGTCATAAAACTCACAAGTGGTCATTGGTGACTTCGCGACGTTATATGACAAAAGGAACCCTAGCGCTGAAGCATGAGTCCTACCTTCATGGCCGACCTCGGGAATAGCATAACCCCTCACATAATATACATGGCCTATGCGTTGGAAGTTTGCAGCTTTTTCTGTTGGCGTGAGTTTGGAGGCCTAATTGAGCGCCGTTTACCAATTAAGTACCGAGGATTGACACAACAGTATTGGGAATTTTATTGTTGTCACGCCGTTGATTAACAAGGAAGGAGCGCTGAATGTATGCAAAGCGCGGTAAAGCTAAAAAATATAAACATGGGCATTCTGTGTGAGGCTTGCATAAGGCGCCTATAAAATAAGCATGAAAGTTTCCCATCAGCCTACACACAAGGAATCTGGACACAGGAGCCTATAGGAATACAAGCATATCAGTTCTCTGTACTTTCAAACTAAGCACTATGCACGTTACAAAGAAGTGAGAGTAAATGTCGATGGTAACGTCCGTTGCATGGACTGGACATACTATGGCTATCTGTCGATAACTCGAAGTGATACAGAGCAAGGAAACGCTGTATCTTAGGTATACCAAATATAAGAAATACAGCGTATATGCACAGCAAAATATTTCATGATAAATATATTACCATTGAAAAAATGTTACTGTTTTTTTTTGTTCACCTTCTACTGTTGAAGGCATGCGTAGAGCGGAGTGTTTCAGAAAGTACAGCGAATTACTCGCCATATCTCGAATCACAATGAGAACACTACCCCACAAAAAAGGTCAGTGAAAAGTTTATTCGCAGGACAAGGTCGAAGCGGTCGCGAAAGAAGCCGCTTTGAGAGCATCGTTTGAATTATCGCTACTCGTACGGTGTTTATTTTTGGCAATTTATTACAAATACAAAATTTTAGAGCCTTCTACTTTAGAAAAGAACTAGTCGGAACTTACGCAAGCTAAACATAACTATAGAAGCAAAGTTTCTCCTAGGTGTCTTCGGCCACATTGGGATGGTAAAAAAAAAGCACCCTGACTAGCATCGAAAACTACGATGCAAGCTACAACCTTCTTTTGACAGAATGCGTCGCCCTCGATGAGCGAAAGCGTCGAGAACTTCACATTTCACCACAAAGCAGTCCGCGTAAAAATAGTTGAGAATACGTTAAGCATAAATATGCAATTGTCAGAATTTAAGCCTTACGTTCGGAATCCGTGTAGGATAGAACATGTACGAATATGCTGAAGCACAACGCAAGATTGGATATTGCAGGCCGTCCGAGCCATGGACGCTGGGAAAGCCAAATTGAATTTCCGACCACGTCAAGCGCGTCGCCTTTTACGCATAGCAAACGCCCTCCTGTCGCAGGAGATTGGCTTTCTGGCTGTCTTCAGAAAATGTTATTGCACATGGCGGAATATGCAGCTCATAGGAGGCGAAAGAGAAATACTCATTGAATCCTTAAACCTGTTGCTTATTTATTTTCTCCTGCCGCGCTGCGGTATATGGGGACGTATAGAAACTCGAACCTAAATTGCTTAGACTTCTTTGCCTTTGCTTAGATTCATACCACAACCATAGGAAACATCATAGCATAATGCCTACTATGTTCCGGTCCTCTTACCACCAAATGTCATGCTGTAAATCCCTATAGCCGCTTTTGTAAAGGAACTTCCATGAGTAAGCAGAAAGAAAAGGCATCATAATGGAATGGCTTCAATTCCCCTTGAATTTGTGGACTTCAGGACTCTGCTCAGCAATAGGACGCATAAAACGGCGACAAAGCTGAAGCTTTACGTTTCCTTACCATATGCACAATAGATGGTGAAGCACAAAAATAACAACGATGGCGTTCCGGCTCAGTAAAGTCTAAAAAAATGAAATTCACGCAGACCTGCGACAGTAAAAATCTGCGGGTAGACAGGAGTATTTACGATGAAAGAAAGTTCAGATTTCAGCCTCAAAACAGTGTAGCTGTTGATAGAAAGAAAACAGGAAGTACCCTAAACAACAATAAAGAAATCGATTTATAATAAAAAAGCATAGCATAACGTATCTCAACTTTGTAATTTGTCAACGTCGCCTCGCACAGCGTTTCCACTCTACGAAGCGCGTCAAAACCGCTACTTCGTCGTAAAGCTCTGCCGCCTTTCCGGCCACGCCTGGAAATGGTGATCAGACTGCCCGGGGCACACCACAAGGCGTTAACCGTCCATCGATCGCACCTTGAAGACGTGGAAGGAAGAGCGCAGCAGCCAAAAACCCGGGCAGTAAAAAGAGCGCAGCGGCGTGAAAGCGAAGCAACGCGGATTGCCTTCTCGTCCGCCTCTTCTCCGGTGCAACCACGGATTTTTCAACGCTCGCCTAAGATAGCAGCACAAACGGAAAAGCGGTTTTGAATGTAGATGCGCTCGTGGTCATTGTGCACTTTAATATATTTGTATTCTCGCCGATTTATGTTCAAGCGAGATTCCGCAGGAAGGTGTTCTTCTGCGCTTCCTGAAACCAGCGTTTTGACAGCGAGTGCCGGCGCTCATTGAGTGAGACGTATTCACGTCTACCTAGGCGCGCGGGACAACATGACTGGTTTTTTACACAAAAATTTATTGTTTACAGTTTTATGCGGCCGATAAAACTACTATCCTTACATCGTATAGCTACCTAATAATTTGCTATTTTAATCAATTCTTCGCTTTTCGCGCGATACCTGCGACTCTTTTCATATTCGGTCCCTTCAGTACATACTTTATGAAAGATATATACACCAGTCATTTGTATGTTTTATTTTTTAGTGAAATATTTCACAATGAAGATTTAATAAATGGCTCCTTATAAACTGGAGTCGGCGCATACCACAAAACATGGGCGTCTGTAGTGACTTTCTCGACGTGTAGTATTAAGCATCGGCATATACTATGCGTTAACAACATGACTCAGTAACAACTTGTAGACAGCTCCGATTATCAGTTCCCTTCATCTACTTCTTGAAGACAATTCCTTCTTAGTCGACTTGAGACAGATTCTGCGTAGCTGGGATCTGGGTATCTTGTGACTACTTCTAGAAAGAAACGGCTTGTCAGGTGATTTGTCGATGTCGTATGATCATCATAATGGTATTAAATGATACCTCTTTATCGCGAGAAGGAGAAGTTCAGAGAGTAATGGTCTAGAGAGCAATACCATCAACGTACAGAAAGGGCTCTAACAAAAGGCAGTATCATATTGATAAGTGCAGGAACCCACGTTGAGCTGAATGAGGTTTTGTTGAATAGCCGCATGTCACACATGATTGAAGGTTTCAGTCAGGTCAAGTGCCAATATTGCTTTGGTGAGATGTGGCAGTTCATGAGTTAGTACCTCTTATTTGATTTTGAGCCTTACGTATTGGGTAGAGAGCGCTGCCCTGAATCCGAACATAGTAAAAGGGTAGAGTTGATTTTTTCTCCGAGAATCTTGTTCGGCGATTGAGGATTGCATGTTCCATAAGTTTGCCTGTCCATCAAATGAGAAAGACTGGGCGCAAAATAGCTCTAGCTAATTTGTCATCTCGATCTATCGAGCGGTTTGCCTGGCTCTGTGATGAAAGTAACCTCTTCATGTTTTCATTGGGGAGGCAGTTCACCTCGTTCCCCGTGCTGGTTAAGATATACGGTTAGGGCCATGATCGAGCCTGCATCCACATTACGCAGAGATTTGTTGGTGACGCGATCAGGGTCCGGTGCCGAGGTAGTGTGCAGCTGATGTAACGCTGCTTGCACCTCTGGCTCCGCTGTGTGGCTGTCTAATTCCGAGTTGAGGAGACCTCCGTAGTCAGACATGGACTCCGTCTCGCGCTGCGGAAAGTAGGTTTGAATTAGGGTATGTGCTATGTCCTCACCTCACTGCTTCGTTATGTGGAGCAGTCGGGTTATTAGTTTGCTAGTTTCCTCCTTGGCTTCAGATCCGAACAGGCGACATAGGAACGGCGACGCTTTCTTTAAATCGAAGGCTTCCATCAGGCCTATTGCAGACCTGTGTTCGTTGTTGAGAGGAGAGGTTAGTGGTATGTTCTGTGATGAGATCCAGGATGGTGGAAATGCATCGCCGCAATGCCCAGCTGTGCCAGCGTCTTTCCGTACTTGGATAAGCTTCCCATACGTGTAGCTAACGGCTGTTGACCACCTCGTTTTCCTGACCAGCAGGGATTTGTTTAGTCCCAAATTTTATATGTTCGTGAAGCTGGGTGACCCATTACTCCTAGTTTGAAATGGAGGTGACTTGTTCCTGCTTTCGAATTTTTCTAAATTTATCCCAGTTCAGAATAGGCTTGAGTTGGTACCGCAATCTGAGATTACCTGACTGAAGGGCGATGCCATTTATATAATGGCATCTGCCTAAGGTAATCACTGCGTTCCCCCAGTGTAGTCGGCTGATGTTCCTAACGATTAAGCCCCGAACGTGTCCCTGCTCACGCTATTTTCTATGCGGGTAGCTTGCATGGTGTCTGTCGCAAGGGATAGCCTGTGCTGCTGGATGAAATCGTAGAGTTGTTTCCCTTCCATGGTGAAGGCCCTGTATTCCCACAAGGCATGTGAGGCAATAAAGTCACCTACTGTGACAACTGGAATATTGCCTGCGATGGAGAGGGCCCACACTAGAGCGTGCAGAATGTCTGCTGGTTTGTCGCGGAGGTGGCTGTAGATATTTAAGGTTAAGAAATTTGAGAGCGTAACTTGCGCGGTAGCAGCTTAAGAAAGATGCAATCGGGACATAGGTATGATAAGTCGTGGTTGACACGCCGAATATTACGATGAACATACGTTGTTACCTGCGGTGTGGAGGAGTTTTGGGGCAGCATAGCTAGATAGCGGCTAACTTACATTGTTTCTTTCGTTCCTGTACGGCTATCACATGTGGCATGGGCATTGCATGCCTGCTGCCAGTGGAGGAATAAGTTGTCTTTGTTGCGTTGGAGCCCTCTACAATTCCATTGCCAGATTCGTATAGGCTGAGAGAAAGAGTGTTTATCCGAGTAGTGAGAAGTCATGATGAAGTGGGAGATGGAGGGCGAGGAAGAAGGAAGAGGAATGGGCGCTGGGGAAGGGAAGAAAGCTGTTAGGTCTGCGATGATCTCTTCCATACGCGCAAATCATTTCGCGATTTGTGTGAAGCCGATGTCCACTCTTTCTTCTGCTTTGTTATGTGGTCCGCAAGAGCTTGGGCTGATGTGACTGAGACATTGTTATTGTTTTCTTGGGTACCTTTTATCTTGTGTGGGCAATCATCTGCCGAGGGTTGATTTTGCTCTGAATGGTCGGTAATATCCGCGGGGAGGGGGTCATGGATTTCCACTGGTTCGAGGCACATAGTGGGTAAGAGAGATTTGGGATGTGTTATAGTGCATTTAAACGCTGGAGTATTAAAGACACTTGTTGTTTGAGGTCCTGGTTTCATTTGTTGAGACGGTCTATAGAGGACTGATAGTATAGTTCTCGGAAATCTGAGCGACTTTTGGAGCATTGGGAGAAGCTATCTACCCAGCTCACATTTTGCCAGTCCTGCTTCATCGTGCGTGTGTCCCGTTGGGGCTTCTTGCTTCTCGTCCGGCCTTCTCTGGCTGCCGGCGTCAACGGAGAGTATGAGGCCAGGCCTCTTTCGAAGTACGATATCGTGTGGCGTTGAAGTGGTCCGAGAATTTGGGTCCACTGGGCCTCTCCACGCTGGTATTATTTACGGCAAAACCTGTCGCCCGTTTGGTGATTCTCGGCGTACGCAATGCAAGTGTGGTGTGGGAGCACTGTTGGTCGGCCAGGTGTTCTCGCCAGTCGAGGCAGTGGGGGCGCATGGGCTCCGGGCACACATCCCATTGGTTTCCTGTCCTTCGGCAATTCGTGCAGGCCTCCAGTTTGCGCCCCAAGGAAGCTAGTCTGTCCCGGCATGCCCTTGACATCGTGAAAGCATTTTTTGACAGATTTGTTTATGTGAGGTCAGCCTGGGTGTTGGATTTCGCAAGGCCACTGCTCCCCTGCAATGCCTCCAGCAATGCTCGCTCTGCGAACGCTGCCATGTTGACTCCAGCGTTTGGGCGATAAACAACTTTGAAGTCATCCGTCGGCAACTGCAGGATCAGTCCTCACCTAAGGCGTGCCGTGGCCGTTGGGATGTCCATACGCTACACCGTCGTTTTGACTGTGTCTTGGAAGACGCCTAGTGTCTTGACTGCAACGCTAGCGTTTTCCACCTTGGAAAGTGCATTGGTCTTGGATTTCTGCTTATGGAACTGTTTTCTCGCGTGCAGCACTTCTTTCCGCTCATCCGGATTAAGCACGGTAGCTGGAAAGTCTCTGCCTGTGACTGCACTCCATGGTGCTTGATTGTCGTGGAATGCGCATTCCTGCCGTTAGCACTACCGGCGTTAGGGTTATTGGCGCCGGCACCCGCTCCGCTCAGTGCTAAGCGAAGCCAATTGAAAAATATTTGCGCGTACGGCTGAACTCCAGTACTCACAGTTCGTTCCCTCGATTAAACTGTCCCTTTCAACATCAAACTTGATGTAATCAAGTCATCCCGAACACTGACAGAGCTTGATGTAGTTGGGGCCCATTTTAGGTCCGTTCGTGTTGCTCCGCCCCTAGCGGTGACCTCCATCATCAATGCACTTTCTCCGCCATACATAGTCATTGGTGACGTAAACGCTCATAGCCCTCTATGGAGCGGCTCTCGTTGCGGTTTATGTTTTTCGCTTGCTTCAGATGCATGTTTGCTTAATGAGAAAGAGCCATGCTACTACAGCCGTACACATAACACGTAGTCCTCCATGTACTTAAGCATAGTATAGAGTACACTAATGCCGCACTGGAGTGGTTCGTTCTTAAGAACCTCTTTGGGAGCCACCACTTTCCACTTATGGTAAACTTAACAAAACAAAACGGATGCTCGCTACATTTTCTCCGATGGAACCTTAACTCAGCCAACTGAGAACTGGTCTGAGAGCTGACGTAGTTAGGACGAGATTACATTGTCCCTTTTATTGTCGATGACGCTGTGGCATGTCTAACGTGTTTTATTATTGAGACTGCTACTAAATGTTATAAACACCTAATGGACTGTCTAGTAAGCGTAGAATCCCACGGTGGAACGACGAATGCAAAAAATACGGAAAAACAAAGCCTGGGGATTGCATCGTGACTCTGCAACTGCCCAAAACCTAATTATACTCAAACGTGCCAAGCCGAAGGGCAGAAGAACGCGTCCACGAGCTCAGAGAGAAAGTTGGGAAAGGTACACCTGCAGTATAAATTATTCCAAGGACGTGAAGAAAGTCTGGAAAAAGGTAAAGAAATTAATAAGACGGGACTTGCATTCCCTACCATTCGTAAGTAGCCAAGTTGATAGCGTGGAAGCTCATGTGGATTGTCTAGGTGAACACTGAATTCGTATCAAGAGCATTGCACAGTACACAAACTTTCCTGAGGTTCAAAGAACACGTAGAGTGGCAGCCCCTTAATGTGTAGATTCATCGAGTGAGGCTTACAATCGCCCATTTAGCTTAGCTGAATTTAAGGCATATCTCACTTGCTGCAACAACTCTGGCCCAAGTAGCCATTGCATCATGTATGGCATGAATGAGGGTACACGCTGAAACACTGAAAACCCTTCTGTCTTTCTTCGATGCCGTGTGGGTGGCTGGATATATTCCGTTCTCGTGGAAAGAAGCTACAGTCATCCCGATACTTAAACAATGCAGACACCCCTCCTCAGCCAGCATTTCGATGAGGGCGAAATGCGAAAACAGCCTTGTACTTAGATTTATATTAGAGCACAATTTTCTGTGGCTGTGAAGAGAAAGCTACGGAGGCAAAGCGCGCACAAGCGACAGCGCTTCGGAAAAGAGTTTCGCGTTTTAATCCACGTTAGTTTAGGCTGGGGAAGAGAAAACACAAACGCAAGCTTACTTGCAACGGTTAATTACCGCACAAAAAAAGAAAAGTGAGTGTAAAGGTTTACTTATTTTGCAGCTTTTTTCTTGCGCGTCTAGGCAAGCGCGAAACCATCGCACGTGGAAGCGGCGTGGATTCAGCGTGTATTCAGAGCAACCAAAAGCACTGTCGAACGCTGCCGAACTACACGGCACTGAAACATATGTGCCGCAGCCACGCATCCATAGCTTTCTCTTAATAGCCACAGAATGTTGTCCGCTAGTATAGGTGCACGGTAGAGAACACAAGGTGGCACAAATTTTCTGCGTCTTCCCTTACGGTATGCCTGAAAATCTGATTGGCATTTCGGCACATCAAAGTAATTAAATTTTTTTTAATCCTCAACCAGCAGCTGCAAGCCAATTGCGGTAACAAGCAGTCTGTCAAAACTGGTTTAAAAATTAAAAACTGGCGCTTAATATGTTTCCTAGGAAATCAAATACTAGACCCCTTCCAGTGTGGTATACGAGAAGGTACGTCCACAATATCCCCCATGTTTCGTATTAAGGCACACATTTGCGACGCTGTTATACTTAGAAAGTTCTCTCTGCCAGCATTTCTAGACCTAAGGGAAACTTAGGATATGACATGGCGCTTCGGAATTCTTCGAGATGTTTCGGTGACTGGTGTCCGCGGAAACATGCTAAGCCCAATCGAACGTTATGCACATTCCTCGTAAAAGTGGGCAGATCCTTATCTAAGCTATTGATCCGAGATACCGATGTGCCACAAGGGGGCCTGCTTAGTTTCAGACTTTGCATTGTAAAAATGAATTCTTCTAATACAGTCATCTAACGCACGATGTTTTATTCTGTTTATGGCAACGATGTCAAGATAGGCTTTGAATCATGCCCTAATGCCATCTGCGAACGACAAGTGCAGCTTGGAATAAACGAATTGTGCAAATTGGCAGAGGAAAATAGGTTTGAAATACATACCCAGACCATACTAATCTAAACAAAGAGAGGTCTTACACCAGTGCCAGATATTGCGGTTGAGGGAGATGAACTCTCTGTGAACAATTAACACAATTTCTTGGGAACGATTAGGCTCTATGCTCACATTTAATCCCCATAATAAATATGTGAAGGTAAATGTCTGTATACAATGAACCTTCAGAAGCTTCTGTCATGCGCGACACGGGGCAGCAACTGGAAACGCCTTCTTAACTTCTATAGGAGCTTTGTTCACTATCGTCTTGACTATGGTGCTACAGTGCGTCATTGCGGAACCCCTTGTCCACTAAAAATGCTAGACATCGTTGACCGTTTAAGTATCCGCCTCGCAACTGGTGCTTTCAGGACAAACCCTGTAGAAAGCCTCCACGCAAAATCAAGAAAGTGGTCCCTCCGGCTACAGAGCTAATATTCCGCCTACACGTACTATCTGAAAGTTCGTTCAAGTCCTGAACGTCCATGTTACAAAACTGTAAACAATGTGTCCTTTGGCATACAATTTAATAATCGACCTACATCGAGGCAGCCTTTCTCAGTGCGGGTGTGGGAGGTCAGTGAAAAAATATGTATCCCACTGCTTGAACATCGACTATTGCCTCCAGCAAAGCTGCTACCGCCATGACAGCGGCAGCTGGTAGAATAAGACACATTCTTTATCAAGGTCCCAAATTACGCCACACAGACACATATTGCAATGCACTTCATTCATGCACGGAGTTTTATACTGGCCCATCGAGGTCACAGGCCGGCGTGTCTTTTGCAGCACTCAAACCACCCTTTTTGGAATCCGATGGGCTCCACCAGGAAACGAGTTATCTTTATGCGTGAAGCATATGCAATATTCTCGGCTGTTAAACATGTCAGGAACACAAATATACATACGCCATTATATTCACATTACAAAAAAAAGGTGCAGTGGTGGCGTAGAGGTAGAACACCCGCCTTGCGTGCAAGAGGTCCATGGTTCGAATCCCGGTGTCGGCGATTTTCCACCAGATTAAAAAAGAAGAAAAAATTCTGCGTGTTGATAAAATTGCATAAACAGGCCTGGAGTGTGGCCCGATCCCGGTGACCAGAGCCGGTAACGCACTCCCTCTCACCAGAGCAGGATTGGCGACCCTGGTGCAGTACTTGGCCACAACCTCCTATATGAACACAACAATCAAACCCCGGCCCTCAGTCCCCAGCAGCTGCGAAGCAACTGACCACGGCGGCGGTCAGATCTGCGACGCAGCAGAGGGTGCTAAGAATCACTGGCTCCGGAGAGGCCGCCATTGGAATATGAACCTGGCAACGTTTAACGCTAGAACATTATCTAGTGAGGCGGGTCTAGCAGTGCTATTGGAAGAATTAAAGGGCATTAAATGGGATATAATAGGGCTCAGTGAAGTTAGGAGGCCAAAAGAAGCATATACAGTGCTAAAAAGTGGGCACGTCCTGTGCTACCCGGGCTTAGCGGAGAGAAGAGAACTAGGAGTCGGAATCCTGATTAATAAGAATATAGCTTGTAACATACAGAAACTCTATAGCATTAACGAGAAGGTGGCAGGTCATGTTGTGAAACTTAATAAGAGGTACAAAATGAAGGTGGTACAGGTCTACGCCCCTACATCTAGTCATGATGACCAGGAAGTCGAAAGCTTCCA
The DNA here is from genome assembly GCF_038994185.2 of Dermacentor albipictus. NCBI lineage: Eukaryota > Metazoa > Arthropoda > Arachnida > Ixodida > Ixodidae > Dermacentor > Dermacentor albipictus. The sequence continues at coordinate 24,609,416 of NC_091828.1, read as the reverse complement.
TGAAGACGTGGAATCGGCGATAGGTAGAGTGAAAACTAAATACACCACACTAATGGGCGACTTCAATGCCAAGGTAGGCAAGAAGCAGGCTGGAGACAAGGCAGTGAGGGAATATGGCATAGGCACTAGGAATAGCAGGGGAGAGTTAGTAGAGTTTGCGGAACGGAATAATATGCGGATAATGAATACCTTCTTCCGCAGCGGGACAGCCGAAAGTGGACGTGGAGGAGCCCGAACGGCGAGACGAGACATGAAATAGACTTCATACTCAACGCTAACCCTGGCATCATACAAGATGTGGACGTGCTCGGCAAGGTGCGCTGCAGCGACCACAGGATGGTAAGAACTCGAATTAGCCTAGAGCTGAGGAGGGAACGGAAGAAACTGGTACATAAGAAGCCGATTAATGAGTTAGCGGTAAGAGGGAAAATAGAGGAATTCCAGATCAAGCTTGAAAAATTATAGACAGATCAGCTTGCTGTCCATTGCCTACAAAGTATTTACTAAGGTAATCGCAAATAGAATCAGGAACACCTTAGACTTCTGTCAAGCAAAGGACCAGGCAGGATTCCGTAAAGGCTACTCAACCATAGACCATATTCACACTGTCAATCAGGTGATAGAGAAATGTGCGGAATATAACCAACCCTTATATATAGCTTTCATTGATTACGAGAAAGCGTTTGATTCTGTCGAAACCTCAACAGTCATGGAGGCATTACGGAACCAGGGTGTAGATGAGCCGTATGTAAAAATACTGGAAGATATCTATAGCGGCTCCACAGCCACCGTAGTCCTCCACAAAGAAAGTAACAAAATCCCAATAAAGAAAGGCGTCAGACAGGGAGATACGATCTCTCCAATGCTATTCACAGCGTGTTTACAGGAGGTATTCAGAGACCTGGATTGGGAAGAATTGGGGATAAAAGTTAACGGTGAATACCTTAGTAACTTCCTATTCGCTGATGATATTGCCTTGCTTAGTAACTCAGGGGACCAACTGCAGTGCATGCTCACTAACCTTGAGAGGCAAAGCCGAAGGGTGGGTCTAAATATTAATCTACAGAAAACTAAAGTAATGTTTAACATTCTCGGAAGAGAACAGCAGTTCACGATAGGTAGCGAGGCACTGGAAGTGGTAAGGGAATACATCTACTTAGGGCAGGTAGTGACGGCGGATCCGGATCTTGAGACGGAAATAATCAGAAGGATAAGAATGGGCTGGGGTGCGTTTGGCAGGCATTCTCAGATCGTGAACAGCAGGTTGCCATTATTCCTCAAGAGAAAAGTGTATAATAGCTGTGTCTTACCAGTACTCACCTACGGGGCAGAAACCTGGAGGCTTACGAAAAGGGTTCTACTCAAATTGAGGACAACGCAACGAGCTATGGAAAGTAGAATGTTAGGTGTAACATTAAGGGATAAGAAAAGAGCAGATTGGGTGAGGGAACAAACGCGAGTTAATGACATCTTAGTTGAAATCAAGAAAAAGAAATGGGCATGGGCAGGACATGTAATGAGGAGGGAAGATAACCGATGGTCATTAAGGGTTACGGACTGGATTCCAAGGGAAGGGAAGCGTAGCAGGGGGCGGCAGCAAGTTAGGTGAGCAGATGAGATTAAGAAGTTTGCAGGGACGGCATGGCCACAATTAGTACATGACCGGGGTTGTTGGAGAAGTATGGGAGAGGCCTTTTCCCTGCAGTGGGCGTAAGCAGGCTGGTGATGATTATTACATTCACGGACTCTCCGGCTGTCGTAATCTCTTCAATATGTTTCTCAAAACGTAGAAATGCTGTACTAAAGTATTTTTCCCTTCCGCGCATAATATACACGCCTAACCAGGATGTCGCAATATTCATGGTTCATGGCCAGATTAAGTATTCTGTTATTCATGGTAATATTCTGGCAGATGAAATCACCACATCAGAAGCAACAAAAGTCTGTAGCAACAAAAACTCTGTAGCTGTCGCTGTCATGGACTTGAAGCTGTTGTTACTTTTAAAAAGCATAGAAGCTATTGGCAGCTCTCATGGGACACTGAAACACCTACTAAACCTGATGCTACAAAGGCACAGTTAAGGAATGGGCCACCCATAAAAACACGACGAACTGAGATAATCATCTATCGAGTCAGAACAGGCCCCACTTATGGCACACAGTCTCGTACCTGTTGGCTTGCGATGAGCCGTCTATCTGTGATAAATGTGGGGACACGTTCACTGTCCTCCACGTGCAGCTGGAATGTCGTGAACCGGAAATCTACGGGGAAATGCACTTTCCTCTGCCATGTCGTCAACAAATTCCACTCGACCCAGCAACGTTCCTTAACAATGAGCTGTTTTTTGACAGCAAATCAGTGTTAGCTTTCTTGAGTGATCATCATTTACCGCATGTTACACACCCCAACCACACGTAGCACAGCGTCTTATCGGAAGCTACTGCTGCGATTCTGCTGCGATTTAGATCACGTGCCTCCCCGTCCTTGCGTACGAGGGCCTGGGTGAGAGACTAATGCTCCTTGAATATTCCTACATTTAAATCTCCCTGTCACTTCGCAAAATATACGGTGTGCTCGTAGAGTCATGGTACATCATGACCGGTCACAAGAAAAACAACAAAACAAGATAAAAAGTGAAATCTTTACTAAATGAAAGCAAAACTCCCCAAGTTTCCGTAATATGATGTGCAAGGGCGTACGCACACAGGCCATGACGCAGCACCACGAACTGCGCAGCAGCGGATCAGCTCATGCCAGTTGAGATGTGGATGGTACAGAGGAAAGTTCAATGCGTTCTGCGGCTCGCTAAATGCGAACACGCGACCAAAGCACAACGTGAATGTCGTCGCCTGTACAACGAAGCACCACTACACTGGAAAAATATTTATCGGTGGGATAATAAGCTGAAGGATACCGGCAGCTCGTTAGACAAACCCCGATCTAGTAGCCCATCGGTAAGTGACGAATGCGTAGAGGCTATACGGGATAGCCACCTAAGGAGCCATAAAAAAATTTGTGCGTGCAAATTCTCGAAAATTACACCTAAGCAAGACTAATTTGGAGAGTTTTCCTCTTATTTGATGAAGATTTCACATTTCTATCTTGATTCGATCATTTCCTGTGAACGGTCAAAAGTGCACCTGACTGAACAGGCGGACTGCACTTTAACTACATAGCTGACCTAACATGTCGCAGTTTTTTTTTTATTATGGGGTCTTACGTGCCAAAACCACTTTCTGATTATGAGGCACGCTGTAGTGGAGGACTCCGGAAATTTCGACCACCTGGGGTTCTTTAACGTGCACCTAAATCTAAGTACACGGGTGTTTTCGCATTTCGCCCCCATCGATATGCGCCCGCTGTGGCCGGGATTCGATCCCGCGACCTCGTGCTCAGCAGCCTAACAGCATAGCCACTGAGCAACCACGGCGGGTATGTCGCAGTTTTGTATGCACGCAAGAGTATATTGTCACGTGATAGTGACGTATAATGAACACAGTAGCAATACTGCCGAAGACGAAGCTAACTTTTATTGGGCGAACCTGTGCCCACAAAAGACAGGCTACACGTAAAGAACGGCGACAACGGCGAACACAGTTGGCGATCGTCAAAATCTGATCAGCGGGTCAAGTGCGTCAACTTTTATACATCAGTCGTCGAATGCTCCTGAGTAACCGCTGGGACCCGCGTGCCTTCCACAAAGTTCTACACCATTCGCGTCGCGCATACATGCAATCAGATTACACAAGGTTCGGCGACAACAGACAGCGGATAGAAGCATCGATAACATTCTAGAAACTTCCGATACATGTAGACGGGTCCTGCGGTGAGCGACACTTCTTAGACGTTAAAAGCGCTCACCAGTAAAAGATAAACGAGTTCACGTGTCGATTCCCCCCTCTCAAAAGGCATCGTCCCGATGCTACAAACGTATCAGGAGAGTGAAACACAAAAGGTCACTTGTTAAACAAAGTAACAAAACAACAAAAAACGAAGCCCAAGGTGACACAATCCCAAAAAAAGTCCGAAGTTCAGCTATGCGATGTCCCCAAAGTTCAATAGCGCTGGTGGAATGGCTTAAGTCGCACAACATGAACTACTTCAGGTCGTGGGCGGCGCCGCTGTGATAGCGAAATGCCGTCTGGCACGACCTCATAGTCGAGTGCGCCAATGCGTCGGATGATATTGTATGGTGCGAAATAGCGGCGTAAAAGCTTCTCGCTCCGTCATCGTCAGGGTATATGGGCCCAAACCCAAACACGGTCGCCGGGCTGGTACTCGACGTAGCGTAGTCGAAGGTTGTAGCGTCGGCTGTCGGTCCTCTGTTGGTTTTGATCCGCAGGAGGGCGAGATGTCGGGCTTCTACGGCGTGCTAGAGATAGGTGGCGACGTCAAGATTCTCTTCGTCGCAAACGTGCGGCAGCATGGCGTCTAGAGTATAGTCGTCGGATTCCTGCCGTAAACCAGCTTCAAAGGCGTGATCTGTGCTGTTGCTTCCACCGCCATGTTCTAAGCAAAGGTTACGTACGGCAGGACCGCGTCCCACGTCTTGTGCTCAACGTCGACGTACATTGCTAGCATGTAGGCAAGGTTGCTTTTTCACGCGCTCCGTGAGGCCATTCGTCTGCGAGTGGTGGGCAGTTGTCCTCCTGTGGCTTGTCTGGCTGAATCGCAGAATGGTCTGGGTAACCTCTGCAGTCAAGGCCGTTCCTCTGTCGGTGATGAGGGTTTCTGGGTCACCACGTCGCAGCAGGATGTTCTCGACGGAAAATTTCGCCATTCGTCTGCGCTTCTTTTCGGTAGAGCTCTAGTTTCAGCGAAGCGGGTGAGAAAGTTCGTCACCACGATTATCCACTTATTTCCCGATGTTAACCTCGGAAACGGTCCCAACAAATCCATTCCAACCTGCTGAAATAGTCGGCAAGGAGGTTCGATCGGCTGTAGTAATCCTGCTGGCCTTGTCGGTGGTTTGTTGCATCGCTGACAGTCTCGGCATGTCTTGACGTAAAGGGTGACCTCGGCGGTCAGACGCGGCCAGTTATACCTTTCCTGTATCCTCGACAGCGTGCGGGAGAATCCGAGGTGCCCAGTGGTCGGATCGTCATGTAGGACGTGACGTACTTCTGGACGCAGCGCTAACGGAACAACAAGAAGGTAGTTGTCGCGGACTGGTGAGATTAAGTTCTTCTTCACGAGCAGGTTGTTTTGTAGCGTGAACGAAGACAATCTGCGCTTCGATGGCTTTGGGGCAACTTTGGTGCTCCCTTCCAAATACTCGACGAGGCCTTTTAGCTCCGGGTCTGCTCGTATTGACAATGTAATGACAATTACGGAAACGCTGCCTTTCAAAATGATTCACAGGTGCATGTTGAAGCCTTTTTAAAGTTGTCCTTGTATTTAAGATGCACCTACGTTTCTTGGAATGGAAACATTTTTCTTCAGAAACAAGGAATATGTATAGGTTTGTCTATCGCACCGATTCTGAGCGACTTGTTCCTAGCCAACATTGACAGAACCCTAGCGGCGCGCCTCATGAATTCGTGGGTTGCTCGTGTGTTCAGATTTGTTGACGATTATTTAGTTCTAGTGGAAAATGTTAAAAACATGATTCAATCACCGATGGCACACCTAGAAAGAATTTTCAGAGAGGGGCTAGAGCCATTGGTGATCACAAGTGAACAGCCTGACGGTGGATCAATTAGGATTCTTGACTTAAAAGTAAGTCTGGGCTCCAGTCATTGTTGTTGGCAATACGAACCGCGTGCAAATAAGCCTCTTTTGCCCTTAGAATCGGCGCATTCGAAAGTCGTAAAACAAGCCATAGTTAAGTCATGTTACAGAAACGCGTCGCAAAAATCGTGCCATCACAGCATTGCTGACAGCTTTCTGGAGCAAACGCGCAGGCTTATGGTGGCAGGTTACGACTTTCATGTATTAGTATCTGTGGCACAATGTATGCTCAAGGAAATCGGAACCAGAGCACCATTACCTGGAAAGGAGCCCTGCGGTCCAAGCACACGAGAAAAAATAGTGGTGATGCGGTACATCCATTCGATCGCGCACCAAGTTAAAGAAATTGGTAAGAGATGCGATGCAAAAGTGGTGTTTTCTGCACACGAAAAATTGCTGAGCATGCGTGCAAAGGTAAACCCAGGTGCCACACAGAAACAAGGCTGTGAAACAACACAGAAAAAAGTTCGTCGACTGCACTAAGGGAGTGGCATATTCTATTTCACTTCAGCGCGCAAGAAACTATATCGGACAGACTGTACGATGTTTGAATGAAAGCTTAAAGTAGCACGACTATAACGTTTCAAAAGCAGTTGCCGGACACCTTGGGGTACATTGTAGAGATTGCGGATGTAGGCCATTCCTTAAGAAATGCAAGAATGTGAGCAAAGATGCCAGCTAAATGACGCGAGAAATAATCGAAGCCGCTGAGATTCCACGTTTGGGAAGTATGTGCGTGAGCATGCCATCGGTCTGCCTTAGTGTAAAGGGAATAGATTTTCTCACGCGCTAATCTGGAATTTCTATCGTGGTTCCTTTTTTGCGATGTCAAAAATGCTCACATGACAAAGCTGACTTTGCATTGGTAGATGGCCATGTTTGTAGAAATATTTTTGTTTTTGTCCTTACACTCCCCCCCCCCTGAGTATCTTCCAGTATTTATTCCATTGACAAGGGAATAAAACGATAGTTGAAAGTAGCGCTCTGTGGTGTGTGTTTCTCTTCTGTGTGTGTCGTCCCAATGTTGCGCAATCGAGCCTTTAATATGCTATAAAAACACACCCAGTCCTCAACCTTGGCAAGGTTACTTACGTCACCACCCATCTTGGCCCATTTTGACCCGTCAGCCCCCACTGAACTTCGCACCGATGCCAGTGGACATAGCATCGGCGCTGTTCTCGCCGAGCAGCAAGGACGAGAGCGCGTCATCGCCTATGCCAGTCGCCTCATTTCCTCTTCAGAGCGCAAATTTTCGATCACTGAGCGCGAGTGCCTCACACTAGTTTGGGCTGTCGGCCAGTTTCGACCATACCTGTTCGACCGCACCTTTTCGGTCGTCACAAACCACCAGGCACTTTGCTAGTTGTCTTCCCTCAAAGATCCGACTGGACGACTTGGTCGCTTGGCACTGCAACTGGAAGAATACAGCTTTGACGTCACTTACAAGTCTGGCAGACTGCACCAGGATGCGGACTGCCTCTCCCGTCATCCAGTGGATCCTCCCGACTTGTCAGCGCACAATTCGGACGCCTGTGCCTTCGCGATATCCAATTTAACCGACATACGCACTTAACAGCTCAACAAAGCCAATTTGCGGTCCATAATCCACCGTCTCCGGTGTCATCACTCTGCCCCATTCCTACAGTTATTCGTGATTGGTGCCGGAGTCTTATACAGACGCAACACCAGCTCCGATGGCCTAGAGCTTCTCCTGGTCGTTTCCGAAACACTCTGTTCCACTGTTCTCGAAATGCTTCATGACGCCCCGACCGCTTGATGTCTCAGAGCAACTCGCACGTACAATCGCGTTCGGCGTCGGTTCTTCTTGCGAGGCCTCCACGGCTCACTGCGCCGATACGTTGCTGCTTGTCAGTCCTTCCAGCACCCCAAGCATCCATCCTTGTCGCCAGCCAGTCCTCCTCAGCCTATTGGCGGCGAGGAGTTACGGAGTCGCCATCTATCGGAAGCGCCTCGCTGGCGTAGTATGAGGGATCACGTGGCGCGCTCCTCGTAGGTTTTGCTGTCAGCTCTCACTGAAAACACCACGCGCGAGCTCTCCCGGACATTTCTGTAAGTACTTTCGAAACGAGAGAAGTTTCTAATTACTGTCTAAATAATAATCTTGTGCAAACTGAAAGCACACAATCGTTTACAGGCGCTATCTCTTTACCGAATACGTACAGTGAACGCCACTGCGCGCGGTCGCCGCGATGGAGTCTCCCGAACCGGCTTCTTGCGTGAAAGGTAGGCAATCGCTGAGAGCAAACTATCTGAAATATGTTCTTATAGTGTTTGTATAACTAAATGGAGCGTAATAGAATGAAGCCTCAATGCAGCGATCGCGCAGATTCGCAACGACCGACTGCGCGTCTGCATGCTTGTGCGCACACTGTTTCGCTTTCTCCGCGCGCGCGTTTTCGCACCGTGCCATGAGCTTTAGGTCGCAGAATATGAGCATTTGACAGTATACAAGCAACCATTGTTGCGTGGGCGCTATCAGAGCTGTTCAAAAATAATTTCATTGTAGAGACTTCGACGCCTACGGGGACTGTGATATGCCGTCGCGATGATTCAATCTTTTTTTTTCTTCTAAATTCTTTGACCTTTCAATACTATTTCTCGAGTTGCGTCGCACTGTATGTTTATCGGCGTTCTCAGCGTGCGATTCCCCGCTGCTCCTTTTTTGTAATCCAGTGCATTAATTCATAACACAAACATGACCATATGCCATGCTTTTTTTAAATGTGCTTCTTACCGCTGCCTTTCCCCTCCACTGAACTTGCCAGTTTCTATAGCATCGACAAGTTCATAGACCAAACCGTCATGACATTAGTCGGGCAGCGGACTCGGGCGAGCGTCTCAGTGCGCGTTTTCAGAACATCGCAGATCGGGCGCCGTAGCAGAAATCTTCCTCGCGTCTGTGCTTGCTGCATACCCGAGTTGTAGCCGATGACTGTTTGCCGGTTTTATGTTTCGCGAGCCAAGCTTCACACAGCTTCTTGTCCTGCGGCTACCTGTGAATAAGGCTGACACCGGCCTCCGTTACGTGCGTCCGGCCCTGCGGCACCGAGCAGTAGCCTACAATGTTGCGGGCCTTCAAAGGCAGCCACTACCTATTGTAGTGCTTTCAAGCGTTGTAAAGGAGACACTCGAAGCGGGAAAATCTGGCCACTAAATGAGGACCGCAGCGTAAGAGGGAATTTAAACTCTCGTTTTCAGCTCGCTTCGGCGCGCCCGAAGCAGCCGACGCGGCCGCTATGTCCACGTGATCCCTCCTAGCACGTCACGCCGACGGTGGCGCCAGCTTTTCCAGTGGTGGAGCTCGAGGCCAATAGACATTGCCGGTATCCCGTTCTACCGCGTCGGCCTTGATCTCATCGGGCCAATATTCCCAGCACCTCTGACTGGAAATAAGTGGGTTGCCGTAGCTACGGACTACGCGAGACGATAAGCTATCACGCAAGCACCGCCAACAAGCTCTGCCACTGACGTTGCGGACTTTCTCCTTTACGACGTTACTCTTTACCACGGCGCTCCTCGACAGCTGCTCACCGACCATGGTCGCTCATTTCTGTCCCAAGTCGTCGACGACATTCTTCGTTCGTGTTGCATATGTCACAAGCTAACCACTGCATACCATATCCGCAAACCAGGGGGCTTACTGAGCGCCTCAACCGCACGCTGACCACATTGCTCTTCATGTACGTTCCCTCAGACCACCGTGATGGGAACATCACCTTGCCTTATGTGGCATTTGCCTACAACTCGTCACGCCATGGAACCGCTGGCTTTTCCCTCTTTTATCCCTTGTTTGGCCGCCATCCCACATTACCCTTCGAAACTCTTTTACCATCACCTGTGCGCCCTATTACAGACTACGCACGCGATGCAGCTTCTTGGGCCGCAACGGCTGGCCAGATTGCAAGGAATTTTCTTAGAAGGCTTGCTAAGAAAGGGATTTTCTTAGAAGGCCAGCCTTCTTAGGCTGTCTTAGAAGGCCTGCTACGATCACCATCACAGAGTTGTTAATTACTCTTCGTGCTCTTTGGTCCTCCTCTGGACGCCTTGCCGCCATGTCGGCTTGTCGGCAATGCTTCTTTCCCGCTACTTCGGGCATCACAAGGTCCTACGCCAAATGACTGACGTCACGTACGTGATCGCTCTGTTGGACAGTTGATTATCTGCCGCGTCCACCACTGATATCGTGCACATCTCCCGCCTTAAGCCTTATGCTGCCGGAAACGATCCCACTTCTTAAGCGCCGAGACGGCGCTCTCGCCGGCGTGGGTTCTATGTTACGCGCTATTCCCGCGCACTGAAGCACGCATCCTGCCGAGCATGGAAGAGTGCGCCAGAAAGACGGTGAAGACGACGATCAGAATTGCGCTCGTCTTGTTCTGCCATCTAGCCTGCAGCCGTCTCTGTATATATTTTGTAAACACCATTTCCTATCCCTTTTGGCTACTCTCATCCCCGTGGCAATATGTATTACTATGTAATGCATAATGTATTATGTAACATTGGTTAGAGATGTCCTTGGCAGTCGCACCACTCTTGAATACAATTGTAAGGAGTTGTGCACGAGGTCTTTGCGTATTTGGATAGCCTTTATGGCGTTCGACACAGGCTAGTCTACATAACGGCTATATTATAAAAGTGGAATGGCACCATGGCAGATAATGTGGAGAACAGGCACATCCTGCATATAGTACTGCACAACAATTTTAAATAGCGGTCTTCTTTCACGCATGCCGATAACCGTGACAGGAGACAACTTTGGGAAGCAAGTGCAGCTACTGTATATGTCATACCCAAGGGTGTACCTGGCCCGGTGGCCAGTAAATGCCACGTAATATTGCGAGCAGCTTCAACCATAGCATACTAACGGATGACGACCCAGAGACAGTTTGCTCAAATCTTGTGTCGTGACTTTTGCGTCAAGGTGAAAAACCATCATATCCATGTATCTGTCTTAGCACTTAAGCACACCTCGATTTGCAGCTGCTGCGGTGGCCCAGCGGTGCGGATCGCAAAGTCGCTGAGGAAATAATTGGGGGCGCCTTAACTAAATCAATAGGTCAAAATCAAAAGCCGTCCACGACAGCGTCCCTCGCAGACGCTGCAAGGACGCTGTGCGATGTGTGGACGTTAACAATATGTGCCGACTGAGGAAAGGCTGCCACGGAGTGCTTCTGACGGTTAGCCTAGCTTGTTTACTGCGTAGAATCAAAAAGAAAAAGGAAAATAAGGAAGGACCATATCAAAAACCCAGAATAAATCATCGCTCGTCGTTTCTAAACGCTCTTAGGGTAAGTCATTTCCAGGCGACGAGCGGCTACGCTTTATCAAGAACACTGATGACGCCGGTGCGACAAGCATTGTGGTGAAGTTCAATGCACAGGGATAGCTTTTAATAATTTTATTTTTTGACGTGATCAAGCATCACCACGGATTTGAAAAGTTTAAGGTCAGTACGCCACGTGGTGGCACTCACGCGAACTAAATCCTCATGTCCAGAAAGGCTGGATACGAGACACAGCATTGTTTTGTGTGCAGTACCATAGTGAGTGACGTGGCAATGGGTCATCAGAGGTGCGAGCCATCCCGATAAGTTTGACATGTGTGGATGCAACAGCCACTAAAGAAGCCCTGCTATCAGTTTGTTGGCTAGGTTGAATCCTCCTCCTTATGTAATGTTATCAAGCGCTAGTGGCCAAAGACCATGATGTGGTTGCTGCTGGGACGTGGGCCACGCCATGACGCAAAGCTATGACATTCGGTCACAGTGCTAAGCTAATCCACACAGAGTTCGCAGCTTAATGCACGAGAAACATATTCCAAACAAATAGAAGAAATTGGCCTGCTTGACTTTGCAACTATGACTATACCACGGTCTTCTAAGACCTTGATGCATGGCTTCTGCACCTTACCACTCATCAGATAATTACAGCGCTCCAATGATATGAGTTGCTCATGGCTTACACAGTTGTATTTGTAAGGTAGTCCTTAATGGGGCCACGAGATCGACGTACGGAACTTTTCCAGCATCGCACTGCACCTAAAGGACTTCCGTGGGCCAACACATATTTGGTTGTAATTTCTGCACCTTAGTTCTCATATATCCTCAACAGCACGCACAAGAAGATTTCCTTACCCCATTTCATCTGCGTTCCCGAGACAGACTATCCGACAATAAGTTCAGTAAAGAATGGCACCTCGTAACCCATGTGAACGGGAGATAAGATTCTTTTTCTTTTTTTTTTTTTTTTTGAAGCGCGGCACAGCCTTGTTGTCAGTAAGTGACCCGTGTTGGTCCCATCGTTGAATGGTTGGCCCCAGTTGAGACGAATGAGGCTACTCTACAACCACCTGTCGCGACATCACAATGTCGTCAATAGATCGGATGGTGACGTCAGCGTACATCTGCTTTCAGAGACGAGGCAAGATTTAACCACAGAAGATTATTGCCTAAGCTCCACTCAAGTTGTCACTAATAAGCGCATTCCAATAGGCGTATTCATCGCTCCCCCTCCTTCCCACAACATTTTACTTATTCAAGAGGTAAGCACATGCAGCGCGCCTAAAGTGAGGGGGCGCCCGGCCGCCCTTTCGTTGTTTAAAGAGGGTCTTGGCCTGCTCTTGGCAAGTCATCTGTAGCCCTCTGGCACCCATTCGGCAAGCGCTGGGGGTTTCCTTATTAAGGGCGCGATCGGCAGTGTTTGTTCGAAGCAGTGTTCGTTCACTTGCTGCAGCGTCAGAGCGGGCAGTCCGCAAAATTTGCAAAACGGCAAGGAGCAGCCAATCGGCTAGCGGTGAACACCCTGGAAGTTCAGGGACCTTGTTTGTCGACTGCTTGCAGACAAAATGTTTCTTACATTCTAATGAATGTACTTTTATATAACAATGTGTTTTTTTTCTTCTCAAGCTTAAACATGTCCTCAAATTGTAGTACGTTTGACTTTTCCGTCGTTTATTTTTTTTATATTTAGTTGTGCGCAACACCGCATAGCGACCACGCACAGAATCTAACAGTTGTAAATTGTAGTAGTCAAACGTATTACTTGGTGTCGCGCACAGCCAAACATAAAAAATAAATAACGGGAACAACAGCTCTCTTTTTTTTTTTTTCGAATGGCAACAACAACATGACGCCGCACCACTATCTTCGACTGTGCCCCCGGGTTTCGACGCGTCAGAGGGAGCTGTTCAACCCACTGTTCGTTTCGAGAAACGAAAGCGACGCCGGAATTCGCTTTCTGCCATCTCTTCAAATGCATTTCGCATCTCCAACAGCTCTGCTTCCTTTGAGAGCAACGTCAACGCAACAACCGAATCTCCTATTGCAAGCGCAATTTTCTCAAATTAGACTATGGATAGCATCCGAACATGTCGTTCTGTAGCTGCAGCGGCCGTTTCGATACAATCTGTTTCAGGCGTGCCATACGAAGCCGGTCTCGTAACGAGCGCATGACTGCTCGAACTGCACACCTCTCGTCGCGTTCCGCTCCTATAGCAGACGATGTGCTTGGTTTCGGAGTGATTGACAGGAGCGTGTCGTCATTTTGACGTCACTAAAAAACGTGGCCACCCTCCGCGGCTGACGACGTGGGCACTGCCTAGGCCAATCGCGCACGGCGAAACTGAACGCGCGCTCCGAACAACGATGCCCGATCGCGCCCAAATTGTGCCGCTTGCGGGGCAATCCTATTGAAGGCCTGAGTATATGTCATCTTGCTTTCTAAATATCCGACCAGCCCTTCGTCCTAAGCGTCATGCAGGAATTGTATGATTTTCGCAGAGGACATTATATTGGGCCCATGGCATAACTGCAGATTGTCTCATGGTAATCTAGGGGCCTTACTTGACTTTTTGCGAAGCATGGGTGAGAATTATGGGCTTGCAGTAGACTTTTCTGTTATGTGTCCATTTTCTGTCGTCATCGTCACCTATCACGCTTCTCTTTCCTATCCTTTTCTCCTTTCCTCAGGGTCACTGGCTCACTAGAGGAATATGTACCTCAGGCCAACGACTTAGCCTTCCGCGTCAATTAAGTTGTCTAAGTGACTTTGCAGCTACCTTTGCTTTTAAAGATAAAAAGAATAAATTGCATAATCAGAAATTATAATCTTCCATTTGATGGAAGTAAGTGGCACAGCTACCTCGGAAGAGAGTGCATAGCGTTCACTTGATTCATGTACCTAGAACGGTGAAACCAGATATTTTTTGGGCTCTTGAAATACTACTTCCAGAAGCTCCATCGCTTTCACTCGATGTATTCGTCCGACGCACCCGCCTTCTCACAAAAAAAGGAAAAAGAAGCAAAAAGAAAACAGCTGTAACTTGAAGTTTAAGAATATATTTGCCAAGTAAAGATTGGTCTGAATAATGATTTTATGACCACAACCGGTGTAAAATTATTTTCTCGTTCTCAATAACTAATACACTAATGTAGGCTGTCAGTTCTGGATAGGAAACACGGAAGCTCACCATCTTTCTTAAGTATCTTTTCTTTTTCTCAATGTAGAGATAACCGCATCCTGATGCACGTCAATTTCTTTGTGTTTGACGCAACGTTGTGAGTGCTTGCAATCACGGATGATAGACAAGCATTAAAAAAACTGCATAATTACACACACGAACCACAGGTGATGGATTTAATAACCTGCCAATGTCAGCGCTGCTGCTGGCCTGGCATGCTGGTCTCGGTGCTAGATGAGAATTATGGTGTGTACGGAGGTCAAGAAAGCATACAAAAAGTTCATACGCATATAAACGCACGTACACGCAATAAAACTATTCAATCACCAAGTTTTCTTGAGTCGTGTATACACAGGAAAGATGAAAAGCCCTTTCGCAGCGCCAAACTCCGGTTAAAGACTGCTGCGGTTAAAGCGCAGTCCAAGCCAAAAAACAGATCACAAGCATATCAAACTGGAGAAAGAAGCAGCATAACTCGAGGCCCTCCGCTTTTGATGCGGACGCTTTTGAGACCTTTATCTAAGCGAACATAATGGCCTACGGCGGTATCCATTGGCTCCTCCTCTATAGTTCAAGCACAATGGCCATGATCGAAGGCCGCAAGCTTGAGCAACGGCTTCGGTGGATTTATGACTTCCATTTCTTCCTCCCCATCTAGAGCTTCACCGGGTATATGGCAAGCACGAATGTGACGTCTTTTCATATCCTGTGCACAACAAAGTGTCTGGAAAGCGGTCGTGGTTACATGCTACAGTCGTCAAGCAGTTTCCTATCTTGCTATGAAAAGACGTTGTAAGGTTACTTACACAGAAAATTATGTTACATTATGCTACTCAATTATGTTACACAGAAATTATGAAATGCTGAGCGCGCGCTCGATTGCGACAGAAAGCAACGACGTCACTAATGGCGCAGCCAATCGCGCACCTTTTCCTTTTTTCCTCGCATGCGCATGGGGTTGCGCCGGAGGGGTTGTCGGCGTACAGGCGACAGACGGACGGACGAATCAGACAGCCATATACAGCTTCGCTTTAAAAAGATGTATGGCATACCTAATTAAATCAAGCAGGCTGGGCGACTTGTCACCGCTCCGTTTCAAAGGGGGATGTCATTAAATCATCATCATAATCAAGTAGTGTTCCTGTATCTCCCACGGGACCATATACAGGGCACTAATTGGAAGTGGCACGATACGATGGTAAGGATAATGATGATGGGGAGGATGGGGAAACTTTTTCTTCCCCAAACCTTTAACTACTTGGTACGTACCGCTACTACTGACCTCCACTCCCTCTAATGGAGATCACCATAGGCGTATCTAACTTGCCCGCACTCCCTTCCCCCCCCCCCCCCCCGCTTTTAGGACTGGGGAACAAAGTAGGTCATTTGCGTCGCACTTTTTAAACCCGGGAATATATACGCCTAAAGTGCCAACCAAGATCACCCGGGTCTACAGAAAGCAGATTGAAGCCCTGCTAATGGGGATATGGCCTCTCCGACAGCTGCATGTGGAATCTCTGCCACATTGGTGCTTCAGCACACTCATCGCTGGTAATCATATAGCATAGAGTCTACTCGATAACAGTTGGCAATTTCCTCACCTCTGTAAGTCTGCAGTAGTATTTCAAGTCTTGATCTAGACATTGATTCAGGCTACTTGGTCTGCCAATAATGAAACTGAACCTCGATAGTGCAACTGAGGTTCCCAGAACATTCAAAACTGTTTTCACTTATTTGGCCGTGAAAGGTGTTCTCGCGGCGCAACTGAGTCATCACAAAGCGTTCGCTTCTCGCTTCCGTCGTTCATCATCACGTCTGCGTTGTGACAGCAAGTGCTCGTTTTCGTCGAGTCAGATGTGTTTACAGTTCCCTGCCCGCGCGTTACACCATCCTTGTCATAAGTGTATCCATCAGTTTCGGTGGGGGGGGGGGGGGATCGTATGCCGCTCCCCCCCCTCACACTCAGAATCGAAAAGGGAAAGTAAGCCATGTATCTCCCTCCTACGCATACACACTTGTGAAAGCGGGCACTGTAGGCTGCACACTGCACAAATACAACAAAACAACATCTGAGACCAAGTATTCTCTCAGAATCGAGTTCACATAGGTACGATTTATTACATGTCCCCTGCTTTTGGGCCTCGCCTGCACGTGCCGTAACAGATGACGCTCGGCCAGCCGCGCTAAGCTGCCAAGGGTTACCCCGCACTTTGCGGTGCAAGACGCCTGTGGACGTGCCTTGCCAGCCTGCATTGCTGAGAAAGCTATCGCTAGGCTGTCCAAAACAAGTTTAACCTACCATCCATTGCATCATCCCGTGTTTATTGGGGCCGTCTAACCTAACCATTTTGGAAAACACAAAATCAAATTTGCTTTTATAATTTACAGGTATTTTATAAGTGTTGCAATTTTAGCAATTTTTACGCTAGATTTAGTCACTTTCTTCTCTGTTTACGGCAAAGTATGCTATTTACCAATCAGTGACATTTTTAGTGACTTTAAAGAACAGTTGGCGATAGTTTAACGACTTATCAGTTATAAAAATAGCTTGGAAGATGGCCTTCGAAAACGCGCTTTGATATTCAAAAGCCACATGCAAGTCGCCGAAAGTCGCTGTACAATGCATAGGCTCCGTGACCATGATGAACCAACGGTTTTCTTCACATTGTTAGCTTTCACATTGTGATTGTGCTTCACAGCTTGTCACATAGCCTTGACATTGTGGTCACAAAATTTAAGTTTGTTTATTATACGAAAAACCTAGTTGAACGCGTTTAAGCGCTGCAGGTTCAGCGGTGTCACTAAATTCAGTCGTTCGGTAGACGTTTGGCTAGCGTGTCAGAAAACTAATTTACCAAAACAAAGTGGACTGAATTTTCTGTTCAAATTTAGGACACAGCAGCCGTATAAGATATATCGACTGCGTAAAAAAAGTGTAATTATCGGAACGGCTTGGCTCGTTCCCGCGCGACGGAACAAATCGCTTCCGTTTCTCATGCTTTTTGGACCAATCAGTACACGGCGGCTTTCCGGTAAATCAAGGGCAAAAATATTGTATTTAACATGTACAAAGCTCGGTTAATTGTCATTGCCATGCTAAGAACATGAGGCCAAGCGCGTTCCACATAATCTAGTTCTGCTACCACGAATTTCGAGAAGCACAAAAAATGTAGGCATAATATGCAGACTAAATGCATTTACATGCTAGGAAAACTACGTTGCTTGTTTCCTTTAGAATCGTGCTGTATTTGCAATCTTCCAACCTGAGGATAATAAAAAAATTATGCTATCATAATACAGCATGTAAATATTAGAGGTACCCGATCTAATAGCGACTTTTTTCAAATAAGAACCGAATAAGAATAGTAAGTATCAAATATCAAACAGACAAACGCAGACGCACATATTTACAGCAGGAATATTTCTTTCAGTATGATTAGGAACACGCTTGCACTGAATAGACAGTCTACTACCAAACACAATTAAGATCGTTTAGACACACTATCACAACAGTCATAAAAAAGACCACACGAATAGCCGCTTGACACCTTTAAGCGTTATGGCAAACAAGCTTTCCAAGAATGATAGGCATTTGAAACTGACGAACTTTTCAAAAAGACATAATAAATTGTTGAAGAAATATTGGAAGTTACGGAAATAAAACGCTAAGGAGGTATTTGTGCTCTCGACCGAAAACAGTCTTTTACAAGAAAAAAAAAACATCACTAGTTGTACGTAAGAGATGAAACTACTACATGACTAGGCTGCAAGAAAGACTAATTTGCAGGCCACAAGCACAATATAGCTTATTGTCATGTATTGGACGAAAAGGAGGGGAATGGAGGGGCCCGGTTTTGTAAGGGCACCGTTGTTGTAAGAACGCTCGTGCATATTTGTTAGTCAGAACCATACGAAACCAACAAATTGATGAACAAACGGAAAGCATAGGATAAATTATTTGTAGCTTCTAATCGAAGTGCAAAAATGAGAATCTAATGAGAAATCGAGGAAAACTCAACTTGCTGAAGGTGAGGGCCAAACCCACAACCTCTGCATCACGCGCGCGTTGCACAATTGTGCTACGGCGATGGCATTCCTAGGTATTTATGTATATGTATGTGTGCAAGATGTCACCCAAGGAGTGTTAACCAATGCCACACTTCCACCGCAGAACCGAAAACAAAGCTTGCATTACCGATTTTCTTTCGGCATTGCTTCGAAAACTTTGTGGCTGTTTTACTTCTGTTAATTACAATTTGCGATACTTCGTTCAGCAGGTGGAGAACAGAAACCCGATTTGAACAGTCGGTTCTTGCAAAATATTTAGTTAATTTTGATATTTAAAAATACCGAATAGTTCATTTTCGAATACGGGTAAAACATTACACACCAACTATCCATATTCCAAACTTCGATATTCGCCTAGCCTATAGTAAACAAATTACTAAAGCTGAAACCCTCTACACTCTGTTGGTAAATTCACTGTTTTCCTTCAGCAGCACGAACATTAGACCAACATGACACGTCTATAGGTAAATTATTTACTTCCCTCGAGCTTATATTAGAGTGTTACAAACACCTACATTCTTAAAATCCACTTTAGTTATAGCGAGAATTTTAGTGACTTTTTTTTGTCTCGCTTCAGTGACAAACTTCCTAAAATCTTTGCAACACTATAGTGTAATGGTTCATAATGTACAATTGAAAACCAGATCTTTCGCTGACAAAGATAACTTTCACTGACGAATTTTTCAGCCTTCTTTATTGCAATGGCAATTGGGTAATCCGCAAGGGTGGCGAACTTTACAGTATAGGTGCCACCTGGCCCACTCTGAGTATGCATTCTCTGCCCTACAGGTCGTGAATACGAACTGCTGTATACCCTCCGATGAATATTTTCCAACAAACCAACATGTCATTAACATATTAAATAAAAGAATGTAGCAGCGTTTATTGGTCTGTGGCCGCTAAGGCGGAATCTGCCTGACCCCCGTCCTACCTACCGCCCACCCGCGCTGCGCGCCGGCTCGCTCCGCTCCCCTTGGAAGGAGCCCTCCGTGTCGGGCTTTGTGGTGAAACATGCGAAAAACGAACGTGTACTGCAGAGAAGTCAAAGGGGAAATTATATGCTGAGCAGTGAAGCTGCCGTTGTTGGCGTGGCGTCAATGCAGACAGAGTAGCGGCGGCAGAGCGATCTCAGGTGGCACGTACTGAAAAGATCACTTTGCAATATATATACATATATATGCAGAGAGAGAGAGAGAGAGATAGATAGATGGATGACTTCTCAATTTGCATTATTTTCTCTCTCAGAAGCTACGTTAGCGCTACGAATGACAACATTCCTTCTTACAGAAGCCTAATCTTTCAATCTAGCTCAACTTAACATTTTCCTTTGGTATCCCTTAAACAAACATCGTGGTTTCGGCATCAGACATGGCACTAATATGCCTTTTTAAAGTGGTCACTCTACCATATCAGCTAACTAGAGGCAAGGCAATCACAAAGCTAGGTCAATTTAAACCGGCAAGTTGAGGTGCCGGGGCATTTCGCAAATCGGTTATGCAGAGGACCACACGACGGAGGAAGGTTCGTGAAAAAGAAAATTCACGATTCTGGAAAAAGCCTGCTACTCCTGAGGGGCTCCCCACCAGGCCACATAGCAAATTTGATTATATGCTGTAAACTGTTACGTGCCCTCTAGCGAGCGTTCTAGCGCAATGATTTTTCAAATAGGCCCATTTTGGCTGATATAGAAATATCTGAAGCGTCGCGAACCCATGATTTCAAGGCAAGTTTCACTGCCTACATCGACACTTTCCCAGTCTAGCGTCCGTAGGCAAAGTTCCTTCCCTGCGTTCTCTAGCGTCACGTGCACCGTCACGGTCGCCGCATTTTTTTTTTTTAGTGTTTTCGCTGCGTGGAGCCCTTCCAGTGACGGTCTCGCGCGCAAGCCCTCGAGCTGTTACGTTTTTGTTTCGCTCTGCGCACGATCTTGCGAGCTGCGCACAACATCCGCGTTGTCTGCCTGCTTCTGCAAACTGGACCTACAGTGCGCGGACGTTTCTAGAGGCTGGAACGTCTCATGCATCCTAGCCGCAATACGCAGCGTCGTTGTACTGCCGGCACCAGACCAGCGGTATGGTAGGTCAGTGCCACGTGAACACCGAGATAGACGCGAGCAGATCAACGAGCGCGCACCGGAGCACGGTAGAAAATGGCACACTTTTGTTCTCTGCGCACGCGACTGCAGGACGAGAGAACAAGCAGACGAAGCGGATCTCTCTAGCTACGGTGTGAAGTAAAACAGACACGCAGACATTCGGTTTGTATGTTTTATTTCTCCAAACTTTAATTTGTCTATTGAACTATCAGAGCAAACAGATGTTGCCTTGAATCGTTCTCGGTCTGGTGTCACTGTGAGTGACACCACAGCACTGCCACTTAGGCAGACGCACTTGTGCGACTTAGGTCGACTCTGCGGCTGGGAGTGCGTGCCCGCGAGGAAAAGGGCACAGGGCGTTTAGTTCGAAAAAGAAACAATGGCCATACCTGGTAAGGGGCCCTCTAAATGAATCGCAACTAATGCCGTTCATTAACTTTCCTATCCCTCGTGGATTCCCGCTGAACTGATGTGCCTAGACTCCACCAGTCACTGCTTTCCAATTATTCAGTTTTTATAGCGTATCCACGTCGTAGCGGTCATACCAGCATGTGTTGTGACTTTTTATTAACGTCGACCGCACAACGCGCCTATTCATGCATCAACCTAGTGAAAAGCTCCTTAGCATCACCGCAACGCCGCCACAAGTCAGTCTTTGGAACAGCTAATTCTACCGTATTGTCTTCAACCATCAAATCAGAATAACGCCTTGTGTAAGCAGAACTGGTACAGATACAATCAAGTAGCTTGCTGATAAGCTTTCACAAGTACTTCCCTGCACCATGATCTGAATGCAAGAAAGCTGCTCTGGCTGATGCTACAACTGACTAGACTGTCACTGTGGCTTCTCACGGCCACGCTCGTGGCAGTACCGTGAGGTGCAACGCTAGTTCGCAGCCCAAAAAATTTAAACAATGATACGACGTGACTTCCACGTGGGTGCAATTCTTCTCAAATACAGAATCAGTCGCGCCAGGCTGGCGGGACCCACTTGGAAGGCAGCGGGGGCGGCGTCTCGACATACTTCCCCAGTTCCGGCACAGTTTCCGTGATGGGCCGCGCCAACTGTTCGTCTAAGTCGTTCTCCTCACGCAGCACGCAGAAGTAAATCAGGAACGTCGAAATGCTCAGTAAGACGGACCAGCGCTGCGCTGCAGGCATATCACGTTCTCTGCACAGAGTGAGAGAGAGAGAGAGAGAGAGATGCTTGCTTTAAAAGAGCTCTAGGGAGCAAAATAAGCTGAGCTGTATGAGCAAATGACCATTGTAGAATACCAAAACAAAACTAGTTTTATTGTCAGAGGAGGGTTGATATCCAAGAACATATGGAAACATTTGGCAGAACCCATTTCACAATGACTGTCGATGGTAAGGCGTTTGGTACAGTAGCACAACGTATTCTCACCATCCAAACGAGTTATGTATGAGGCGTGTACTGCAGCGGGACTGCTCTCTCATGCATCCCTAAGAACACTCGGCGCCACCTAGGGCCACCACTGCGAAGCCTTTGCGTGGCCTCCGAGAAACATGGCACATCGGCGCGAGTCAACAGTGACAAACGCGTAAGACGGCAACTGGGCTCCTCCCCCATGCTCCTTTCTGGACAATGCAGCACCTTATGGCGCTGCTGAGATGTCTGCGGATGGCCTCCGAGATGAGAAGCGTGACGCGGCGGTGCCTGCAAACGCTGAGAGACGTTCACTGAAAAACGGCACATGCTCAGTGCGATTGTGTTGCATTCAGTTGCTGTCCTTGAGGAACCTGTATGACGTGGGTACGATTCCGCCCGGCATCGGAAAATTTTTAATTTTCTTTGTCACAGTAGAGCGGCAGACACCTACTAGCACGTATCCAGCGATCCAAGTCGGATCAATGAGGTTGATTGAAGACGAGCACAGACTCAGTATCACATACTCTGTACCCATAGGTGTATCTACCCGGGGACAAGGGGGCACTTGCCCCCTCCCTGTCAGAAAAGTGGGGGGGAAATGTCATTTGCCCCCCTCCCCCTTTTCGAAAGCAGGCACTTTCGCCTGCACCCTGCGAAGTCCAACAAAACGGAAGCTGAAACTAAATTTTATTATTAGAGTAGCCACATAAGTAATGCTTTTTTGCTGCGCAACCTCTGCTTGGGCAGCGAGGATAGTTTGATGTGCCTTCTCGGGACTCCCTATGACGGATGACGCGCGGGATTTGCCATACACGCTCGTGTTACGGAGTATGCCTGGCGCTCGGTAGTTCCCGCCCTAGCAAATGTCAGCCTGCGCAACTTGCACCATGCCCAGATTTTTTTTTAGCGACCACTATATCCTATTCGAAATCACAATCGGCTTGCTACCTTTAACCTGCGAGGGAGGGAGAGGTCCGGATAAAGTATTATAATTAGCTGCGTCCAACGAATGGTGCGCTCTACAGCACGAAATCGTTGGATCACCAAATGCTGGAACTATTTAATGTTTGTCCAGAAACAGCATACATAGCGTTGCTTATCACCGTCAAAAATCTAATCAAACGTCTTATAGCTATAAGTGTCGAATTTTATTGGGTAATCACAACTTATCGCAGATGTGCTCGTTAAAATGACCTTGGTCGAACGTGCAGAGCCTTTTCAATACTAATAGAACACTGACTTGAATTTATTTTGAAGGCATGTGTTACCTCCAACTTTGACGATGTCATTTTCAGGCGGTTTAGAAACAATACCAAACCTGCTACTTGTTTCCCAGCAGCAGAAAAACAGCAGATATTTCGTATTTCGAAAAACTGAGGGCCACTTTTTGGTGACGTGTACCGAAAATTTGGGCTGTGTAGGTTGCTTGAGTGCTTTGAAAAGTTACTGAAGAGTCCGTTTCTCCCGATTTCAAGGTGAAAGCATTCAGTGGTTCGTACCCCCTATGGTTTGAAGAACTCGGCGTGCGGTACGGAAGGTCATGTGAGCTCGCCTCGCGCAGACACGCGCTTGTGCCATGCTCGCGCGTTCATCGTCGTCCTCTTCCACAGATGGCTCCGATGCCGCTCACCATGCCAAAAAAAGGCAAAGTTAATTAGGGTAGAGTTAATTCAGGCACTCGAACCCACGACCTTCGGTGGAAGTCGAACCCACGACCTTTGGTGTTAAGTCTAAGTTAATTAAGACGCAGTTAATCCATATAAGTCAGTTAATTAAATAGCTCGAACACACGACCCTTGGTGTTAATTAGGACGCACTTAGTGCATGTTTAATTGATGTGTCGTCAATTAAGGCACTCGGACCCACGGCCTTTGGTGGGAGAAAACAAGTACCAATAACAAGTAACAACGCATCAATGAGAACATCAAGTAATTTAATGGACGCCTCCTGAGCGCGCAGGCTTTCACCCTCTTTGGCGTGTGCTAAAGTTACTGCCACTTTTCATGCTTTAGTTGTTTCCCCCCGGTACCCTCGGTAAGACATGCGGGACACGGTGTTTATATTAGAGAGTTTTAGCCCAGCGGCTTTACGGCCAGCGGAGCGGAGCGGGCGAGCGGAGACGCGACTGCGCATGCGCACCACGCTGAGGCGGCCCAGCGGTTTTACGGAGCAGCGTTTACGCCCGCTGGAAAGCACTCCCCAGCGGAGGGTATTGGCGGCGAGGAGTTACGGAGTCGCCCTCTATCGGAAGCGCCTCGCTGGCGTAGTATGAGGGATCACGTGGCGCGCTCCTCATAGGTTTTGCTGTCAGCGCTCACTGAAAACACCACGCGCGAGCTCTCCCGGACATTTCTGTAAGTACTTTCGAAACAAGAGAAGTTTCTAATTACTGTCTAAATAATAATCTTGGGCAAACTGAAAGCACACAATCGTTTACAGCCGCTATCTCTTTACCGAATACGTACAGTGAACGCCACTGCGCTCGGTCGCCACGATGGAGTCTCCCGAACCTGCTTCTTGCATGAAAGGTAGATAAACGTTGAGAGCAAACCATGGGAAATATGTTCTTATAGTGTTTGTATAACTAAATGGAGCGTAGCAGAACGAAGCCTCAATGCAGCGATCGCGCAGATTCGCAGCGACCGACTGCGCGTCTGCATGCTTGTCCGCGCACTGTCTCGCTTTCTCCGCGTGCGCGTTTTCGCACCGTGCCATGAGCTTTAGGCCGCAGAATATGAGCATTTGACAGTATACAAGCAACCATTGTTCCGTGGGTGCTATCAAAGCTGTCCAAAAATAATTTCATTGTAGAGACTTCGACGCCTGTGCCGTCGCGACGATTCAATCTTTTTTTTTCTTCTAAATTCTTTGACCCTTTGATACTATTTCTCGAGTTGCGGCGCACTGTATGTTTATCGGCGTTCTCAGCGTGCAATTTCCCGCTGCTCCTTTTTTGTAATCCAGTGCATTAATTCATAACATAAACATGACCATATGCCATGCTTTCTTTAAATGTGCTTCTTACCGCTGCCTTTCCACTCCACTGAACTTGCCAGTATCTATAGTATCGACAAGTTCATAGACCAAACCGTCATGACATTAGTCGGGCAGTGGACTCGGGCGTGCGTCTCAGTGCGTGTTTTCAGAACATCGCAGACCGGGCGCCGTAGCAGAAATCTTCCTCGTGTCTGTGCTTGCTGCATACCCGAGTTGTAGCCGATGACTGTTTGCCGGTTTTATGTTTCTCGAGCCAAGCTTCACGCAGCTTCTTGTCCTGCGGGTACGTGTGAATAAGGCTGACACCGGCCTCCGTTACGTGCGTCCGGCCCTGCGGCACCGAGCAGTAGCCTACCATGTCGCGCGCCTTCAAAAGCAGCCACTACCTATTGTAGTGCTTTCAAGCGTTGTAAAGGAGACACTCGAAGCGGGTAAATTTCGCCACTAAATGCAAACCGCAGCGTACGAGGGAATTTAAACTCGTTTTCAGCTCGCTTCGGCGCGCCCGCAGCAGCCGACGCGGCCGCTATGTCCACGTGATCCCTCCTAGCACGTCACGCCGACGGTGGCGCCGGCTTTTCCAGTGGTGGAGCTCGAGGCCAATACGCAGCGCGCGAGCGTGCGTAAGGGCGCGCGGGCGTGTATGGGATATGCAAGACGGCAGCCGCGAACATGAACGCCGGCAGTTCTGCATCGAAGACGGCGACTGCCGCGCTGACCCGTACATTAGTACTCAGTACATTATTAACAAATAATGCACCGAGAACATGTAATATATCTTTATTCAACATTTCTTGCAAAATAAAAGCAAGCGTAGTTCAATTTCATTTCTCAGTAACTCCTATTCGAACCACTAGGTGGGGCAGCAGAGCGCCCCGCTCTTTACCCCGCTCGAGCGGGTGATCCGCTGAGCTAAAATTCTTTTTTCGCGAGCCGCTCCGCTGGCGCAACGGTGGAGACCGCTCCGCTCCGCTGGCCGTAAACCCGCTGGGCTAAAACTCTCCATTGTCACGTAGTAGCGACGGTAAAGTACAAAGTAGCAAAACTGTAAATGACGAAACTAACTTTTATTGGATGAACCTGTGCCAACAAAAACACGCTACACTTAAAAGCACAACGACAGCGGCGAACACAGTCGGCGATCGTCGAAATCTGATCTGCCGGTCAAGCGCGTCGGCTTTTATACACCACCCATGGTACGTTCCGGAGTAATCGCTCGTGCCCGCATGTCTTCCAGGAAGTTCTACACCATTCGCGTTGCACATACATGCAATCATATAACACAAGGTTCGGTGACAACAGACAGCGGATAGAACCATCGATAACATTCCAGAAACTTCGGATACATACATGCGCTTCCCGCTCTGAGCGACATTTGTCAAACGGCGAAAAGCGCTCATCAGAAAAAGATAAACAAGTCCACGTGTCAATGGCTCCCTCTCAAAAAGAATCGTCCTGATGCTTTCAACATAACAGGAGGGCGAAACCCAAAAGGACACTTATAAAAGAAACAAAGCCCAAAGTAACGAACTCCAAAAAATAAAGTTCAAAGGTCAGCTACGCAAAGCCCCAAAGTTCATTAGCGCTGGTAGGACGGTTTAGGAGGACGCTATAGCTCCAACTCCGACGCGGCCTGTTCAAATACATATAAAATGCACAAGTGCCCTTCTGAGATAACCGGTGGACTGATTTTAATGAAATTTGTTGCATTTGAGAAGCAAAGTTAAATTCTAGTGACTGTTGAAGCGGATATTTTTATTTAGGGCCTGCATTTTGTTCACAGAATTTTCAAAAGTTCGGAAGTTCGAAAGAAATAGAAGCAAGAAGCTTACAGTTTAATAGCTCTCAATCAAGAATAGCTACCGCGATTCTGTAATGGCGTTCATTATATCCTTCAAAGCGGACAAATACAGTGTGTAAATTTATATCGTACCTGAATTTTCTACGATGTGTACAGGAGTTCTGCAAAAGCTGTGTTTCCATGTTAGTAAATTTCTTTAGATTCATGTGTACAACATCAATTTTGTCCCCTTTAGATGCACTATTAGATGCAATTGACAGAACTGTGACATCAGTTTTCATTGCTGAGTTACAGAGTTGTAAACGTTATAGTTTCGTTTTCTAAAAATTTGCGATTTCTGCCAACCTTTAATAAATAATGGACGACTTCAATAAAAAATTAGAAACGAACAGTCACAATATTTTAAATTTCTCTTTTAAGTACAACACACCTCGTCAAGTTTGGTGGAGTGGTTGCCGAGAAAAACGAATTCTCCTTTTACATGTATTTAGATAGAAGCACCCGAGCTAAAGCTTGCTCTTAAGTCGCCCAACGTAGACTTTCAGGTCGTGAGCGGCGCCGTTGTGAGAGCGAAATGCCGCCTAGTACGACGAGTAGTAAGTCGAGTGCACCAATGCGCCGGATTATCTTGCGGGGTCCGAAATACCGACGTAAAAGCTTCTCGCTAAGACCTCGTCGGCGTATTTGGGTCCGAAACAAAACACGGTCGCCGGGCTGCTACTCGACGTAGCGCCGTCGAAGGTTGTAGTGTCGGCTGTCGGTCCTCTGCTGGTTCTTGATCCGCAGGCGGGCGAGCTGTCGGGCTTCTTCGGCGCGCTGGAGATAGGTGGTGACGTCAAGATTCTCTTCGTCGCAGACGTGCGGCAGCATGGCGTCGAGAGTAGTTGTCGGGTTCCTGCCCTAAAGTGGCTTGAACGGCGTGATCCGTGTTGTTTCTTGCACCGCCGTGTTGTAAGCGAAGCTTACGTACGGCAGGACGGCATCCCAGGTCTTGTGTTCCACGTCGACGGACATTGCTAGCATCATGTCCGCGAGGGTCTTATTCAGGCGCTCCGTAAAACCATTCCTCTGTGGGTGGTAGGCAGTTGTCCTCGTGCGCCTTGTCTGACTGTACTACAGGATGGCTTGGGTAAGCTCCGCTGTAAAGGCCGTTCCTCTGTCGGTGATAAGGACTTCTGGGGCACCATGTCGCTGCAGGATGTTTCCGACGAAGAATTTTGCCACTTCGGCTGCGCTACCTTTCGGCAGCGCTTTAGTTTCAGTGAAGCGGGTGAGGTAGTCCGTCGCCACGGAGATCCACTTATTTGTACATGTTGACGTCGGAAAGGGTCCCAACAAATACATCCCTATCTGATGAAATGGTCGGTAAGGAGGCTCGACCGGCTGCAGTAATCCTGCTGGACTTGCCGGTGGTGTCTTGCGTCGTTGACAGTCTCTGCATGTCTTGACGCAACGGGCGACGTCGGCGGTCAGGTGCGGCCAGTAATATATTTTGTGTCCCCGACAGCGTCCGAGAGAGTCCGAGGTGCCCAGCGGTCGGATCGTCATGTAGAGAATGTAGTACTTCTGGACGCAGCGCTGACGGAACAATAAGAAGGTAGTTGGCGCGAACTGGTGAGAAGTCCTTCTTCACGAGCAGGTTGTTTTGTACTGTGAAAGAAGACAATCCGCGCTTAAGTGCCCTGGGGTCAATGTCGGTGTTGCCTTCCAAATACTCGATAAGGCTTTTTAGCTCAGGGTCTGCTCGTCGCTGTTCAGCCAAGCGTTCCGCGCTTATATGTGGTACCTCGTGTGTACACAAACTACGGCAAGAGAACTCGTGCTTTCTACGTGCCCGCTAATTTCAATAAATTGAATGAGAATATCGCGGGAACATTTAAACAAATAAAATCACATTTAAGGTCATGGGTGATAAGTAATGCCCACGTTCTTTGAAGTTTTCATCGGGATTTGAAGCATGCGAACCTGATTGCGAACTCATGTCGAATGTCAATGTGTATTTTTTTTTTACCCTGTTGATGCAATGTTACGTTTTGTTCAAATAATATCTTTTGTTCACTTTTGCAATATCATTTTTTCCTATATTCTTTGTATTAACTTATTTGTACACATATCAGTACTACCACCTGACTGCCCAGCCTCGCACACAAGCAATGTTGCTTATGCGGGCTGGATCTGTAACCTTGACATGACTGGATGTAATAAAGATTATTATTATTATTATTATTATTATTATTATTATTATTATTATTCCAAGGAAGGCGTCGTCATCCTCGTCATTATGCGGCGGCGGGTGAATGGGCGCGCGTGGTATGCAGTCGGCATCAGTGTGCGTTCGTCAAGAGTTGTAGGTTACAGTGATATCACATTCGTGCAGTCTGCGGCTCCACCGCGCCGGCCGTCCTGAAGGATCTTTTAAATTCGCTAGCCAACACAATGCGTGATGGTTGCTGACGACTTTGAACGGCTTGCCATATATGCAAGGGCGGAATTTCGCTGTAGCCCAAATGATGGCGAGGCATTCTCTTTCAGTCGTAGAATAATTGCCTTCCGCTTTTGACAGCGACCGGCTAGCATATCACCCGTTCAAGTCCGTCTTTGTTCTGGACTAGGACGGCACCGAGGCCTAGGCTACTGGCGTCAGTGTGGATTTCGGTATCGGCGTACTCGTCGAAGTGTGCAAGTACCGGCGGCGACTGCATGCGTCGTTTTAGTTCTTGAAATGCCTCGGCCTGCGGCGTTTGCCACTTGAACTCGACATCAGGTTTGGTTAGATGCGTTAGCGGCTCAGCGATGCGTGAAAAGTCCTTGACAAAGCGCCTGTAGTAGGCACACATGCCAAGGAATCTACGCACTGCCTTCTTGTCGATGGGCTGCGGGAACCTTGCGATGGCAGCTGTTCTCTGCGGGTCGGGGCGTACTCTGGATTTGCTGATGACGTGGCCTAGGAACAGAAGCTCATTGTACGCGAAGCGGCACTTTTCTGGCTTCAGAGTGAGCCCTGATGATTTGATGGCCTCTAGTACTGTCGCAGCCGCCTAAGGTGGTCGTCAAAATTTCCGGCAAAGACGACGACGTCATCCAAGTAAACAAGACTGGTCTGCCTTTTCAATCCTGCTAACAATGTGTCCATGACGTGCTGGAACGTTGCAGGCGCCGAGCGCAGTCCGAATGGCATGACCTTGAACTCGTAGAGGCCGTCCGGCGTAATGAAGGCAGTCGTTTCGCGATCTCTCTCGTCGACTACTATTTGCTAGTAGCCAGACTTGAGATGCATCGACTAGAAGTATTTAGCATTGCAGAGCTGATCCAATGCGTCGCCTATCCGTGGGAGGGAGTGCACGTCCTTCTTAGTGATCTTGTTCAGTCGACGATAATTGACGCAGAAACGTGATTCCGTCCTTTTTCTTCACCAAGACAGTAGGAGATACCCACGGGCTTTTCGACGGCTGGATGATGTCGTCGCGCAGCATTTCATCGACTTGTTATCTAATAGCTTCACGTTCTCGCGTCCAAACTCGGTAAGGGCTCTGGCGGAGTGGTAGCGCGCACTCTTCGGTTATTATGCGATGCTTTGCGACTGGTGTTTGTCGAATTCTGGATGACGTCAAAAAGCAGTCTGTATCGTCGGAGAAGACTTCTGAGCTGTTGGTACTTGCTCATGGGGAGACGTATACGTGGATTTATGCCGAAGTCTGGTTCTCAACTATGGCCGTAAGGGTACATGCGGCAGAATCCGAGACGACATCGCATTGTTTGTTTCCACAATTTCTTCGATGTACGCAATTGTTGTGCCCTTGTGATGTGCTTGAACTCCTGGCTGAAGTTGGTTAGCATCACTTCCGCTTTCCCTCCGTGCAGTCGAGCGATCCCTCTTGAGACGTAAATTTCACGGTCGAATAGTAGACGTTGGTCACCCTCAATGACACCTTCTACGTCTGCGAGTGTTTCGGTGCCGACGAAAATAACGATGCTTGATCTTCGAGCACACTCAAGGCGTGGTGACTACGAGAGCTCTCCGGCGGTATCGCTTGATCTTCAGACAGCGTTATCGACTTCAACTTCAGTCGATGATTGCGCCGTGTTGGTTCAGGAAGTCCACGCCAAGAATGAGGTCTCGTGAACACTGCTGGAGGATAACGAATGTGGTAGGCTATGTCCGGTCACGAACGGCAATTCTTGCCGTGCATATTCTAATCGGCGGTATGAGGCGTCCTCCAGCGGTCCGAATTTGAGGACCTTCCCATGCATTCATTAAGCGACGACGGGTCCACTCATGAAGGAGTAATCGGCTCCTGTGTCCGCTAAGGCGGTGACTGCGTGGCCGTCGAGAAGCACGTCAAGGTCCGCGGTTCTTTGTCCTGTGTTGCAGTTAGGCCTGGGCGTCGGATCACGGCTGCGTCGCGTTGACCTGTGGCTGGTACGTGGCGTCGTCAAGTCGCATTTCGTCGGCGTATTCTTTGCTTCCAGACTTCGTCGGGACGGCGGCGTCTCGTTGATATGTCGTTGAGACAGGATTTTCGGCGTCTTCATCGGCGGCTGAGGTTCTCCGTCAGTTCGACGAACAGCAACCGCAGCTCCATCGGTTGCTGCTTTTGGTTTTCCGAATGTGGGCTCGCAGACCGGCCACGGGCTGGGCCAGTGTATGGTCGGCATTGCAGCAACAAGTAGCGGCCTGGTGAGGTCGTCGAGAACTTCACTAAGTGACGGCTAGGTAGTCGGCGATGTCACGTGGGCGCTCCCCAAGCTGTGCACGCGGCGCATTGACGGCGAACCCTCTCAGTCCCAAGTCGCGCTATGGGCATCGGCGGTACGCATGACCGGCTTCTCCGCAATGATAGCAGAGCGGGCGGTGGTCAGGAGCTCCCCAAATGTCCGTCTTCCTCGAGTAGCTGCGCTGGGCGACGGGTGGGCGCGCTGGTGGTGGTGGACGACGGAATTGCGGCGTTACAGGACCCTGGCGCGGTCGTGGAGGGGGGCCTTGACGGCGTGCGACGGCGGCGTAGGTCATCGCTCCTGGCTGGGGCTGCAGTAATTGAGGTTGCACCTCGGGAACCCCATGCGATCGCTGAACCTCATCTTTGACGATGTCGACGACTGAGGCTGCGACCTTGGAAATTGCTTCTGCAGTTCCTCGCGAACAACCGCTCTGAAAGTCTCCCGTCAGTGTAGTTTGTGGTCTGCGGTCGGCGGTTATACTGCCTTGTCCGCATATCGAGTGCCTTCTCAATAGTTGTGGCCTCGGAAATAAATTAAGGCAAAGTTTTCGGCGGGTTGCGTATCAAGCGAAAAGCTCTTGCTTCAAGCTGCGTAACAAGAAGCTAAAAAATTACAGCTAATTGTTCCTGATAGAAGCATGAATTTCCCGAGTTCTCCCTGATTTTCAGACAACTCAAAATCCCTGAGAATTCTCGGTTTTCCAGGTTTTCCCGGTTGGTAGACCTGTTTTTGTAAATCAGTTCACGCCGCTCGCAAGCAACTTCTTTCCTTCACCAAACCAAAATATGTTCGCTTCTCTCTGTGCTATCGGCAATACTACATGCTATGTCTGTAGCGAATAACTCCGTTCTGTAAAAGAGATTTAGCAAATGTGCCACTGCAGCAGCCGTACTCGCCTACGCAGATCTGCATATCCATTCCCGGCAGTGAACTTTTCTTGGAACAGCCTGGCGTTATCAGCTGGTAGCTCCGTAGCATGGCGAAGCTGTCAGCCGTTGAATATGGCAGTTGCGCTTCACATGTTCATGGCGTACGAGCAACGAAATGTGATTCATTTTCTGTGGAGCAAGTTTCGAACACCCATCTAAATCCACAGGGAAATGCACCTCACGTATGGAGAAAAGTGTCTCGCTTTGAGAAATGTGAGGTGATGGTGCTGTGAGTTCGCAAAAGGTCATGAAGACTAGCATGACAATGAGCGTTCGGGGAGGCCGCGTTCGTAGCTGAGTGACATTTCCGGAGTGCATGCGATGGTGAAAGCTCATTGGCATGCACACCACAAGGACATTTCCCGGGAGCTTGGCATTTCGTATAGGGTACCCAAAAGTTTCATGTCGGTGGGTGCTTAAGCGGTTGGACGACATGACAAAAGGCACGCGAATGATTGCTTCACTGAATCAGCTCCGACGGTATGCTGAGGAGGGTGAAGGTTTCCCGGACCACATTGTTAGTGGCAATGAGAAGTGGATACTGCATTTCACACTGGAACCAAAACAGCAGAGCATGGTTCAGTAAAGTGGAAAGTTGGGCTAGTTGGTGAGTGATCATCATACCTTGCTGGTGAAGCAGCGCACTGACACGGACACAGTGAAGTCAAATAGGAAAAGACGACACTTGCTGCACTCGCAACTATTTTAGTGCAGCGAGTGTCGTCTTTACCTGTTTGTCTTCACTGTGTCCGTGTCAGTGCGCTGCTTCACCAGCAAGGTATGAAGAGCATGGTGTGGAAACATGCGAGTCCGCCTTTGACAAAAAAATTCTGTTCAGTGCCATCTGTCGGGAAAGTAATGTTCACAGTCTTCTGGGATCACTGAGGACCGCTCCTGCTGGATTTCATGCCACTAACTGCAACCCTCAATTCCGACAGTTATTGTTCCACACTGTCACGCCTGCTCATTGCCATCAGGCGAAAACACCGAGGGATGCTCGATGTGGATAACAGGCTTTTATCACCCACGACAATGTGAGACCACATGTGCCAGTCAGAGCCGCTGACAAGCTCCAGTCATTACACTGGGAAAGTCTGGACCACCCACCATACAGTGCACCTCGCCCCTAGTGATTTCCACGTTTTCACTCTGTCGAAGAAGTTCCTGGCAGGACAGCCATTCATGTGCAACGATGAAGTCAAGAAAGCAGTCCGACGGCGGTTCCCCCACATTATGCTGGACAAATTCTACCACAGCGGCATCTCAAATTTAGTGCTGTAATGGATCAAATGTCTGAACTGGGGCCCTACAACGTAAAGCTATACCAAACTGTTCTATTCCAATTCTGCAATCAGCCCTCTGCGATTGATCAAAAGCTTTTTTGGACCACACCCCCTTGGTCTGTGTTGTCATGCGACCTCACTAAAACCGCAATAGCTCCCAATCTGACATGACGTGTACACACTTATGCATGACATGACTGAACAAAAGAAAAAATATTTATTATTGATTTGACAACTTTTGGCCATTAACTCTCTGCTATTGGTCTAAAGGTTTCAGGCTGCACCCACTTTACCAGACTATCACGCGAGGTCAAAAAACCGCAAAAACTGAGTCAAAGTGACGCATATGTGTTAAAGATGCATTAATATGCCAAATAAAACTGCATTTTCTTTTCTGAACAGCTGGAGACTGCCCCATTTCGAAAGGAATAGAAGATGGCTGCCGTCGATCCCTCAGGAACTGGCTACTCGTACCTGCCGGAGAGCATAGGTTTATTTGCGTATAACAAAGCTTCTTGAGCGGCCATATAGCGTTATTGAGCACTTTCAACACATTTATGACCTCGCTCTGCCAATTCTGCTTTGCTGAGGATCTGTTTTAGCGGCATTCTTAACCTTTAGTTGCATGCAGCCGCGATTTTCGACCAGCCACCCTTACCTATGTAAGGCAAAGCGGACCAAACGCACATGCCAGCATCTCCCTCTTCATCCGATTGTGTATTTCCAGTGCGATTGCTCGGCCCCATCGACACCCTCTCCACTTGAGCATTCTTCTTGCCTCTTGCCAGCCTCTTAGATAAGAAAAACCGCTCAATGTAGGCAATATTATTTGTTTTTAAAGCAAACAAGCGACCTCCTATAAACGAGGAGAACAGCTCCATTACTAACATCAATTGTTTTAATAAAGAACACGGTACCGAACCGCAAGAAGCTTGGTAGCAAACGTCGAAGTAGCTAGGCCTATATCATTGCCACGCTGGTGCCTACGGCTGCCACCGGATCTGAGTGCGAGAGCGCCCGTTCGAGGCGGCGAAATAATAAATATGGCGGCGGTGGTGACTTTGATCAATGCTATTTCAGACCTGCAGTTTGGAAAAAAAAAAGTTCCGAAACTCGGACGACAAAGGGGTTCATGCGGCCGAAATTTCAGATGTTCTTATACATTGCTTCTATGGGATACCGTGGCGGCACTGCGAAGGCGCCTGAATAATCGTGCATGTCCCAAAAATCAGGCGTTCGGAAAATCGGTCGTTGACTGGAGTTGCATAACCCTACTGAGAACATTGCATTGCCGTGTAAACAGGAAAATACCAGACTTTTTCACAGTTGGCAAATGGAACTTGAGTGGGCGTTACCAGGAGCAGGAAAGTCCAAACGTAGGAAATTGGCGCAAATGGCACAGTTGGACCATTACTGGTCACTGCAAATGTTGTGATGTCCAGACAGTACAATAGCTGTTTCTATCATGGGAATAATCATCCAGTCTACCGACACATATTCAGCAGCAGTATGTGCTACAAATGAAGACGAGGGGACACTTGGCCAGAGTCTGCAAAGCAAGCAACGTA
This sequence comes from Dermacentor albipictus, assembly GCF_038994185.2. Lineage (NCBI taxonomy): Eukaryota > Metazoa > Arthropoda > Arachnida > Ixodida > Ixodidae > Dermacentor > Dermacentor albipictus. The sequence goes on along the minus strand of NC_091828.1, from coordinate 24,574,357 downwards.
CAGGAAAAAAAGAGCGCATCAGCGTGGGGCTCGGCAAGTGCACCATGTAGACAAGCTTGAAAGACAGGAAGGACAAGTGGCAGAAAAAAAAGAGGCATATAACCTACGGCTGCTTCGAGAGGTGGGGGCAGAGTGGACGTGCACTGAAATTGTCGTAAATGGTGTCGTGGTAGAAATGAAGTTGGACACAGAAGCCAGTCTCTCAATGATTAGTGGAGAAACATTTAATGGACTATTTCCTACCACACCACTGCAGCTTTCAAAGTACAGCTACAGTTTTTTTTTGTTTGCTTCAAAAGCGTGTTGTCGGAAAGTGTGCGGCAACTGTGAGGTTGGGAGATCAATAGAGCATTTTGCTGATATTTATTCTCAAGGGACCATGCCCCATACTTTCTGGTCAAAGCTGGATGCGAGAGTTTCAGTTGGGTTGGGTTGGGGCAAGCCAGAGGATGTCAACACCGTAGCATCAGTAGAAGATGCGGAAAGCCAATTTCAAAACGTTTTCACTGGCATAGGTACCTTGTGTGGCATCGAAGCCCCAATTACTGTTCAGCAAAATGCAAAGCCGAGGTTCCTGAAGCCCCGAATGGTCCCATTCACACCGTGGGATAAAGTATTCAAAGAACTACAGACAATGGAATGCAAAAGGAATCATCCAACAAGTCGTCAGAATGGGCCAGACCTAGAGTCCTTGCATTGAACAGTATGGTCATATCAGACTGTGGCGATTTTAAAACAGTCACAAATCCAATCATGGTTCTAAAAGCATACCCGACTCCCAGCATATACAACTATTTACTAAACCAAAGAAAGGTGTCAAATTCCCAAAGGTTGACCTACTACATGCATACCAGCAAGTAAAACTGCACCCTGCCTCTCTCAAGTATGTCAAAATGAACACCATGGGCTTGTACCAATTTAAAAGACTACTTTCCAGGGTTTCATTAGCACCAGCAATATTTCAGAGGAAGATCAAAAACCTTCTGCACTGACATTTTCATAACTGGTGTAGAGGATGTTGATAATTAGGCAAATTTGTGCGGAATTACGGAAACTGCTAGAAGATCCAGGGCTTCAACTTAAGCTAAATGCATGTCTTTGGTTCTAGAAATGCATTACCTGGGCCACATCATATCATGCAGTCGGTTTTCGTTTAAACACATTAAGACAGAGGACAGACTACCAGCCCCAGCTCCCAGGAATGTAAAGGAGCTACAGTTATCTAGGTTTGGTGAAACACTACAGAAGGTTTACGCCTAACCTTTCTACAGCTCTACATCACTTAAACAGGCTCCTGGCAGCCAGGTCCTTCTGGTGCAAGGCACCTGCAGAGCTGGCATTTAAAAGAAGCAAAGAGCTGCTAGCTTCTGACACAGACTTAGCACATTACTGATCCAGCAATGCCATCGACCCTGATTTGTGAAGCATCGCCACATGGTCTTGGCCCACTCGTGGGACAGCGGGTACCCACAGGATAAGAAAGTCCTATTGCCTTCGCATCGCGAAGTTTAGTTGCTGCTACGGATTAAAATAGACAAGAGCGCCGACTTTGCCACTGCACAAAGCATTCGCTCCAGACACATTGTGAAACACAGATCCCACACGTACATTCCTTTGTTCTCTCCCTCCATCCCCTTTTGTCAGCTTTGCATATGCTTTCTCCTCCCCTTTGGTGCCCAGCCAATTACACTTCCCCCACGTAGCACCCTTTGCTGAGGTGCGTGCGAATCGTTGAACAGCTTGCTCCCATATACGTGTAGGCTAGAGTGGAAAAGACCGGCGGCGGTGGCAGTAGCAGCAGCGTGGGTAGACCACGAGATCTGTTGCAAACTCTGGCGTAAGGCTATCTTGATTCAGAAGCAATCAAACACAAAAATATATATATGCAGGAAGAAAAAAGTGCAAATAAAGCACATATCATTGCTTTTTCTATGCGTAAGCAAAGAATTTGTGCAGGTCTTGAGATAAGGCTGATGAAAAATTATGCTGTACGAAAAGGGCCTACAGAAGTACTCGGCTTTCACATTGTCATGGTGCAAGGCCCACATTCTGTGGGTGTTCAGGGCATGGAATCCATCAAACCCATCAACTACTAGTATGTAAGGTTGCAGAAAATAAAGAAAAAAGGGTTTATTAGCTTAGTTACACAGCTCCAGTGTAGAAGCCCACTCCATGCAGGAGCAAGTTAAATGTCTCAGTTCACATCAGCACTCTCTGTACTCACTGTCGAAAAGTCTCTGCTTTTAATCCCGGCGTTTTCCCTAGGCGAGTCGGCTAGGGAATCTGAAGACTCTCCAGCAGCAAACCACCATCATCGACTCCGTTGCGATACTATGCCCATGCTATCCATTACCCACAGTAACTGTGCCTCGCAGAAACTGGTTTGGGATTTGTGGAAAAAAATCATCCGGTGACACCTGGTTAATTCATCGTCGCCCACCGCATTCTTCGTTCAGTTTGTGAGGTGAAGGGCAGGCTAAGAGCCTTTCACGGAACCCTGCCACAGCCGGTTTACATGCTGTCTTGACAGCTGGATAAGTGCCAAGAGATGGGTGTTGATTTGACTTGTCTAAATAACTGCGCCTATCCATTCGTTGTCGTTGTTCCCGCCTGTTTATTCTTTTCTGCGGTTTCGAGGTAATGGTGGAGTGAGCGCTTCTAGTCGTTGTCCACGCTGCGCTGACGTCTGGTTAGGAGGTGCAGTGGTGTGGAAAACGTTAAATTAACACCCTTGGTGGTGTCCAGACGTAACAATATTAAAAAATCTGCTTCAGAGTGTAGCTCTTCTCGAAGCTGTGAAAGTTACGTGCTACTTACTTTTCGTGTTCAGGGATTTTTTTTTTGTCCGCAGAATTTTTAATTATGCCCAACGAAACTAGATGTATTATACTCATGTTTGAAGAGTTAGTATAGGAGAACAGCAAACAATGAAGTGTTTCCTGCATGGCCATAAATCAGGGTACGGCAAGGGACGGGAGAAGTCTCTCTTCGCGGCGCCATCTGATTTGCAGCTGCTGCACCAGAAGCAAGCAAAACATCTATGTAATTAAATAACACTCAAGTATAAAGAGTAATAAGAGGCACCTTTGACATTAAAACCTTGTTTTCCCCGTGTTCTGACACATCTCAAGACAGTTTTCTTAGTTCATTATGTTGTAGTAGTTTTCATTCATAGTTTGTGCTCTCTGCTAATTTTCGTGATTACACTTTACTTTCTGTGCGTCTTGCTCCTGTTTGTTGTAAAAATCCACATAACCCACTTATTAAATGCCCTACATTGGGCCAATAAGGTTTAATTAATGAATCTAAGTGAAATGAAGACTTGTTTAGTTCACCAACATCTCCCTGCAAATCGCAAGAAGCACGGGCTAGTATTCACACTACAGGTGTTAGGGCATCCGCCAAGCGGACAACAAATCATATGTGCAAGCAGATGAGGCCAAACATGACCATGTGCCATTGCTATAGCAATAGCAGAGTGACAGGCGTACGGTGCACCAGAGCTGAGCCTGGCCACCCGTCCACTCCTCTGGTTGGGTGGAGCACTTCCCTTTGCCCAACTCCCCATTTTTCCTCACGCGTAGCGCCGTCCGGTGAATGCGGTGTGGAGCGGCGCAGGCATTCGCAGACGGCAGAGTCAGCCAAACAGGCGGAGCCAGCACTCCTTTCTATCTTACTCTGTGGTTGCTGCTGAAAGGAATTGTAGTCAATTGGACCAGGAGGACCTAGGCCTAGTACCTGAGACAATATTTTTGGGGTCGGTACTTTGAAGCTGTCACAGACCACAAGCCATTGCTGGGCTTTTTGGAAGCAAATGCATGCAATCCTGAATGTTGCTCACCAGGAGTGCTGCAGTGGTTTCTACTCCTTTCTGGGTATTGCTATATGCCCTTTGTTTTAGGCCAGGCATTGCAGGTGCTGAAGGATTGAGTCGTCTACCACTACAGACTTAAGAATTTGCTGTTGACTGTGCAAGCAATAACCGTAGCTCACGATGACTGAGTACAGTATTCATCCAATTTTAACATGCCTACTTTTTTTTTTCTCTCGAGAAATGGGCCGAAAATTGCCTGCGTGGTGCAATTGGATACAAAACCAAAATCGGCTGCTCGAAATTTGTATGCTTTACAGCATAACACAAGTGTATTGGGGAGAAACTCATTTTAAAAACCATGCGCCAAAGCTGACTGGTCTAACATTAGTTGCACAAGAGCAAAATAGGCCACCATCATGCAACTAGTAGTAGACCCTTGCCCATTTTTCTTGCTAAAAATTTGGGTGCACGTTCGATGTACACCTTCTTTAGGAGCTTTAATGTAAATTCTACGTTAGTTTTCTACCTTGTACATACAGAAAGTGGGCACATGTTTGATTCGGGGATGTGTTAGAATTGGACAAATACTGCAAAATGAATCAGTGGTGTGTTTTGGCATTTTTGAATTGGATCATCAATTTTGTCAGTCCCATCAGGCTAGAATTCAAGGAAGTCGATTGCAGTTAGTGCACAATATTCAATTCGTATTTGAAATCTTTGAATGTGTACCAACCCTTAGTTAAAGGGAATCTATCTGAGGAGCTCCTTCGCAAAAGCCTTGAAATGGAGAGACTGTCCTGCTCAGCATCAAATTATGGTGACTGTTGCTACATTTAAAGGGAGATGTTAAAGGTACACTGGCACATACTTTCGAGGTTATGGAAACACTTCTGTTATGTAAAGGGGCTACGTTTATGTGCGCAGTGTGGGAAACACAATTTAATTTGATATATAGTTGGTGTCAAAACCTGTTGTCATTGACACGGTCATGCCACCATGTTGCACAGTAAAGACTTGTTGTGCAGCAATAAGGCTATGCATGTTTGCAGTGCTCATAAACAAATAAACAAGAATGCTGCACTCACATGTGGTAGCTGCAGTTACCTTAACCACTGTATCATGATGCTGGGACAGATCCACTTCCTGCAGGACTGTCTAATATGGTGGCCTTTTCGAAATCATTGAATGTTTTAATGTTTTCCCTGACTGCTTATACAATAGTTCTCTGGCAGTCTACAACACTGGCAGTTTAGACACAATAAAAGATTGACGGCTCAAAGCAACTGAAGTAGAAATTCCCTAAAAATTCTATGTTTTTCCTGATTCTAGACTTGTAGGAGTTACTGAAACTGGTCTGCAGAAACAAGTATTATATAAACCTTATGCACCACCAATGACGGCTCTGCAAACAATGCTCCGATGACATCAGCCGGTGGGCTCACCTTTGTTTGCTAAGCTCCATATAGAATAGCTGCATTTTCATCCGTTCACTCACTTTACAGCTGTGAGCCTGCGTAACACAGCACCTTCCAATTAGTGGCTGTATTTAATTTTTGCAGTGTTATTTTTATAAATGCCAGCACTAGAAGGAAAATAAACGTTGTAAATATTTAATTTAGCTTCCATTTGCTATAGCACTGCACTGCCGAGCTCGAAGTTGCTGGTTTAGTTCTGGCCATGGTTGCGGCATTTCAATGGTGCCAAATGCAAAAAATCACTCATGTAATTTATGTTTGCATGAATGAACCCCAGGCGATCAAAATTGATACGAAGTGTTTCCCTATGGCAAGCCTCATAATCATACTGTGGTTCTGGCGCATACCGTAGCACCCCAGAATGTTATTTATTCATTTTGTGTAACCATAGCCAGCGAGGTTAGACACAATCTCATGACTCAGTCATAAGATATCACGCCAAGCGAGTAAATGAGAGTCTATGCAGCTTTGGAAACCAAGCCCGATCACAAAGCTCATTTGCAAGAATTTGCATCAATTAAGCGGCATTGTAGTTCAATGCAAATTTTGTATTTCACTCGTAATTCTGGTGACTTGGTGTTGCATATATAGAACTCTTGCTGACAAGAAAATATTTATAATTTTCCTGACATGCAGTACATACTGACATTGATTGGCACCATGCTCCATATTGTTTCGCAATCGTCAATCATCCTTCACACTATTTTCTTGCAAATGAATCTTAGCATTTTCCAATGTGAAAATCTTATTTATATAGGTTAGCTCGAGACTATTTCAGTTCAGCATACTTTCAGGCTACTGGGGACCACTAAAAAAACATCACTTTAACAGCTTAAGAATAAAAATATTGATATAAAAATGGGCACAAAAACAAGTCATCACTTTATAGCACCCTTGTACATCCCCTCCCACTCCCTTTTTTTCCTTCTGTGTTTAGCACTCCAGCTACCTACATTCGGTCAAATACCAGCTAACACAAGCTTCTCAATTTTCTTGTCACATAGATTCAAGTACTTCTGAGGTGCTTACAAACCAACATATACTGAAAATGGTTATAAGCAAAGGTTGTCGCCTGAGTTTGTTATGTAACAGGACTAATTGTTATCGCTAGACGAATATCGCCGATGAGATGTGCCTGGTGCCTATGGCAGTAGCTTAGCAAGGAGTGCCACAGTAGGCTGATCAGACTAGTATGCAGGACATGCTGGAAGTAATCAAGTTTGGTTACCTTGCGAAGGTCAGCACTGCAGCACAAGTCTACCTAACTTTGTCAAAATTTGCCTATTTATTTTGCCTGCCCTTCTACCAGACGCTCCAGGCATTTCATAGCCACCCCAAACCTATGGATGGACAGTCAGTACACATTGAAAGGTCGATGACAGCGGTTCGATGCAAGTTTGGTAAATTTTCTAGTTCTGGAGCCAACCCTCTAAGTTTTATGAATTGATAACATACGTTCGTCGCACATCACTTTTTTTTTAGAAAAAGTATAGCAACTTTCAGTAGAGAGTGAATGGCGCACCCAATGTCAGGACAACCTGTGATCTGACAGTCAGCCACAGAATTTCTGTTTTCCCACTTTTTCATTTTCTCTTAGCAAGTGCAGCTTGCATCGTGACGGACTATTTAAAACAGCTGGTCCATTACTTGCTTATTTAATGCCACATTTTTCTGGTAATGCGACTAGAGCAGTGCATGTATTTAGGCACTGCAGTGACCATTTCTTAAAAATGGCATCAAATGTCTTTTGTGATGTGCTTAACGTGCTGGACAGCAACATAATTGAAATGTCTGTAGCCAATGAAGCAGGAAACCAAAGATACACAGTGCATGCTGGACACAGACATAGTATTGCACTGCCGATATGGTAGCTGAAAGCCAAATGTTGCAGTTCATGAAGAAAAAAATGTCAGAGAAGTCATTATGAGTGCCACGACAATGGAACAGCAATAACAAAAAATTAACACCGCACATGCATGTGTTTACAGTCACGGCTTGCAAATGACATCAGGAGCAATCTACACTAAGTGTGGTAGCGATGGTGACTCTGCTTGATGCCGTTCGGAATAACGTTCTGTAACATTCCATGCATGCTGTTCTACAAACGTGCAGACTTGCATTTATAAATATTGAGCAGGGTAGGTCAGCCGACAGCGTCCAGTTATCTTTATGTAGCACGCACACAGAGTCTCCCTGCTGACATCACACATGAGAGGGCACCACTCAAAGATCTCAGGGCTAATATATTAGTACATTATTCATGAAAAGCTTTCTGGTGCTTTCCAGTATTTTGACCAAGGTACACAGGATTCAGGCATTCATTTAACAAAAGAAATATTAACAAACGTTATTAATGAATACTTAACATTATTTAACATTAAATCTTATTAAAATTAATATTATTAAACAAAAGAAAAGTTAAAAATGTAATGACAGTAGTGCCGTAACGTCTACCAAGTCTACTATGCTTATCCTATTTATCCATGCTTATTCAAACACTGTTCTTAAAAATACTAAAAATACCGCATTTTCCGCAAGCAATATAATTTATTACTGTTAGCCACCTTCGAACAAACTATGCAAAATTAACTGCTCCCTTTTCTGGCATATCATTTCTCTACCTTATGACATTAAATCAACATTATTCATACACTTATTCTTACACACATACAAAAAATGTTATCTTGTAAGTTAACTGAGAAGTTAACTAGCAATTTATGCGAACAGTACAAGGTTACCAAATGCTGGGCAAAATCTCAGAGTGCAAGCTGACATTGCAAGGCATAGACACAGTAAATGTAAGTGAGGCCTCAGCAAGCCAAGTAAAAAAAAGAAGAAAAAAAGGAACAGATCGCATCGCTTCCTGCCCTCGCTGCCTTTCCGAACTTACGGTGGGCGGAAGGTCTGTGCAGCTTTCCACTCGGCCGCCTTGCTTCTGCTGTACACGTAGGGCTTGTCGTCCTCCTCTGCGTCGCTTGGGTCCGCTTTCCCTCCAGCCGCACGTCTGCTCAAACGAATGACAGGCATGCAACCAAGTCTGTTGATGCCAACTCAACTAACAACCAGAGGGTGAGAGAAGCAAGGAAGGCCAGAGAAGTTAGCTACTCGCATGCCCAGAGTAATGCATCGTAGTGTGATACCCAGCACCAAACTGTGCAAGAGCAGACGTGACAATAATACAGCTGTAACCTGAAATCTCAATTTTACAGATACCTCCAGAACACACTTTTTGACTCCACACAGCAGTAATGTCTTATGGTGTGTTCTACTGGTTCCTGCCACGCTCCAAGTCAGTTTGCAGTGAAGCAGAACCTCTCGAGATGGCAGCCACAGAAAGGCTGCCCCAGCCGAATGTACTAGCTGCTACCAAAACAATCAGTGTAGCCACGTGATTGAGCCTGTTGCATCTCAGTGACATTCCCAGGTAGAAGGTGAGAACTCCTCCTAGTGTTCTAAAAGAACTAGCAAAACGAGTTGCGAGCACTTGGCTTCAACCGGCAAAATGTAACAGGCACTGTCAGAGCACCTCGAAAACGATCAGCCGAATCAAATGTATATTAAGAAAGCAAGTTTGTGCATCTGTAATATACTTTCATGCAACACACAGAGAACACATGTATCATTCTCATGAGCCCACCAAGAGAGATACAATGATCTGCCATGAAAAGAGTTGAGGAATTGAAGGCCAGATTTTAAAGTCATGGAATTAGCATCGCGATACTTGCTGAAAATGGCCTAAAGGCCAAGTGACGTACTGCAATTGAGACTGACAGAGAAAAAATGCACCTTAGGGAAGCTTACATTTCAATGAAACGGCAAAAGATAATTTACACACCTTGTATATTAAAGACTTAATGAAGATTCTTCAGCAGAGATAGAGCTAGTCGCTTCTTGATTCAGAGCGGATGCATCAGTCGTTTTCAATGTTATGCTGAAGGACACCTAAATGCTTTTGAAGTGAAATGTTCAGAGACCATGCCAGAAACTTCCATATGTGCTTGGATGCCTGTATCAGTGTTCCGATACTAGTGTACCTGTCTACCTTGGGGTACGTGTGGGGGGTTACATTTGAACCTTGCGTTTTCTTTTGTTGTTCAAGTAACTTTTTGTGTGCGTAGTTTTAAACACACTCGTGCACTTTGACTATAGGTTTTGGGCGCTTTTCTGCATGTAAGTGTGCAACTTCTCTTAATAAACCATAGACGCAAACTTGTATCCGTCTGTCCCCTTCGTCTCTTGTACAGCTGCGCCAAACGACATAATTCAATCCCGCGCTAGCCGCGTCAAATGACCTTGCACTACGAACACATTGCACTACGTGGAAAGCTCCGTCGCTCGTAAACGTTGTGAAGCCGCCGACAAGTTTGAATAAGTGATTCTTTGAAATGATCAATCACTTGCGAAGGTGTGATCAGCCAAACACGACAAACGGCGTCATACCTTTGGAGAGCGGGCAGGCAAGGCGCTGCGGCTCTCCTAACAGCGCTTTCAACCAAACAGATTTTGGACAGCAGACCCCTGGAGCCAGTAAGAGCCATTGTAAGGTCGCCGGTTTCACAACCCACAGGCCCGCTTCAGAAACGAAAGCAATTTCGTTGCGAGGCGCACTTTAAACATGTGTGAACTTGAATGGCCACGTGACACGGCAAAGCACTGTGGATCGGATTGTCTGCAAAACGTTTTTGCTGTAGGTGATACAAGTATATTGCCTCCGAAGTTTTAAGCAGTAAAAGTATGGCCTTTGAGATTTGTTTTTAATAGTCGCAGCAGGTCACTGTCAAAACACGATAACTTTTTCCGTGTGCTGTTACTCGTGGTGAACCAAGATGATACCGCAACAAGATAAAGTTGCATTGAATTTATCAACACAGTCGTGGTCAACACGCAGCAGCAAGGCTGCGCAAGCCTTCAAACAAGCAAAGAGCGCGCTCGCATGTTACGGTGCCAACGCATCACTTGCATCCAAGCCAAGCGCAAGTTTGTGGTTTCTGCTGCGTGAGCAGCGCGAGTTAGCTTTCAAGGGTAAACCGGTAAATTACCCCGGCTCAGTCGCAAGTTTGTGCTCTAATGGTGAAAAGTTAACGATCGGAAATCTTGCGGTTTAGTGCAATCCGTTTAGCGGAAGGCGCACACTCGTAAGCCGCTCGATGCCCGACCATGAGCATGTGCGTGTGCGTCTTTCGGTCGGCAGTTCAGCTCGAGAAGCTCAAACGCACGCTGCTGACCTCGCCATGCGTGCGCCGTATGTACGCCAGCGGCGGCGCGAGTTCTCGCGTGAAGAAGAACCGGACAGTGCTCATGTACGTGACTTCGATGACTGTGCTCGTCGGTGGGCTCAGCTACGCGGCCGTACCGCTGTACAGGATGTACTGTCAGGTGAGCGGACGTTACAGGGCGGCGTGCTCAAAAGTTTCAGATGCTCGCCGTAAATCGACCGACATGTTTTGAATGTGTGGCACGGGAACGCACGTGTAACTGGAGAACAGCGTGCTTGATCGCAGCGAAAAGTCAAGTAATGCACTAGGTACACTGTGCGTTCAGGTTTCTTGTGAAGCAGAGACCGAAAATAAAAAACGTCGCTCTCTGTCTCCGTCGTGGAAAGCATTTTTCATTAGTACGACACCTGCGTCGCCACCATAGCGTTGCTGCAGACGGGACATACAAAACACAAACAAACAAAAGTTACATATTTTCAGAAACTACATAACTGTGCAAGTCATTTGTGGGTAAAGCAACAGCATATCTTAGAGGCAATGCAAAATCAAAGTGCACACACTTAAAACTGAACATCGCATGTTACATCAGGGCAGAAAAAAAGACCCCGTTGTCTGTTATGTTTAGCAGACTAGAAGCTTACTATCGTCCCTAAGTGTTTGTATAAAAAAATACAGTAAAGCTGAAGTTTCAAGCAAGTGGCAAAGCGTGAAGTGGTTCATTGGTGCTGGAAGGCATTCGATATTATTAATCCCTGCTTCTTAATTGCAACACATACCATGCAGCAGTTTTACTCTTTCTTTCTACTTCTAATGTGTAGTGTGTCTCGTCCCTAGTGTGCCCTTTACCACCAAGATACTGACCAAGGAATAACAGTTATTGCTGATAAATTGAGTCACCTAATTTTGAACCTTTTCTGATTCGTCACTTCTAAGACAGGTGCCAGATAACGTACATGTGCTCAAGTGTTGATTCCATTTGTATACTGTAATCCATGTTCCTTTTACCTATCATGTGATGCTCTTAAAACACATCACAGCAGAACCTTGTTTTGTGTTGTCAGCACACGACACGCATGTCCTGCAAGAGTGGCTTGCCCTTCAAGCACACATATATGAGTGCCGTCTTTTGCCTGTTGCACAAACTCTCAGTGCAATGGAATTGAACGTTGGACGAGTTCGTATAACTGCATTTTGTAACAACAGCGATATGCTTAGAAGGCAACGGAACGAGGGCCAACTAGCAAATTTTATTCAAACACAGCAAGTCCACCCAACATCAAATTGAGATTCTTGCATAAGCAAGAGCACCTGCCGCCATTAAATACGTGCCCCCCCCCCCTCGCCTGTTTACTATGAACAATCAAGGTATGGCAGTTCTTTTTGCGAAAGTAATACAAAAGCCTGGTTAACTCATAGCACCTTTGCATGCGATGTGAGCTGCTGCGACCGTCACCCTTGTGTCCTCACTCCTGTTCTTAAACAGTATACAAGTGAACCCTCAGTGATTTGTTTCTCCAATGCAGTCAACGGGCCGGGGCGGCCAAGCATTTGCGATCGAAGCCGGTGAGAAAATTGAGAAGATGGACCCCGTGAGCCATCGCCAGATCAGGGTTATCTTTTCTGCCGACACTGGTTCTGGACTGCGCTGGAACTTCAAGCCACGGCAGTCTGACATTGTGGTGCGTAGCTCGAGCAGTCCCGCTGCATGCTTACAGACACGAGTGCTGTAACGTCACTGTGGTGGTGCTCACAATTGGAGTGAACGCACCTCCCAGGTAATTTTTGCTGCATTTGCCGGCCAATCACCTTTGCTGATAAACAGTACAGCTTGAACACTGTGCGGGCGACAGAAGTGCAGACGCCACAATTCACAACTCGCAGCTCAAGGTTTATGGCAGAAATGCTCAATAAGATATTCCTGCAGGACTCATCTCACAGAGTGTTGAGCTTATAGTAGGATTAGTATTGAAGCAATGTAGCAGCACACTTTATTGCGACCGGGAAAATTTGCCAGGTGTGAAGTGTGCCGGGATCCTCTCTCGTGCTTCTCTCTGGACATGCTGTGTCATCTAGCGGTGCTGCCAGAAAGTCTGCGAGTGGCACATGTGTGAATAATTATTCAGGCAAGGCTGTTTGAATATTATGTGAAAAGGGTTTGATTCCATTCAGCAGCAGAGAAATTTTGAAGGATTTCTCATTGAAGAGTGCCACACACCCTGCGACCCAGGTTAGTCTGATGGTTGGTTTCGAACACAGTTATATCAGCACAGCAGCCCAATGCTCCACCCATTGGACCATCGACTACCAGTTACCCAAGTTGGCGTAAAAGAGCATAGACGTAAACAGACAGACACACTAGTAAAGAAAATGTCGTTGGTGACCATAGAGATAACCAAGATACTCCCACATGCAGGTTGCCCCAGGTGAGACCGTGCTGGCCTTTTACACCGCTCGCAATCCAGGCGAGAAGCCTGTGGATGGCATTGCCACATACAACATCCTGCCCTTTGAGGCAGGAAAGTACTTTAACAAGATCCAGGTGAGAGACCATTCTATTCTGGGTCTGTCTGTTGTGTAAACAGGCTGACCACTGAAGTCTTTGGACTGAGCTTTTTGATTAGCAATAAAAATTTGCATAGTGCTGGAAAAATTTTGTTGCAAATGCAGGGCGTGAAGAGAAAGCTTTAGCGTGGGGACTCCTATCTACATGGGAATGAATGAATCGTTTTTCTTTGCAACCACTGCACCAAGTTTAATGCGATCTGTTGCATTTATAGAAAAATCTAAAAGCTAGTAATGGTATAAAGTGGATTTTTAGGGCATCATTATTTTAGGAAAGATCATGAGCATTGCAAAATAAAAGAAAACTCAAATAAGTTAACAACCCTGTAACTTGGCAATGAAGAAGGATATCGCAATCCTTTAACGGGCACCTAATAATATTGTCACGGTGCCATGGGAGAGACAAAGACGACGATCGCCAACAAGGCGTAAGAGATGACATAATGGGGCTAACCTAGCGTTCGGCCATACTGTTTGTATCGGCCATATCTTCTGCAGAGTAAACATAGTCCCAGTTAACCTGATATCTCTGCCCGTTTCACCATATATAAAGTGGACACAATTGATGTACTATACGCGACTTTGAAATATATCATTATTTCGTGAGTAAAAATTTTGGAAAATCCTCACAAGCATTGCAACAACTTAATGTAAGCTGGATGCAGTTTACGGAACTGCTGTTTTGTCAGTGGTACAGAGTTACGCATATGTAAGCTTCATACTTCGTTTCTTTTTGTAACTTGCCTATATATGGCACATTTTGTAAGAAATTCAAAGTCCTAAATTAAAATTCTGGTTTCAGGATTTGCTATAATGTAACTTTTTCTCTCAAATGCAGCAGATTTCATTTCAATCAGTCTAGCCTTGTAAAAGCATTTCCACATTTTACATGTTTATTTGGGCAAGGAAATGGAAGTTGGCCCCAAGCTAAAGCTTCCACTTAAGTGCAATTTGGCCATGCCCAAGCTTCTTGCACGTATGTAGTCAGCCGCATATGAACAGACGTTCTAGTGTAGGACTTGCCAAATGGGTGCGAGATGTCTTTAGCGGCTTTGAAGGCACAGTTGACACACTCGTTGCTTCTTTTCAATGCGTATTAGTCAGCAAGGAAGTGTGTGGCTCTGCAGAGGTCAGAGAAAGGCACTCATACCAGCTAGCATGAATTAATAGTACAGTAAAGCCTCATTATAATGAAGTTGAAGGAGGAGGTAGTAATTAATTCATTATAACCATTAGTTCTTTATAGCCACTATCCATTTCTATTCACAATTAGCAAGCAAGAGAGGATGTACTCACCGCCAAATCTCACAGCAGCCTGCCACGCGAAAAGAAAACGGCCGTCGCACGGAAAAAAACAAGCGAAAGAAAGACAGCAAGGAATTACTACTTTATTCACGACGAACGGCTCATCACTGGTCGTTCAATAGCACACCAGCTGGCAGCTCACTTCGCAGAACAAAATTCTTGGCACTGTATTTTTCTAGCAGCTGTCCAATGTTTGTCTCCACCCCCACCACTGCAGCTTCGCAGTCGACAGACGGCACTTCCCCGCTGACAGCGCTGCCGACGCTGTCGTGGTGCTCCTTGAAACGCTGCAGCCAGCCAACACTCGCCACAAAATTGTCGTGCCCCATGATGCACGCGAAGTCCCTCGCTTTGCACTGCAACAGTGCCCCACTCACAGGAGTGCTGCTCTCTCTTGCGTCCAAAAAACACTTAAAGACCGCGTTCTCTACAGCTTCGAAAGCGGGGGCTTGCAGCTTCTTTCTGTCGCCTTTTACGCCACGTGCGACAGCACTGGTGACAGCTTCTTTACTGCTCAAAATCGTCAACAGCATGTTCAACGCTATGCTGAAATCTTCAGCCACTTTTTTCTTCTTCACGCCGGACTCAACGGCTTTCAGCATAGCCACCTTCTGCTTGATTGATATCGTTTTGCGCTTCCGTTTTCCATCGTCCATCTCCTTTCTGGCAGTGGCAGCTCGCATGAATGAACCGATACTGATATCGTTAATGCGCACAAAGGCAACGACAGGCAACAACAAAACCGCAGTCGGCACCGCCCCACACCAACCCACACTCGCTGCGGAAGAGCGGGCGGGTCCACCAGTTCCACGGGAGAGGGGAGGCCGGAACACATGCACAGGAGATGCGAACGTCGTCCACTATAAGAAATTGACCTGACGGGTACCAAAATAATCAGTAAATGCTCGTTGTGAAAAAAAATTGCCGACGATTACTCTACTTCCTAATGCAAAATTTGACCGCAGCTCTCCAGCTGTTTCAGCTTTTTTATATACTGAGGCAAATAATTCAAGCAAGACACGTATGTACAGTTATAACTTTTTATTCTTCACTTCTTCAAGAAACACTCCTCTCCCAGTTCTTGATCGTCATGAAAGTAGCTTTGTGTCCGGAGAAATAGATGGACGTATGCTAGACTCGCTGCACCAATTCCTGGTTCGACGTAGCGCACCTCTGGATTCTGGCGGCGACAGTGCTGGGCCTCTGCTCGCGCAGTTCGTTTCGTAGCAGCGGCAGACAAAGGACTTCCACCGGTTGCCTCGCCCATGGCTCAGAAAGTACTGGCTGAGCATAAACTACTTATATAGGCAAACAGATTATATTATAATATAAACCATCTGTCAGCCTCAGACAATCCGTCTCGTGCAGAACATTTCGCACCAGCCGCCGCAAATGGAGCGCAGCTTGGCGCAGCTGCCTCACTTATCGGGAGGTCACGGGAGGCTGCATGTAGGCGCATGGGAACGTTGTGCGGCGAAACGATGGCGGCGACTGACTGATGCCGCTGTCGCTGCTAGCAAGTCAACTGAAGGTGGCTTTGCGTTTTGGCTTGGGAAGTGCGCACTGAGATCCGCTGATACTGAGCCGGCGCTTCAGCAACTGGAGAACACCGCACGCTCTCACATGGTCGCTGCCACAGAGGAGAAAAGTGGGGGGAAGGGGTACACGCAGTGGCGAACGGCAGCGGCTATGCGTTTCGGCTTGGGCAGCAGCACATCATCGAGATCAGCTGCTACCGAGCCGGCGCTCTGATTGCCGCCGCACATGGGTGGCATCGGAGGGGGAGCGAAAAGAGCGAGCCTTGCGCTCTGCGCGAGAGATGACGCCAGCAGGGCGCACAGGCCCCAGCTGCGGAGCTGGTTACGGCGAAGCACGACGGCATGGCGAAACGCAGGAACTTGCCCCAAAGAACTGCACTCTAAAAAAAGGTTCGTCATACCCATGGCAAAGAAATTCTAGCTTCATGAAAACGACGTTTTCAATACATGGGCATCTATGAGAATTTCAAGGGGAATCACGATTGCTTTGTTATATCCAGTTTCGTTATAACGAGGTTTTACTGTACTGTCATTCATCATAAGATCATCACAAGGGTTGGCAGGTATGTGAGATTGTTGTTTAAAGGCCAACTGGAAATCAATTTTGGGCTGAAAAAAAGAAACAACAAAGAAACTAGTTTCAGATTGTGTAGACAAAGAGCAGCCTCCATGCAAAGTTTTAAGTACGTTTGAAATACGAGTGGATGCGTTACAAAAGGCTCGCAAAAGTAGATGTTTCTGACACCTAAACTTAAAAAAAATATGAATAAGGCTGCAATTAGCACTCGCCGGAAGTGATACGTGACTAAGGATGTATGTCTCCTCGACATGACCTCAGAGATTGGGCACCACCCGGGGTGCGATGAAATATGTTGCAGGCGATCCACTTGGACTTCTGTAACATGCACTGACCTCGCAGTGCACGCTTGATCTGCCGGGGTGCTAATTAAAGGCTGCTAAAAAGCAAATGATACATTTACTTGCCCTACTGCTTTACCAATATTGCTCCAATAGTATAGTAGACTTCCATTAATTCGACTTTGGTTAATTTTTGTGAATAATTAGATCTTGGCCGAAGGTCCCTGCCGGTGCCCATGCATTTCTATGTGCCCAAACTCTTTATTTCAAAATTCGCCTTCGGTAGATAACTCAAAGCTTAGCGCACACACTCCTGACCCCCATGTGACCCTAATAGCGACCCCTTTAGTGGCAGAGTCTGTCTCGGGAGAGCTTAGGTGACAATGAATGCATTGCACACACGTCCTCTCCCATCAAAAACACCTATAATTCAATCAGTTTCGTCGGTCCTGTCAGGGTTGAATTAATGGAAGTGGACTGTATATGGATGCCATTTATTTATAACTAATTGAGGCAAAGGGAAATTTCTTTGCAGGTGACCTTAGGGTGTATGCCGCACCTAGTCGCTAGTAGTGAATAAGAGTGGTCAAAAAAGCATGACACGAGATGAAAGTGGTAAATGAAATAGAATGTTTCATCATGTGGCCCTTAGTGTTGTCAAACCTATCTAAAATGTAAAAATGAGTTCTGTGAACATATTACATGTGCAAAAAATAATTATGCTAGTTTTTTTTAGGTAGTCAACAATAAACCATGTATAAAACTGCATGCATTCAAAATTTCTGTTGCTTTATTTCCACATAAAAATTTATTTGTTTGTTATTCCTTGAAATAACTTGGCTCTGAGGAATTTAAATTCACAATAAAAAAATTTTATTCTGTGGGGACACATTACCTGAAACAAGGTAACCCTCAATGTGTCTTAGCAGCTATCTTTATGAGTATAGTAGGTTATGTAATGTGCAATAAGTGAAGCAGGTCCAGTCTGGAATAGTGCTTTAAAGGGCCCCTGAAATGGTTCGGACAAATTTTGTAGATGCATAGGGTACAGCTAATCATTCGAACTGCAATTTGTGTGAAACGTCTTGTATTAAGAGAGCTACGAACGATTACAAGTTACCCTGCTCCACAGCCATGCATTTTCTCCTCAATTTGTTCGCCTAGTCATCGGGGCTATGCTCTGCCTTCACTGGCTCTGCGTCATGATGGCACGTCGTGTTGTCGACTTCCGGTTTTCTAGGAGCGCGCGCGCGAAGCCTCTCCAGCCTCTCCACCAGCTGCTTGGCAGTCGACTCCAAGCGAGAGCTATCGAAGCAGCGTGCGTTGCGAGCATTCTGTCGCAGCGCCGAGCATATCCGGTATTCCAGTAACCACAGGCGAGCTGGGCATTTCGACAGGTGGGGTGGACACATAAACTCAAGCTGATGAAAGAACTTTAGCATAGACATACGTGAGCAGCCTGATCGGTCTACACGGTCCAGCCACCTATTGGTGCAGAGCTTCACGAGCCAAGCAGAGAGCTAATATTGCTCTAATCAAGTGTAAAACATTTTAAACATTTACAAAAACAATGTGCTAATGATAAGGCGGTAACACATAGTAAGGCGGCGACACAAGATTACGCCAACGCCATCTCGGCAGCAGCTTGTATCACCATATGAAAGCCAACTTTGCATTTTTGTCTTAAAAATGAGGCACTTGACTACACCAAGTGTTACATTGAATAACATAGACTCCTAAGTGTGATATTTCTGCAAAATTTGAGAGCAGTAAGAGTGCAGTGGTTAGTGCGAAATCTTTTGTGGAAAGCTTAAGTGAAATATACACGTCCCTCTTTAGTATAGCTCTACTTATGCGCCCTTCCCCTTTTTTTTTCTCAATTTATGCCAAGCAATGAATGTCAATGAATATTAACTTATAACTATACTTCAGAGGCCTAGGCATGCTGTGATTATGATGGTGCTACCGTGAGCATTTGTGTAATTCTCTTTGCATTTGTCTGCCAGGGAAAGGTGCAAAATTTTTCCCGGTTTCCATTGAGGTTGTTGTGTCTCCAGCAGAGGAGGCAGTCTCTTGCTTAAAGCCACAGTGCTTGAACAAGTTAGCGATTGTGCTTCGCGACACTGCGTTGTACGAACTGGCAATAAAATGCATGGTGTCGAGCACAGTGATCTTTTTTTTTTACGACTTGCTGCGCTCCATAACTGCCAGCAGATGCTGCACTAAGCGCTTCCGGCACCCTTGCTTGACGCACTTAATGATGCTGGCATCCAGCGGCTGCAGTCGGCTTGAGCAGTTGGGCGGGAAAAAAAAAACAACCTTTATGTTCCTCAGGCTGGACGTATCGGGTGGGTGGCACGGTGAGTTGTGCACGAAAAGCAATATTTTTCTCGCCTTAGCACCCATTTTGTTATCCAGCTGCTGCAAAAAATTGCTGAAGAGCGAAGACGTCATCCAGGCCTTTTTGTTGAAGTTGTAGCTCCACAGCAGCATCTTCAAGTTCTTAAAGCACCATGGCTTTACACACTTCCCAACAACGAGCACGGGCAGCCTCTCGGAACCGTCCTCGTTAGCACAGAATAGTGTCGTCACATGCTCTTTACTACACTTGCCACCATGACAGCTGTCACCCTTAAATGCAAGGGTTTGCTCGGGCTGCATATGGTAAAGAATACCACTCTCATCGGCGTTGAAAATGTCGCAGGGCTTGTATGCAGTAATCATCTCTGGCAGCGACTCCATCCGCTCGTTCACTGTCGAAACGTCCACGGAAGTGCTCTCTCCGCAGGAGCGGCTGTACACAATCCTGTTTCGTTTTTTAAAACGATGCAGCCACCCGTTCGATGCCTGAAAGTCGTCGATGCCCAGACGCAATGCCACAAGGTCCACCTTTTCTTTTAGAATAGTGCTGCCAACATTGATCACAGAGCTCTGTGCTCGATGCAGCCACTTGACGAGAACTTTTTCTAACTTTTCATGCTGTCCTTCTTTTGCCGCTTTCTGCTTGAGCCCGAACTTGTTGGCATTCTGCGATATCACCTCTTTGTTTGCCAGGATCGTCTTAAGCGAATGTTGAGGTATCTTAAGGTCCCGGGCAATGCTGGCTTTCGTGGCTCCATGCCGCTTTTCCGCTTCCTTCATAATATTCAGCTTATCACTGAGCGACAGAGCAGTCCGCTTTCAGGACATCATGCATCGCTTTGCTCCACACAATTCAAAACCTTCGTTGAACGCTGGTCACTAGAACTACGACGAAGAACACGTGCGATAAACCTAGGCCTCTCCGCGCTACCTTGTCGGCCATCTGCTGTTGGAAAACTTGAAAGAAATGCTTCCCCAATGCGACGAGAGGCGCTGCCACTGAGAAGAGAGGGAAAAAGTGATTGTGGAGAAGAAAAGGCACTATTTCAGCACAGCGAGCGTTGCGGGCACCTGGTCGTAGGGGAGAGAAAAACGAACGATGAGATGAGGCCAGGAAGAAAGCTGCGCCGGAGCGAACCGGTCTAGCAGTGTCAAGCGTTCCACACGCGGAGAGAGGGAGTGAGGAAAGAGACCAGCGGCACTTTTCTTTCGTCCGCTGTTCCGTCGCACGCGTCACGAAGGTCGTTGTATAACGCGGGTCAGGCGTAAAATTTCGTCCGATAACTGGGGTTTTTAATGCATTGCTTCTATCGGGACTTCATCGGGACTGCCCTAATCCGTCGTAAAAACCGGGGGACGTATAACCAGGTTCCACTGTATTTAAATTCAATCTTTAAGCAAATAGGTACGGTTGTCGATAGATTTCTGTACACAGAAGTGGCTGCAAAATTTTCTGGATTATTGGGTAGTCGGAAGAAGCAAATTTGAATGAGAAAACAGATCATTTTGTTGAATTTGAGAGTTGGCGACAAAAATAGGGTTTCATGCGTACTGACGATATCTTCACATCAATGGTACGAAGCGAAGCCAGCCACGCTTTCGTGACCACTCTGCCCCCACAGCTGATAGTGTCGCCTGCAGTGGGACAGTGCTGTCATGGTAAGCGCCAGTAGCGGGAACGAATGCTTCATCTGCCTGTCGCTTCAATGGGTCTCCGAAACTCAAGACTAGCAACACGGGAAGGCAGTGCACAATGCCATACTACCTCAGCTTGCCCAGTCTTTGAACACTCGCCAGATTACCTCTAAAAGAGGGTATGCTGCTAAAGCTGCGTTGGCACTCAGCCATGCTGACAACCATACGCAGCTGCAGCTGCACTAGAAAAGGATACGTGCCGACCTGCCCTCTCGCTCCCACTCGTACCCAAAGCACACAGGACTTCAAACGCAATAGGAATATCGCACTTGGACATTATACGGAGCATGACGCTGCTATGCTTCCACAGTCACTCTCGGCCGTGCGGCACACGATTTGAAAGGTGCGTTTGCAAGCAGCCACGTGTAATACAACCGCTATTTGACCATTTGCATTCGAGGAAGTTTCCATTTATTGTCTTGGTATTCCTTTGCAGCAGCTGTGCAATTTTGTTATATTTAAATTGTTTATATAAACATATATATATATATATATATATATATATATATATATATATATATATATATATATATATATATATATATATATATACATAAACACACTTTTTTATATTGGGGTTCAAAATACATATT
Organism: Dermacentor albipictus; assembly: GCF_038994185.2. Classification (NCBI taxonomy): domain Eukaryota; kingdom Metazoa; phylum Arthropoda; class Arachnida; order Ixodida; family Ixodidae; genus Dermacentor; species Dermacentor albipictus. Next base: position 24,552,940 of record NC_091828.1, on the reverse strand, counting down.
GTCCTATGGACAAGAAGGTGTAAAAAGTTATACACTTCATTATATCAAGAATTTCGTCCTATTGATGTTCAACTGTACTTCTTTCGTGTTTGTGTTTGTTTGCAGTGTTTCTGTTTTGAAGAGCAGCGCCTCAACCCTAATGAACAGGTGAGCACTACCTTGCCCATAATGCTGTCTCTTAAAAATGTTTGAGAGACATCTAGTGTGGCACAGCAAGTACATGGACGCTGAGGCAGAACAGGAAATGCACGCAGCGCTAACTTTAAGCAACAACTTATTTCCTGGAAGGAACGATACGCCATTCAATACAGTTTCGCCCGGGTTACTTGAGGGAACTTGCTCTTCTTTTGCTAACTGATCAACTAAAGCTTGTTATCGATGAAGGTAATTATGCAGTTTCAGTATCTAGATTTAAGCAAAGCATTCGAGAAAATAAATAATCACATCTTGTTTCATAAGCTTGAGTCATCAGGAATTACTGCCCAGCACTTTCGTTACTACAAAATTACTTGACAGACAGAATGCAGGTACTGTAGTAACTGTTTCAGTCATTAATTCTAAAACCATGTTCACTAATACTGGCGTGCCCCAGGGTTCCATACTGGGTCCGCTTTTATTTTTATTACATGTCAACGACCTGTTCTTCGAAATGTGTACTTTATGCAGATGGTACTAGATGGTCAATAACTCCGATAAATGTCTTACAACTTCAGTGTGTAATCTTAGTGGTGATTTACACAGTCTGCTGGGGTGATGCCACACTAACCAGCTACAGATAAACCTCTCGAAAACAAAGTTTGTTCTATTCACTTCTCACCGATGAACACTTCAATTCATTCCTCCTATTTTTCATGGTGCCAGTCCTATCCCTGCAAGTTTTTCCTGTAATTATCTTGGTACAGAAGTAGACAGAAATCATAAATTTATTGAACAAATAGTCAAAGTAAAACAGAAGATTACCTACGAAATCAGGGTACTCCTAAAGCCACAAAACATATTTAATCATCAAATATTACTATCCTTATACTTTTCATTTATTCATTCCCACATTAACTGCTGCGTTACTTGTAAACCATTTAAGCTCATTGGAAATCCTACAGAATCAGGCTACAGTCGAACCCACTTATAACAATATTCAAATGCCACGAAAATTCCATTGTTATAACCGATAATTGTTTAAACCGGGTTGCATGAAAAAATCTAAATAGGGGGATGACAGAGCTGATCTTAGCAAACTATAATGGCGGGGAGGCCACTGCCTCTCCCCACCACCTTCCTCCATCTGGCTGCCGATTGCGCTCACTCACTTAACTGCTTCCTGGGCGCTCTGATCGCATGTAACAAGCCGCGGCAGGCGGCGTTAAAGAATGGCACTGCTATAACTGCAAAGAGGGGTCACGGGTGGCAAGCGATATGCGAGCACTGTCGAGGCAGCGCTTTGGTGGGCCCAAAAAGGGCCTGTTAAAGAATGAGAGAAGGTTGCCACGGCAGCCTGTCAGGTTGAGAAATCCAGAAGAAACGCTGAGGCGAGATTGCCACAAGCGCCTCGCCACGTACGTCACACTGCATTGCATGAGAAAACCCTATGTCTGTCAGCCTTGCCAACATCCTTCCCCAAGGTATCCAGGTACTCCACGTAGTGCAGTGGAAGGTTCCTCACGAAAACGAAGCCCCAGAGGGGTTTTGAATCACCTGCCGGGCCTCCTGTGAGGACAATGCTGAGGCAGGCCTGCCCTACCGCGTCATCGCTGTTGTCGCCGCCGACGCTATCCAATGCAAGCACGTTTGCGACGATCGCCTCATTGGTTAGAAGCACTTAGTACTTAGTTTCCAAATCTATAGCCGTGTGCTTTCTTTTCATCGGCAACGTCGTGCATTGCTGATTATCAGCGGGCGGGTCAATCATCTTTTTCGGCGGCGAGTCAAAAGAGGCTGAGAAACCACGTGGCCAGGAACGATTTCGACGCAAAACACAAATACGGGGCTGTTTGCAGAACTGTGCTGAATGAGGAGCCAGCGAGCAAGATGCAAGCAGCGCAGTTGGCGCACTCCATCTGGTTTCGGAGGGTGGCACGGCATAGAGATATGAGCGCAGCCCATTCGTGTTCGGCGGGTTGAGAGGGCGACGAGTGAGAGGCACGTGGAGAAGTCTGCAAAATGAGCGCGCAGTGGCCGTTCGAGCAGCAGGCCATCATGCAGCAACTCGAATTTCTCATTTTCTTTTTTTCTTTTCAAGGATTTTACATTTCACTACCCTTCAGCTCGGACACTGAGCATCCAGACTTCATTGTTACAACCGATAATGCGGCATTGAGGTATGGTAGTAAACAGGTTATTTCACCATGCAAAACATACAAAAGTTGACGGTGCAGCAGCTTCTCATTGTTATAACCGGTATATTGTTAAAACCGGTATCATTATAAGTGGGTTTGACTGTATTAGAATAATTACATTTAGCCCATACAACCACAATGCCTCATATCTTTTACGAACTAATCACATTCTTTCAATCACACAACTCGTTAAATATAACCTCAGTACCTTTTTGTTCCGTCAAATCAATTACGATGCGATAGGTTGATACCGCACTCTTCTCTAATAAATACTAATATTACCAGCTTTGCAATAAACAGGAACCTTATTTTACCCAAAATACATACTAAATATGGCAAGCAGAGCATCCATTTTTCATCTGTTGCGTTCTGGAACACACTACCATCAGATATAAATACAGTTATATTTCACAAATTCAAGAAACAATGAAAATACATTCTGTCTAATACTGATGCCTAGTTCATACTCACAACCACTCTTTCAGGGTGCCTTCATTTCATTTTCATTGTCACACCATTAGGTTTCTGTTTGATGTGCTCGCCATGCTTATATAGTCAAGTTCACAAATTATGCTGTGTATGTCATGTCATTTATGCTGTTAATTTATTAGTGGTCAATGATATTATGCTACAGTGTTTTTTCATACGACTTATTGATGCACATCTAGTTCTTCAGTTATGCTATTCATACTAAAACCTACAATTCTTCCTATTTAACGATTTGTTGAAACTGCTGTACTCTGTGTTTTATTACGTTTAGTTTGTAAAGGAGGTCCCACTGCGGTCTATCACTTCGGGACCTCCTTCTGTATATTGACATCTCGTAATCTTTCTAATCATCACACTAAAACCGATCATTCTGATTCTGATGTGCCTAATACTTTTGTGCTCTCCGACTCCAGTGGCTGTGTCGTCGCGTTGCTGAGCCCAAAGTCACAGGTTCAATCCTGGCCGCGGTTGCCACATGGGGGCAGAATGCTAAAACACCCATGTACTTAAATATGGGTGCATGCTAAAAATAAAGCCCAGGTGGTCAAAAATTATCCAAAGTCCCCCACTGTAGCGTGCCTCATCAGATCGTAGTCTTGGCACATGTAGTAATCCCCTGAATATAAATTTTTTGTGTTTGCTCTGTGATGTAAAGTGCAGGATGTAGTATAAATGTTTTCTTTCCCTCAAATCACTACTGGAAGTGATCAATGCATGCACGTCCTGTTCGTCCCCTGCATCCTTGTACTAGTTACACACTACACTGTGAACACCTTCGCCTTGTTTTAAAATTTTAGCTGGCATCTTTTTTCCCTCCGCTTCTGCCCTATTCACTGCAGCCTTGTTTACTAAGAGAAGTGTGTTACATGTGCCGAACGACAGGTGGACATGCCGGTGTTCTTCTACATCGACCCGGAGTTTGCGGCCGACCCGATTCTAGAGACCTGTAACGACATCACACTCTCGTATACCTTCTTCGAGGCCAAGCCGGGCATACAGCTGCCACTGCCCACCATCCGGTGAACGCACCGATGTGACCCGGCATCTAGTCTCCTCCCTTCTGCAATGTGTCGCAGAAAGCGTGCAGTTCACACTGCTAAGAGTGAAAAATGAATTGTGTGTTGTGACAAGCGTTTGGCAGCATTTGAATGATGGCCATGACAACACCCGCTTAATCATCATTGGGATTTGGCTGCTGGCCTTAGAGGTTGCGGGTTTGTTTGTGGGCCGCTGCAGCTGAATTCTATTGCGGGTGGAATGCAGAAACGATCACATATTGAGTGTCGGGGGCATGTTATAGAACTTCAGGTGGATAATTTTTTTATCCAGAACCCTCTAGTATAACTTCACTCCCAGCCCCTGCTTTACTTTAGAATGTTACATGAAAACAAAAAATTAATAAAGCACTGTCCATGACAGAATTGTATATTGGCTGAGTTCATTAGAGCATTGAGAGTCAGAAAATCAGCCTGTGTTGCCAGGAGTTTGCCACAACCGGCATCTTCGATCTCTGGCATTGAAACGAGTACAGCTGAACTTCAGTAGAGTTTATTTTAATAAAGCGAAGCATGCCTTGCTCCTCACCAAGCACTTTGTGTGGTGACAGGTAGGTGGTAGTCAGGCTCCTGTCCTTTCTCGTTTTCATGGCCTCCTCAACCAAACAAACAAACAAAATTGCCATGGTTGAACTTGGTTAAACAAAGTTTGTTGAACGATAGCATGATTTTGCTTGCTTTGAGAAAAGACACGACCGCTGCTCAGCGCCGTCAGCCACTACCGCATCTGCAATTGCACCACAACACAACACACCGACGCTGCTCAGTGTGGCGACGGCAGCGCGCGAATCAATTTTCATGCTGCATCTCGTTTCAACACAAAGTAAGCATCAAAAGCACAGTGCATACGAAGCTACCAGCATTCGCCGCACTTTGTGCACATCGCAGATTGCTTTCAAGATATGGCCACCCATGGGGCATACGTAGCAGCCGCCGGTAGTGGCAGCCAAGTCCCACTTTGACCTTGGCTGAGCTTGAAGGTCAGATTTAGGGAACGAGGCATTTGGTGGGTTTGTACCTCGAGTAGTAGAGCTATTGCTCTAAATATTATGTCTAAGTGGGATTTGAAACAGGGCAGGGTGTGCAAATAGTGATCTTTGAGACTGAATCGAATATAAATTTAATATTGCCAGAAATGAATTGTATAGTTTTTGAATAGTTTTCTACTACTGAACAGCTGTTATCACAGTAATTACAAAATATTAATTACATCCTAAAATTATTAATGTTGGCATTTTTCTGTCATTGCATAGTAAGTTATGAAGCTGTGTTTATAAAACATTGTACTGAAATTCTGAAAATTCTGTACAAATTCCATAAGCCTTCTTTACCTCGGCTGTTACGTTTTGATTTTGTTTCCCAAATTTCACTTGGCCCACCCCAACATTTCAAGTTGGCCCAACCCCAACATTTCAAGTTGGCCCAACCCCAAATTTAAGTTGGCCTATCCCCAAGTTTCAAGTTGGCCCACTTCCAAATTTCTGTTGGCCTGCCTCCAAATTTCGAGTTGGCCCACTTTCTTACCTGTTGCGCTGTCTGGTCATGCTTTATTAAACCTCAAATGATACTGGATAGCTAGGTACCTGCAAAATGCTTCACTTACCATTGATGTGCAGAGTGCATAGGACCTGCAAAAATTTTTTTAATATTGTGCTCACCTGAATAGTAATGCTGTCTCGCAGCATGGGTGAAGCCAAGATGTAGTGCGAACTGGTCCTGGAGATGGTGCAAACTGAGGTGGCCTAGGGCAGCCAAGGCAGACGAATGCAGGTGGGAGCTCCAACGCAAACACAATGATGCCATCGTGTGTACCGTGTGCAGAGACAGGCACAGAAGAGGGGTCAAGCTGGGCAGGAATGTCTTTGATATGCTCGAAGTGTGGCTTGGAATATGAGCTCTAGCTGGCTTGTGAACAGGAAGTGGAACTGTCTTTAGTTGCAGTAGTGCGCACTAGGGAGTGCGGTAAACCGTTTGCCCAGAAATGCAAAGGTAGGTGGTGTCGATGTGCAGTGTTGACACAGATGCATTTTCTTGGTGAAAACACGTCGAACTTCGTCCTGCACTTTATAGCTTCAAACTGTCGGCAAAAAAGAACTGCAGTCCTTGCAACACTCAAGAAAGCACTGTTTAAATTGCCAGAGCTCATGGGATCTACAAACTTTTCTTTTATTATGCGAAGGCAGATACAGTCAATTCCCATTAATTAGACATCAGTTCATTTAACTTTTTGCTCATTGAATGCATAATTCAAAATTGCTAACCACAAACCATATACAGTTGTACCTCATCATAACGAAGTTATATCTGACACAAAAATACCTTCGTTATACCAATATTTGTTATAGGCTTACATTTGCTAACACTGATATTTGTGAAAAAGTTTTTATATTCATTTCGTTATGTGCGCTTTCGTTACATCAAGGTTCGACTGCATTTCTATGGATGCTATATAAAGAAAGCTCAGTTCATACGCAAAAGCATGCCACGTCATATTAATTTGATCCCTACTGGCACTTCTTCATGCATGCACTGGTTACTAAAAGCTTGAAAACTCAAAAAATTCAGCTGGCATCGCTACTCCTTCCCAAGGCGTGAAGTTCCTTTATTTTTAGTTTTCAGTTACTCGCAGTCCTTCCACCCGTAAGGCCATTCGTTGCCGCTTGTTTTGTGTTTTATGTTGTGACGTGCCCCCGTATTCATCAGTCTGCTCCATTCATTCAGCATGGGGTCACCTGGCAATTACACAGTGCTCTCCATCGCAGTCAAGAAATTTTTCAGTATCTCTTTCTCGATCTCGAAAAATATTTGGTTTTGTGTATTTTGTTGCTGTTTCCTAATTTGACCTAAATCTTGCGGTGCCGCAAGGGTCGAATCAAAGGGCGTCGACTATACGGAGAAAAAAAAAAAAAAGCTTGTGAACCTAGAGGCACAATGTGTAAATACATTCGTTTGCAGATGCCAGGATTCGCCTCCATGATGTTTATAAACCGTGTGATCCCTGAGGTCATGTCGAGGAGCCGCGCTTTCAGAGTCGTACGTCACTTCAGGGGAGACGTAATGGCAGCATCTTTTCTTTTCTTTTTTGAGTTTCGTTGTAGAAAACATCTACTTTTGCGAGCCTTTCGAGAGATGCATGTGCTCGTATTTCAAATGAGAAATTTCCCACGGAGGCTGCTCCATATGTACGCTGTCTGAAACTGGACTCCTTACACGGCCCAAAATTTTGTTGCACTTGATCTTGAAGCGCGGGTGCGCAATCTACAGAATGTCTCGAGATACAGGTAAGTTGTTTCTGAGATAGTGGTGTCTGATTGGTAGGCTAAGTCACCCACTCCTCCATGCACTGAAGACTTTGGCTTTGGAACATTCATTTGCAGATGTTCCTGTGAGGCGAGTACTGGGCACACTAAAGAAAAAAAAAATACACATGTGGCTGATGACGACTGTGTGACAGAATTTCAGCCTGAAGGATTGCATGATTTTAGAAAAGATTCAATGCAGTATGGAGATGCTCGAAGGAAGTTTCAAAACCAATTGCGTAGTAAGAAGTGAGAGTAGTGGAAACCAGCTCATCTGGCAGTGCATGCTCAAAAGCAAGTTGTCTAGAAACAGCAGTCCATGGTAGATGGCGCAAATGAACTTGTACCTGCACAGTGGTTGTGCTCTAATCCAGTTTCTCAAAGTGTGTCCTGCGAGCGGCCAAAGTGAATGCTGCACCCCACTTCAGTGATGGCTTTCTCACTGGGTGACCAGGAAGTGCAGAAGGTAAAAAGGTGGGTGTTCCTGGACTGCTTCCTGGCCAATGTTTGGCAATATTACTGGCAATGGCAACTACTTCATGGGGGGATGGAGGTTGGAGAAGCTCGCCGGGCCCTTGCCCCCGATGGGAAAATGAGAACTCAATGCCTATGGACTAAACTGCAATTTAAAGGAGCCGAGCATTGAACTTGGCAAACTTGAAGTACATTGATGAAGGCACAGTAATGCCAAAATGAGGAAATGCTTGCATAACAGTGATACAACAGTGCTGGGGTCCTGACATGAAAATTCAAAAATAGAACTTTGACATTGATATCATATTGCATTCAATGGCTAATGAAATTAAATGTATATAAATTGAAGTAATGAGAGTATGTTGTAGAAGTAATGCTGCTGCCCCTTGCCTGTACTTGCTAATAATGCTATCTTAGAGGCTGTTAGCTTATATAAATACCTTGGCATTCATATAGCTAACACCTTGACATGGCAAACTCACATTGACTTCGTGGCTAACAATGCCAATTGCAGGTTAGGTTTTCTCCATCTAAACTTTTCCTTAGCTCCTATTTCTTTAAATCTGCTACTTTACCAAACACTTATAAAGCCAAAACTTGAATATGCCGACTGTATCTGCGTTCCTTACTCAGCCTTGCTCACCTCATCTCTCGAAGCTAACGAAAACCAAGGTGCCCGTTTCATCCTTCCTAATTACTCCTGCATCGCTAGTGTTACTGCAATGAAAATTCACCTGGACCTTCCTGACCTTGCGACCCGAAGAAAAATAGCGCGACTTGTGCTATTCCACAAAACGTACCACACCAATCATCACCTCAAGAATACATTACTCACCGCTCCCCCCCATTACATCTCGGCACACACCGATCACAACTTCAAGGTCCACGTCCCAAGTTTGTGTACAAACCTGCACGCTTATTCATTCCAAGGACAGCAAGCAGTTGGAACTGCCCGCCCACCTCCATTTTCAGCAATCCTGTCCCATCGCCCTTCAAAACTAGTTTCCACATATTGTATCTAGTTCCACTCCTCTCTAATATGCCACGTGGCATTGAGAGTACTGAAATAAATAAATAAATATTCCAATAATCAACCCACTAGCACCAAATAAACGAAGACTGAGCTTTAAGCTATTTCATCAGGCTAAACTGATTCAATGGTTTGTTTTATTGTGCGTATAAAATGTTTTCTAACCACTGCAAAAGCCCATTCTTCTAATCATGGGTACAACACGCAAGTCTGTATTTCTCCACTGTAACGGCTGAGCTGTACAGTAGACCTTGGATGAACAGCTGTCATTGGAGCACTTCTAGCTACCGCAGTGCCAAATAGAGTCATCACTACAGTCTGTCCCATGCTGCAGTTACAACACATTCTGAGTGAATATGTCCTCAAAGCAGAGTTGAATCTCAAATGATAGTTTTTGCCAATTCTTTCATCATAAAGCGTTTTATTGAAAAATTCATGAGGCTGTACATCTTGAAGAGAAATGTGGGCTATTAGAGGCACCATAACGGAGGGCTCTGGGTCATTAGTAGTACTTAAATTTCGAGCTTTCTTTCAGATACAGTAAAAAAATATATATATTTTTGCTCCACAAGGGATGACACTTCTTGAATTTAATTCTGGGGTTTTACGTGCCAAAGCCACGATTTGATTATGAGGCACGCCTTTAGAGGAGGATTCTGAATTGATTCTGACCACCAGGGGATCTTTAATGCGTCCCCGATCCATGGGACATGGGGGTTTTTGCATTTCGTTTCCATCGAAATGCGGCTGCCGCAGCCAGGGTTTATGCCTGCAACCTCGTGGTTAACAGCGCAACACAACAGCCACTAAGCCACCAAGGCGGGAGGGGAGGGTTGACACTTCTACATAAGTAGGTCTGCTGGGAACTTAAACTTCCTTCCAAACATATGGCTGTCAAATGAAAAAGGGGCATGCAGAGGGCTCAGGTTCACGTCAAACCCTTTGCCATCACAGAGGTTGAGGCACATGTTCAAGTACGCTTCTCATTACGCAGTGGTGGAAAAGTGAAAAATGGGGACAGGTCTTTCCAAGTGTTCCTTTTGCTTAGAAATCTGGAATTATTTTGAGCCTCGAGTTGATTTCAAGTAACATGTGCGATATACAAGCCACTACGGGGTTTTACTTTGGGTGCTGGGTGATGATTATGATAAATACAGTGATAAACACTCAACAGCAAGGAGACATCTAGTAATTGTACTGGCAGCCATCCAGAGCTGTTTGTCATGTTGCCGTGGCAATTTGGGGCCTTCCTCACTGTTACATATTTTTTTCCACGGTCCCTTGAAAAACATATGAATGGGGTTCAACTGTATCAGATGAAATGTACAAGACACCTTAGTATGGAGTTTTACCTTGTCCTTTTCTTTTCACATTTTTCTCAATGAAATGCTTGAGTAGTGCATCTCGTATTTTATGTTTGTTTCCTTTGCACGTTTAAGGAAATAAATTTGGCAGAAATTTGTAGGGCGGAGAAAGTTTCGTGAGAAGAAAATGTTGTCATTTGTCCGAAAGTAGCAATAAGCCACAGAGGAAACCTGATATGGGTTCGTCTGAAGGAAGGATTCACAAAGTGGAAAGTTGGGCTAGTTGGTGATTTATCATCATACCTTGCTGGTGAAGCAGCGCACTGACACGGACACAGTGAAGACACCCAAGGAAAGACACACAAGCAGCGAGTGTCGTCTTTTCTTGTGTGTCTTCACTGTGTCCATGTCAGTGCGCTGCTTCACCACAAAGGTATGATGAAGGATTCACCAGTTGCAGAAAAATTCATTACGACCGAGGGGGCTGAATCTGGCACCACTGCTTTCCACGAGCAGAGTCAGTCTGCCAAGTGAGCTAGCCAGGAGACTAGAAAATGGCAGGGCCAGAGCAATTTATTCAACAACTCGAAGTATAGAGCACCAAGTGTTCTGCAAATGGCGCAGTTCCCATGAAAGGTAGCACTGTCATCCAAGGGCACGAGCAATCATTGAGCACACAAGGCAGTAATGCATCTGTACAGTCCCTTCTATTGGAGCACCGGTTGTGTCGGTCATGTTGCGGAGGCTCTCCTGAGTGCTGCCTCAGCCTTCATCTTGCGGTAAAGGAAGACGGCCCTCTGGCGTTCCACCTCCAGTCGCTTCCGGTCTCCTGCTGAAAGCTCCTTGCGCTTGACCGTCAGGTCTGGTTTGTCGTTGGTGTCGCCGGTCAGCATTTTGGTGAGCAGCAGCTCTTTCTTGCCAGGCTGCATGACAAGAGAGAGAGATGTAGAGAAAAGCTTCACGATATGAAAGGCCCAGAGATTGGTCTGAGGTACATTTCTCTAGACAGCTACTTCGCATCATGGAAGGGGAATAGAGCAAAAAAGGGGTACAAGATTTGTGACAACGATGACAAAGGGAAAACACACAACAGGCAGGTCTAGTCAGAGGACAGATGAGAGGCCTGCAGATATTCCAAGCCATACTTTGACTGTTTAGTCAAAGCAAGCCCTAGATAAACTAGATTTGTAGTAAAACGGAGGCCCTAACATAATGTCATTTCACAACAATTATCTGTTGAGACAGGACAAAGAAGCAGACGCTGATATTATATTAGGTTCGTGTGCCTTTAATGCAGGAAATATGAGCAAGTACGTATGAAGCAAGGCCGCAAGGAGAGGCCCAACAAGAACAGCGCTGACCTGCTACTGAGACATTCACTTAAACTAAAACGCCACCTCTGTCTCGTTATAGTGGCACAAATGCTTTTGGTTTTCAATGTTTTCTAGACAAAGATAGTAACGAAACATTCCAAGTATACCACTGAATGATACAGAGCAGAATTTGCAATCTTACTGTAACATATGAGTGAGAAAGAGGCAGTCGTAAGCATACACCCTTCTTTCAACAATGTTTGCATTAAAGACATGTACACGCCGTCCGTTTCCCATTACAAACCAAGCACAACTGCTCACCTTGGACAGCTTGGTGCTGTCAGCCTTGCGGACGTGGGCCGTGATGTCCGGTGGATGGTGGACCACCTCGCCAAAGGCCACTTGATCTGGGCAGAGTTGGAAAGTGCACTTGAGCACTTACAGTGGTCCTTCCCATGATGTTAACTAAAACACACACTTCTATGAAGGCCCAGGGCCATATTGAATACTCGATGTTTCACTTTCACATTGCTTCGCTTTCATTCATGTAACAGAAAAAAGGCGTTTTTCATATAAAGCTTCTTTCACCATTTTCCACAGTACCAGACAAACCTATAAATTCTACATAAGGTGCATTCTCTTCTTCTGTGCCTTCAATGCAAGCAAAACTAACAAGCTCAACTTCCGCAATGTCACCATTCTCATCTGGGTCTGGGTCTCGGAGTCAACCTCCGAGATGTTTCTCTATGCATTTTCTCAAAGAGCTTGACACACATTGCTTACTCGCATTGTCAAGTTCCTTCTCATAAAATGATGAGGATGGCAGCATAACAAACTATGCAGAACTGTACGAGCGAGTCAAGCCTTGCTGTGCACTGCTCTCCAAATGCTCCACCATCACGCTTTCTACACGTTTGTGACCATGCACAAATTCTGGCACTGCGGAGGCTGTAACTTAATCGGATGCTGTAGTTTGATCTTGAGACACTCGTGAACATCATAGCTGGTAATTATTTGGAAGCCGTAGACAGTGTCGAAAATTCAGAATGAACATAGAAAGATAGCTTATCTACCAACACGAAACCAATTGCTACCAGGCTAAATATTTTGCACATTAGTTTTATCAGTATTCGCTGTATGGCACAGTAAACTCAACAGTTCAAAGATGAAGAGTGGAGAATTTGCCCGAAACTACGAAACTGTAACATCTGTACTATGCTCCGTGGAAAATGTATGAGTTTGCAATGTACACAATTGTGTACATAGTGTCTGAGAGGGTTAAGATCAGTCTTTGGCTTTTTTAGAATGCAATGTAACCCATATTTAGTGATAAAGCTAAGTACAAGCAGAACTGTCAAAATTCATACTGTATCTAAACTTGAAAGCATGCCGCTTTGGTTAATTCAACTCCCACCGGTGCCTTCACATGTGCCCAGTGATTACTAAAAGCTTGAAGACACAAGAAATTCAGCAGACAGTGCGACTGCTTTCCTAGGTGTGAAGTTGTCTTATAAATTTATTCTTTCTTTTAGTAGCTGATGTGAAACTTTCTGCCCTTGAAGCCATTTCTTCCTGCTTGTTTCATGTTGCGTCATGCTGAAGCAGCTTTTAACCTTGCTGGCTCTTTCTTTGCTTCATGTTGATTGATTTGTGTTTCAAGAGCAAAAAACAAAAATACATTACAGGCTATTTCAAGCAATAAAAAAGGTTTGAATTCATTAATTTTGTTGTTGTTTCTTAACTCGACCTCTTTGTTAACTTGACCAAAGCATGCAGTCCCACAAGAGTCGAATTAATGGGAGTCGACTGCATTGTTGAAGGATAGCTTCTTCATCATCATCATCATCAGCTTATTTTATGTCCAGTGCAAGGCGAACGCCTCTAGCTGCGATCTCAAATTACCCCAGTCCTGTGCCAACCGATTCCAACTAGCGCCTGCAAATATCCTAATTTCATCGCCCCACCTAGCCTTCTGCCATCCTCGACTGTGCTTCCCTTCTTTTGGCACCCATTCTGCAACCCTAGTGGTCCACTTGTTATCTAACCTGCGCATTACATGTCTTGCCAAGCTCCATTTTTTTCTCTTGTGTCGATTAGAATATTGGCTATCCCCATTTGCTCTCCTGATCAATACCGCTCTCTTTCTGTCTCTTAGCGTTATGCCTAGCATTCTCCGTTCCATCACTATTTTCAAAGTCCTTAAGGTTTCTGAAGCTTCTTTGTCAGCCACCAAGTTTCTGCCCCATATGTTAGCACCGGTAAAATGCACTGATTGTACACCTTTTTATTCAATGATAACGGTAAGCTCCCAGTCAGGAGCTGGCAATGTCTGCCGTATGCACTCCAATCCATTTTTATTCCTTCTCATGATCTGAGTTCCCTGTGAGTAATTCACCTAGGTAAACAAACTCCTGCTGAAGGATAACTTACTAATACAGCTCAAATGATCTTTCCCTTAATTGCCTCTTTAATGTGCACCCAAAGCAAGGACTAGTCCATATAGACAGGGCAGCTCCAGTTTCTCTTTTTTTTCTTTGGAGGAGAGGGGGGATATGGAGCAAGAGGAAATATAGAAGGGGCCGCCCTGTTTGTCGCCCACTTCCGCATGGCATCTGCACACAGGAGTGAGCAATAGGAAAATAAAACAGCATTCATTTATAGTTTCCCGTGCTTCAAAACTGCTATTAAAGAAGTGCACTTATCTATTTTGTCGTAAACATCACTGCCATCGAACAGGTGTTCACTAGTACATAAAAGCAGTAAAATTAGTTAGTCAGAAGTGGATATTTGTATTATTTCAGACCTGTTTCTTTCCTTAAGTGGAGCAAAAGCAAAACAAACTTGAGATTAAAGATGTCGTTACAACAACTGTTAAGAAGCTTAAAAATATCTAGCATTTCATGATGAAAGCATAGAAGTTGAGAAGTGTGCTCATGTAGTGTCCCTTTGATGGGACACTTGAGGCATTCAAAAAATAAATATTTGTGAAATAGATTGCTCCAACAGCTTGGAATTGAACCCAGGACCTCGTGCTTAGCAGCATCACGCCATAGCCACAGAGCCGCCACGGTGCGTTACTGCACTGCAAAGAGCGTCGTGAGGGCCTCAATATTTCACTGAAGTTCTTGTGCTTCTGTAAATTCTCAGGAACTAATTGTCACAGTTCTTGTGTTTTTTTTTTCTTTTCTTTTTACTTGGGGATCATGTCACACACATTAGGTGTTTCTGAGCCGAGACTGCCCAGTCACACACACTCCGGCTACAAGGCTTGCGCAGACTGGAATTTACCCGTGTATGTTTATTTGCGCCTAAATAAACATTGCACTCTACCACAACGTTCTTCTAGCAGGCTATGAGCAGCTTATCATTAACAGGCGATCACAAAAACTGCAGTTCAGGCTCATTATGCATATATTTTTAGCACCGAATAAGTCGGCATTTGAATAATTCTTACAACTTTTTTCTGGTTTCATAAAATCATAATTACAAAAATATTACCATACTGTTTTATATGGAAGCATTGTCTACACAAAAAAAGAAAAGCACTTCATTAATCTGTGCAACCAGTCAATTTCTTGTTGTGCACGAACTTACAAATCAAGCGGGTGTCCTTTTATTATTTGAAAGGTTGCACTCGAGAATACACAGAGGATGTAACCACGTGCACAAACAAACAAGTTGGTTAAGTGCTTCATGTTCGGCGCCACAAAGGCGCCAAAGTTTCGTATCTGATATGCTGAGGTTGATACCTCGAAATGCTGGTTTGATGGGAAACTTTATGCGAAAGCTATGGTAGTGTTTATGACAAGCTACAGTGATGTTTCAACTGTGGATTGCTCAGGAAACCAGTTACACATTAATTCATTACTATACTCATTAATTTATAACTCAAACAACATTTCATGGTTCAGAAATGTTCAGAAATAAAAGTGATCACGCTTTTACCAATGTTCCTTTATGTAGAATGGAGTTTGGGCTTTCAAGGGTGAAGGACATCAAGGAAAATATTTGCTTGAGCAAGGTTGAAAGATAAGCTTCAGAAATGACAAATTTGTCATTCATAGCAAGAACTCACCTTTCATAAGTAAGAAAAAGTTGAAAATAGAAAATGGGGGTGGAGCCACCTATCTTAGAATATGGTATAGCTTTCATGTGATGTCAGCGCTGGCTGATTCAGAGAGCAGCAGAGAGGGATGTAGCATTACGTCAATTGGTCCTTTTTGGCATGAGTAATCCAAACTAGGAAGCAGCAGAGGGACCTTAGGTGCCAATTTTCTATGCAGCAAAGTCATATATTGGCATACAGAAAATGACGATAGACTTCTAGACGAATGATATGATGATATAACTTGGCTTAATATTTTTCTTTAGTGTCCCTTTAACAAGGATTAGTGAGCTCATTGCCGCAATAACACTGCTCATTGATAACCACGGCCCCTACCTTTGAGGTGGCCAAAGTCGCTCTGTTGATGCCTGGCGGACAGCTTCTGACGCTTCTTCTCCTTCAGCTTCTGCTCCCGCAACTTGCGCTTTCTGCAGCAGAGTGTTGGCAAGAACGTTATGCCGGTTTCAAGTGGCCAGTCTTATCATGGTCATCATCACTGACTTATTTAACTGTTTGCTAATTCCACATCTTCAGGACAAGCACATGTCAGTTGAGAAGAACCAATAAAAAAAAATAATGAAAACAAAAAGGAGGACACAGTATCCCATCAAAATCTCTCCCTCTTTTTGATATCTTTTTCTCAAAGTATTCAGGCAATTTTCTAATCTTTGTATAGTCAGCAAAAACTTTCTTGTGATGACCGACTACTGGAAGCTTGTGTGACTTCATGTGAGCTTTTCTTGGCGTGCCGGTAAGTTTACATGGATTGATAAATTTTGCCTTTTGAATATGTTCCTTGAGGTGATGTCATTCATAGTGGCAGCGAACTAGTGTACAAGTGATGCTATCATTGTTAACATGAAACAAAATGTAAAGTATGTCCTTGTGTCATTTTTTTTGTTCGAACTGTGAAATAGCAATAGCCACAATTATGAGGACATTACAAGCAGATGAAGGCATATGAGCTCTTGTCAGGCATTGTATGCATTTTGGCACCAATGCAGCACGCCAGTATTCAATAATGATGCTCTAACATGAACAAAACTAGTTTTGTACACAAATATTACATTAAATAAAAATAATAGGCACGGTTCCAGGACATCTTGCTTTCACAAACTTGTGTTTTCTGCCTTGCCCAACAACTGCCAAATATGATGCCAAAGCAGTAGAATAAGAATGGCACCTGACGTGGAGGTGCAGTGAAAAGTCTTTCTGCAGGCCAGACACAAAGCCAATTTGCAAGTGAGTCAAAATCAAATTAAACAGTTCCACTTAAACCAACAAGCTCACAGCTAGCTGATTCACTACTGCATGCAATCCAAGTCTCACTACAATTGAAATCCAGCACTGCTCTTTGCACGAACATAATAAAAAAGAATTTCAGGATACCAGCCTAAAAAGGGGAAACACGGGGAAGGGAGGAGATGGAAATTAAAGACAATGAGCAAAATGAGAACAAGGTAAAAGCGAGAGCCAACGTTTCGACAAGTGGACTTACCTTTTTCACGAAAAAGAAAAGTCAAGTTGACAAGTCAAAGACAAGTTCACTTGTTAAAATGTTGGCTCGTACTTTTACCTTGTTCTCGTTTTGCTCATCAGCTTAACAAGGTTAACTCACGTTATGCAATTATGAGCTTTAACAATAAGATAACTTTATTTCCTCCTGATTTTGGGCTTTAAATGCAATGAGCTCAACTAACAGGTGAAAGAGGTTCACAGAAAGGCCGACCCCTTGAGTGGCCCAGGCAGGTAGAGTTCAATAATCAAAGGGTCTGACGGTGCAAAGTTATGGGCTCTATACTACTGCCAATCGCATTCTTGTGAATGGCCCCAATACCAGTCAACGGCTATACTGTGTGTGCAAACATTTGTATTTCATTATTTGAGTTATTTCAAATTAAGAATGATTTTGCAGTATGGTTGGAAGGCTGAAGCTTTGGCAGCGATAGCTGCCGTGAGCTCGTGTGTCCCCTTCACTCGTGTGAGCTCGTGTGTCCCCTTCACTGTGTCCTTGTCAACTGTGCGCGCAAGAATATTTTACTATGAGCGATAGCAAGATTCAGCCTTGCACATGAGCTCCTCGAAGGGTGTTCAAACTCTACACCTGTGCGACATGTCGGCACGATGCAGCATGCAAGGCAACTCCTGCTGGACAGAAGGAACAGCATCCTGGCCACAAGCGGGCATTCCACAACACTGCCGTAATGAGAAGTGCCACCAATTGCATACCAGGCATCGCACCTCAATGGTGCATGAGAAGAGACTGACGGGAAAACCGCCGGCGACAGTCAGCACCCAGTGAAATTGCCCAGTGAAATTCACTGCGCATGCGCTGTCAACGAAACAGCAGGACAACAGTAGCACCTTGAGCATGCTTATAATTGCTATCCCAACAAAAAAGTGACCCATGTGTCCCATCCACTAATCGTTGCACACACACATACAGTCTCGCCTGCAAAAATACACCTGTGCTGCCGGGTAATCAGCTGCTTTTCAAAGCACTACGTCATCAACCTATTTCCATGTCCACTGCTGGACGAGGGCCTCTGCCAGCGATCTTTAATTACCCCTATCTTGTGCTAGCTGGTTCCAAGTCATCCCAGAGAATTTTCTAATTGCACTACATTTAGGCACAACAGCCGACCTCTGTTATTTTGACTCTGAGGGGACCAACAAATTTGTTCAAATGAAATTATTCGGTAGGTGGAAAAAGAACAAGTTGCAGAAAAAAAATATTGTAGTTTCGCCACCAGTGCAAAACAATGAATCCAACAGCAACATACTGGAATATTACACGAAGTGTAAGACTTGTGCTGTAGTGGCATTATTAATTTAATAAAACGAAAATCGATTAAGTAAAAACGAGCTG
The DNA here is from genome assembly GCF_038994185.2 of Dermacentor albipictus. Taxonomy (NCBI): domain Eukaryota; kingdom Metazoa; phylum Arthropoda; class Arachnida; order Ixodida; family Ixodidae; genus Dermacentor; species Dermacentor albipictus. Next base: position 24,534,669 of record NC_091828.1, on the reverse strand, counting down.
TTGTGCTAGGGGTCCTGTGCTTGAATCCTGCCGTTGGACAATTTCATATTTGTTTATTAATTAAAGCCAACATTTTTCTTAGTGGCCTTACAAGCACTTTTCCGCATCAGCTATGTTTCAAAGGTCCTTTGTGAGCCAAAATCCGGAGGAAGTGCTAAGCCGTGCCAATAAAATTGCATTGTTTTCAGGTTTCAGCTCTGTTACTGTCTTGCACTTTTAATGTTTACCGTGTGAGAAGATTTCAGACAAAAGGCATACACTATCGATGTTTTGCTTCATGAGGTTTGTGGGCTGCCATTCACAAAATTCTGAGGAATAATTTGGTCAAGAATGCGAGACCTGGTATGAGCAACTTTAGTGATTTAATGGTGTGGCAACATAACCCACATATACCGCATATAAGATGGCATGGCATATAACATACATATACCTAAATATATAAGGAACCTCACACTGATGCCGACGGCAATAATTTGCTTGAAGTGTCCACATATTTGCTGTTCCAATGAAAACAGTAAAACACACAGCTGAATAATTTGAAAGTATCTGCCCGTTTCTAATACGCCCCCAAGTAAAATGTGCGCCCATATTTTATGAGCCTAAAGTAGAAAACTAACGTAAAAATTACATTACAAAGCTCCTAAAGAAAGTATAAATCTAATGTGTATCTGACATTTTAGAAAGAAAAATAGTCAGAGGTCTATTATGTGCTGCACAATGGCTGCTGGTTTCCCAAAGTAAGCTTCGCCACACGTTTTTGAAATCAGTTTTATCACAGTACAAGCACATTATGCAGCAAAGCATACGAACGCTGTGAACATACTTTTGGTTTTGTATTTGATTGCACCGCGAAGGCAATTTTTAATCAAATTTTCTTTTCAAAAACGAAATGTTCCATAGTAGTCAGGTGTGCTCATGCCGACTGGTCAAATTGAAGTTATCTGGCAAATTACAATTGCAGGATCAAAATAGCAAAACTTTCCAGCCATAGAAATGCATGGGTATTGGCCGGGACCTTCGATCGGGATCGAATTACTCGAAATATCTATTTAAACGGAGCCGCCAAGTTAACGAAAGTCTACTGTATTAGAGAGTTTCAGTGCAAAGAGCAATGTGATATTGTGCATTGAGGGGCTTTGTGTTGTACAAAAAAAAAAGCAATTGGTCATGAGATTTTTTAACATGCTAGTAGTGAGTGAGCTGTCAGCAGTGTCTCGTTTCTTCAGTCATGCGATATGCTGAATGTTTTATTCTGATAGTGCACAAACTATCCATGGCATTAACTCTGATTAGCATGTCCTGACCACATTTACTGATTTAGGAGCAGTTTCTTTAAAGGCTGAAACAATGGTTGGCTCCCCAGACTCTTATACATCACCCAGAGGAAAAAGTGTTAGTACTGTGGTACAGTTGCACGCATGAGGATGTGCTGGGAAATAGGCACACTGTATTGGCCTTTTTATTGGGGAGTAGCGTCTGGTGGCCAGCATTCTACTTGTTACAATGGCATGGTTTCTACTAAAACAGTATGCATGATATTATAGTAATTTTTCTGCATTATCACATAAGAATTTGTAATTAAAACACAAGCACTTGTGCCAGAATACAGAGTCATATCAAATGTGACCAATACAACTGAATGGTTTGCAAAATTTGGAGAAAAGACAAGAAAATAAGTTTTTTCCTTCTGTAGTGCGGCAACTATCAAGTGCAGCACAGAGCTTGTGAGATTGCGTCAAGGTCTTGAGCACAGAAGCTTATGGCATCTTTGGACCAACGCTGTGACCCTTCAAATTTGAGTAGACCAGTTGCAGAGGCACTGCGGATCCAAGGAGCAGATACCTTGCGCCAACCCAATAGGTAGGCGTTTTTTTTTAGAAGTGAGAGGAAAAGAAGTGAAACCTGAGGGGAACTTCTGATAACATGGCCAGCACCGCTGCGGATAATAATTGTCACCGTGAATGGAGCGAGAGTCTCCCTTCGCCAGCTTACCCACAGGAATAGGTGAGGGGATGCAACTGGAAACTGACCAGATTTCTCGGTTGCTATGACAGGAATACTGGGAGCGCCTCTCAGTACTGATCTGGAGTAGAGAAATTGGAAATTAGCAATCCAGTGTAGCCAGAGTGCCCCTTTGCGACCACGAGAAAAATATCTCCCTTTCGGGAGTGCTCTAGAGTGCTCGAAAATGGCCATCCAAGTATGCCATTGCAGTCCAATCGAAAAAATGCAAGGTTGAGCGGTATGCCAGGGCAGCTCTACCACTTGTCTAGCAAATATGATCAAGGTTGCCTGCATATTTCAATAACTTTTTGTGCTATACTGGTACATGCGAGTCATGACTATCAGCTTACCGATATCCTTGAAAGTAAAACTGCACAATTACTGCATTCTACCGGTACTAGTATATGTGGCAGAAGCTTGGATGTTAACAAAGATGCCTGGAAGGGACTGTGCAATGAGTGATGGAATAAAAAGTGACAGGCATAACATAAGGAGCCCGGAAGACAGTGTTGTGGGTTAAACTCAAACATTGGTAGCCAATATTGTAGGTGACATCAAAAGGATGAGGTGGAGATAGGCAGGCCATATAATGCATATGCCAGATAACTGGGAGTCTATTACAGATACAGAATAGGTGCCAAGAGAAGAGTAGTCAGGGTGAAAGAGAACCAGACGCTGTGATGAAATGAGGAAATTACAGGCATAAGGTAGTGTCACCTGACGCATCACAGGGGTAATCAAAGATCACTGGCATAGGCCTTCATCCTGAACAGGATGATGATGATGATGTGATCAAACGTGCCATATTTACTCTAATCTAACACGCGCTTTTTTTCCAATAAAATGGGTAAAAAAATTGCATGCATATTAGAATCGAGCACGACCCTAAATCTGAGTTACCATATCGCCATCGGCATTTCAACATGGCCGCTTTGTACACCACCATCATCATCATCAGCAGCAGCAGCCTGGCAACACATACTACAGGGCAAAGGCCTCTCCCATACTTCTCCAAGTACCCCGGTCATGTGCTAATTGTGACCATGTGGTCCCTGCAAACTTCTTAATCTCATCCGTCCACCTAACTTTCTGCCGCCCCCTGCTATGCTTCCCTTCCCTTGGAATCTAGTCCGTAACTCTTAATGACCATCGGTTATCTTCCCTCCTCATTACATGTCCTGCCCATGCCCACTTCTTTTTCTTGATTTCAACTAAGATGTCATTAACTCGTGTTTGTTCCCTCACCCAATCTGCTCTTTCTTTTATTCCTTAACGTTACACCCATCATTCTTCTTTCCATAGTTCGTTGCATCGTCCTCAATTTAAGTAGAACCCTTTTTGTAAGCCTCCAGGTTCTTTTTGTAAGCCTCCAGGTCCAAGAAAAGATGCCATGACGAAGCGAGGGCGGCACCGTCAACTTAAGTTCTCATGTCGGCTTGTGACGTCACAAATTTAGACAGCATCTGTTAAGGCCCAGTTAATTTTTTGTCATTAAAGATGGACTATGTTTAATATTAAGAGAGGCAAGGGTTGAACTTGGCAAGTTTCGTGAACATTTACTGCACCACAACGACCGGACCGTGAGAAAATGCTTTGAAAATTACATCACATTGACATACCGGTGCTGAAGTTTCAGTGCAAAATTAAAGAAATGGAAGTCTGGCCTGCATTTTCTCTTCCAAGTAGACAACCTCTTACTGTGAAAATTGAATACAATAGAACATTTCTCTTTAGTGTACCGCTAAGGCATGGACAAGCACGTGTACAGCTGTGACAGGTAAAGGAAAAAAATTCCATCTAATAAATTGGTGAAAACGTATACAGAGTCAGGTGCACAGCCGCAGACTCTGTATACATAGGAGTTGTAGTAAGAAACATTATGGTCAGGACTCCATGCAGGCTGACTAATGAGGTGCATGTCACAGCTTAACACGGAGGTAAGCTATTCACTCACGCTCGCTTGCGGGCCCCATAGCTTTCATCGAGCGCATCACCGCCCTTGGGGTTGACAACTGTGTGGCCTTGCTCATCGCGGTCAATGCGCACATTGAAGCGGTTCTCAATTTTGGCCTCGGTGAAGGCTGTCCCCGCCAGGTGGTCGAGGCGCTTGAGGAACTGGTCATCGCTTTCATTGGGCTGCTGCTCAAGACGCTCAGGCAGCGGCTTGAGTGGGCGTGTCATGCCGCGCTGCTCAGATTCCATTTTGCAGCGCTGCACTGCATAGAATGGTAAAAGACAGGGGTCACACATGCTAACACTTAATTAATTCATTAAATACCAAGGCTTTAGTGCCCGAACCACAATCTATTATAGTAGGAGACTCAAAATTGATTTTGATTGTATGTGCAGTTCTTTAGCGTGCATCTAAATCTAAGCATGCAGCCGTTGTTTAAATTTTGCCTGCATTAAGAAAGCAGCCGCTGTGGCAGCGATCAAACTCACGACTATGAGCTCAGCTGCACCAAAGTAAAAAAAAAACTGCAACACATGAAAAGAATGAGTGGTACAGTGCCTGAAAATTTGGTTCCTAATAAACAGCCGCTAGAGTGAGACATGACATTACGTTGAGACAGGGCACAATATTGAGAAATGACAATGTCTAGAAATGTGACACAAGTTAATAAAACACATTGTCATGTTCATACTGCTGCATGACTCGCATTTTGAATGCAGTCAATTTCACTGTGTCTCCACAGTTCTGCGACGCATGCACTTCTCCACATTGTCTAAGAAGTCAGAACAGCTGAGGCCGCAACCTTCCACATTCGCGCAGAAGCACTGGACTGGTGCGAGTGCACCAATCACGTCGGAGGACTTGGGCAAAGGACCATCGTTGCTTTCCTCATCGTGCCCACCATTGGCGTAGCCAGAAATTTCGTTCGGGGGGGGGGCTCACATTGCAGCTCGGTCTCCTCCTAAGAGGAAAAATTAGGTCAGATGCTCCTATCTAAATACACGTAGGAGGAAAATTCCTTTTTCTCTGCAACCAGTGCACCAAATTTGATTATATTTGTTGCATTTAAAAGAAAAACTTAAATTCTAGTGCCTGTTTGTTTCGAGTTGTTGATTTATGTGGTCAATATTTTATTGAAAAGTGGCACAAATCGAAAAGTTTCAGAAAACGAAACAATTAAGATTATAAATCTGTAAATCAGCAATGACAATTGATATCACGATTCCGTGAATTGCACATAATAGTACGTCTGCAGCGGACAAAATTGATATGTTACACATGAGTCTCAAAAAATTAAGTATTATGGAAATACGGCTCTTGCAGAACCCTTGTACATAACATAACCAATTCATGTAAGATACAAATAGACATATCCTATTTGTCCGCTTTGAATGGTGTGGTGGGTGCTGTGTAGAGAACCGCGATATCTGTTCTTGATGCAGAGCTCTTAATTTGTAAACTTCGTCCTATTTTTTTTTTCTAAGCTTCGAATTTTTTAAAATATTTTAAGCAATGTTCCGGCCCTAAATCGAAATTCCGCTTCTAACAGACACTAGAATTTAACTTACTCTCTCAAATGCAACAAATTTCATTAAAAGCGATTCAGGAGTTATCTCAGAAAAGCGTTTCTGCGTTTTACATGTATCTGAATAGGCCGCGTCGGAGTTGCGCCCAAGCTAAGCTTCCTCCTAAATAATTTGCCTAGGGATCAAATACATGAGTAATAACCTCATCGCCATTGCCCAAGATGCTGCAAAGGAATTCTTGAACACTACGTACTGTCAATACAAGAAAATACGTATTTTTTCATAAAATATTATATTCGTATGTGCCAAAATTCGTGCCCAACGTAACTGATGTCAATGCTTCCATGTTTTTGTCTATTTAATAATAAAGAAAATATCACATGAACTTTGGAACTACATTAGTTCGAAATCAGCAAAGCAGTGCATGTCGCTGATATAAAAAATGTAAAGGCCATGAAATGGACAAGTTGAGGACAAATATGTTAATGAAACTTTGCCATTCAAGGTCCTTGTTTACATCCTTGTACATATGCAACGGCCAGTAAAAAATCTCAATGACGCTGTCATTTGTTCCAATGTATTACGCAGAAACATTTATCACCAGTCGTGTATCGTGAGTAATTGCACCGAAATTATACTGGCAGCAGAGAGCACGTATCAGAAGCAGGAGTTCTGCAGAGTATACGAGGGCGAGTCAATGGAAAGTGAGCCAATGCAAATATATGACAAACGGGGTACTTTATTTAAAGTAGCCTCCATGAGCATTTAGACGTTTAGACATTTCTCTCATTAACTAACGAGTCGCGTAATTCCCATCTCATAAAGCTCCTTGGGTTGCTGCTTCAAAACGTCTGCAACTGACTTTCACGTCATCGTCCGAGACGAATCTGGTTCCCATGAGCCGTTTTTTCGGTTGCCCCAAAATGTGGAAGTCGCAAGGCGACAGATCTGAGTTGTATGGCGGATATTGCAGCATTTCCCACTTGAACTTCGACAGTTTTATATTAACCACATCAGTGACTTGGAGATGGGCATTGTCGAGGAACAAGACGAACCCATTCGTCAATTTTTCATGTAGTTTGTTCTTGACTGCGACACGCAGGCAATCCGGCGTTTCACAATATCGTAAACAAGTGATAGACTCTCAAGATTCAGTAAATTCTATCAGTAATGGCCCCTGACGATCGAAAAATAAGTCAACAACACCTTTCTGGCGGAAATGGTGGCCTTTGCTTTCTTTGGGGGGTGGTGAATTCAAGTGTTTCCATTGTAAGCTTTGCCGTCGTGTTTCAGGCTCGTAGTAGTGGCACCATGGTTCGTCCTCGATCACACTTGCAGACAAGAAATTGTCACCCTTATTGTGATACCGGATCAGATGAGTACAGGCAGTGCCAAACTTCTCCGTATTCTGGCGGAGATTCAAAATTTTGGGCATCCATTGCGCACACAAGAGCCGATAACCGAGATGTTCATGAATTATGGCGTCAACGGTGACGGTGAACCGAACCGTGACTGATGTTCACACGCTCTGCCAGTTCATCGATGCTTATCCTCCATTCTTGTGTCATCAGCTCATCAACCTTTGCAATATTGTAAGGGGTGATGGCACGATGGCTTTGTCCCAGTCTGGGATCGTCTTTGCAACTTTCACGTCCTTCTTTGAACCGTTTGTTCTAACGCTTCACAGTGGCCAATGAAATGCAATGTTCAATCTACACGGCAGCCATACGATGAGTAATTTCTTTACGGGAAACACCTTCAGCTGTCAAAAAGCTCACGGCACCACGCTGCTCAACTTCTGGAGCGTCCATTACGTCACGCAACCATGTTCAACCAAGTTTATGAGCGCATTAAAGAACATTTACGCTCACACCTACGTGCCACTTTTGTAAATGAGAGATGCCTGCGTGCTACGCGCAGGCCTTGCAGATAATGAACAAAACCATCATTGCGCAGGGTGGGTAGGCTCACTTTCATTTGACTCGCCCTCGTACATTAGAAATGCGAAGATACAATGGAATATACAAATGCTAAGATACAGCTTGATAAAGGGCAAAAAATTGCCACTGGAAACAAAGCTCACTGCACGTATACACAAAACCTCACAACAAGATATCTAAACATACGTATAAGTTTCCAATAAATCTACGTATCTAAGAAAAAGTCATGGTATATAATGGGTCAAACAAGGCTAATAAACATGTTGCGCAATCACAGATTCACAGAGTCCTAGATCCCGCCCCAATTCCATCCACTCGCCCTGATGTATCGCGCACGACGGAAGGCGTGGTGCGCTTGCTTCCCGCTTTTCTTCTTTGCGCACACAAGACTGAGCCACCATCATCGGCTCACCCATCCCCCCCCCCCACACACACACGCTTTCACTCGCACATACAGCATGCGGTGCGCGGTCACGATGTTATCGCCCTTATACTTTATGCGGAACATGATGGCGATGGCGACGGTAGGAATGCGCCTAGAGTCTCCATATAATTGCTATCGCAATAATGTAATGAGCATCCGGCAGCTGAAGCGTCCCATGGTCCATTACTTTCCGCAAAAGAAGTAACAAAATAGAACTTTCACCATGCGACAATTCGCTGCGCCGCAACATTCTTTTTTCCTTTTGTGGGGCGGCGGAACCAAACGAAAAAAAAATACGCAAAGGAAAGTATGTTGGTGACAATCGAATGCCTACTTTGTGCAACTAATGTGGCTATTAAAGGAATATCGAAGAAAGCACGAGACGCTTGGTTCACCAAGAACCATGTGAATACTGCTCGGTATCCTACACTGGCGAGACAAGACTTTCTGGAAAGGTTGCGCTCAAGCGAACGCGGTGCAATCCGTCGAGTCCCCACATTGATGGCGGCGAGCGACCATTGTTTCTTTTATGCGAAGCATATTACTAGAGCTCAACCCAGCTCCTCAGGCGCGGCGGTGTCGCCTTCAATGACCTTTGACCCCATGCCATACCACGTGACACCATGACGTCACGACAGAGGAGAAACGGGACTCCAACTCGCGCCGTCGCTCGCGGCGTCGCGGCGGTATATAAGCAGCTGCGCTTGTTCCTAGGTGGCTTTGGCTCAACTCTTGCAAGATGGGCTGGGTGGGAATCGAACCAGGATCTCTGGAGTGTGAGACGGAGACGCTACCACTGAGCCACGAGTACGATGCTTCAAAGCGGTACAAAAGCGCCTCTAGTGAATGCGGTGTTGCCTTAGAAACGAGCTGTTTCTAAGGCTCAGGCGTGCGTCGCTTTCTCAGGTGCACATTTCGCTGCCGCGCCGAACGCTGCGTTGCTTGACGCTCACCGCGTCCAATGCGGGGCGCGTAGTTGCTGCGCCGTAGCCCATTGTCTTCCACCCCTTGGCGGGTCGACGGGAACGCTGTCGCGTTCCACTCTTGAAGGCGAAGCAGAGTAACGCATGAGTTGTTTCTTCGTCTAGCCGAACCAAATATAGCCAAGCAACAGCAGTTCACCAGGCTAAACAGTGGTTCAACAAATAAAATAAAGGCTAGTATGCTTCGCATCCTGGGCTTAGCCTTAGCTAAGCCACAGCCATTTTTTCTCGTCTGCTAGCTAGAAAGCGTCCAAAAACTCTGCCAGGCGAAAATGCACTCGGCCAGAGAAAACCGAAGGCGCGCAGAAGTGCGCTGCGCGGTGGTCGGGGCAACACGTGAAAAACGCATGCGCTCTGGCTGGCTCTGGCAGTCCCCGGGTAGGGGAGCGAGAACAACAAAATTGAAGAGGCTCAACGTGGTCTTCGCGATTAAAAGTCTTAGTATAAAAAATAAATAAGAACGTAGTTACCTTGGCTGGCTTTAGTGTCTTCACTGGATGCTTTCGCGCAGGTGAAAACAAAACTGATATTTTTTATGTGACATGACGGCACAAATGAACCACCACAACGCTTCGTCTCATCGGGCCTCGCTGCGGGCTTTGTCAACTTGTCTGATAGTGCGTTGATTTGGCTAGTCTCGTTGTATGGCCCGATGTGCGACTTTGGAAAAGTTAATGCACCTTTGGCGTCAAATATTTATGGGAACATTAAACTTACAAAGTTACGCAATTGAAAATCTAAAGCACACATTTGGAAATGTCAATGCACCTTTCAGATCAAAAGTTTATGAGAGCTTTATACCCATAATGTTTCGGAATTGACATACACGCGCTCCGTAGATTCCGTGATAGAGTGTAGATTCCGCAACCTCCGCGATATGCCGCGGCGAGCCCGTTTGCCATCAAAACGTCCTTGAAACTTAGAGCTCGGATGGGGCTGCTTGCGTTATGTGACTCCCGGTGCATGGGCGTTGCCGCGAAATCCAGCCCCAGTTCCCAATTTCTGCGGTGAGATGGCTTTTCGAGCATGAAAAATACGTTCTAGACAAAATCCAAAATGATTTTCTGTGCCGGGGGTTGCTTTGGTCGGCGGTGCATGGACAGCGCGAAAAAATTTCGGGGGGGGGGGGGGGCTGAAGCCCCATAAGCCCACCCCCTGGCTACGCCCCTGGTGCCCACTTTCACTTGTGCTCACTACGAGGTCGGCAATGTAGTCTTTGTTTCTGGGCTCTCCCGTGTTCGCGACACTATCATCTGCACTCACAAACTCGCTGACCGTTGATTTGTCAATGGCTACCGGAAATTCTGACAGCTCGGTCTAAACTTCGGCAACACCAGCAGCGGCTTCGTCGCACTCATCAGAATTTACAGTCATCACAGGGCACGTGGAAGCCAGCACGTCTGAAGCTATTTCGGATAAACCACTTGTACACGGCCGTGCATACGCGTAGGGCACCACAGGCACCAAGTCGCGAGTTTGTCTGCTTTAGCCCTAATCTCCCCTTTATTTTCAAGATCGTGCTGACAGTGCTCCACGGAATCTTGCACACTGCGGGGCATCCGACTTCTCACCGCGTTCGACCAGATTTATGATTGAGCTTCACAGCGAAAGACGAATCCTGCCGCTTCATCACGGCAACACTGCGGGAGAAGGTCCACAAGGCGCAAACAGAATGAACCCGAAAAGCAGCGAGACAACTCGTGCAACGTTGAACTTGTACTTCCGCCATCTTGCACAACCAGGGCACAAGAGCCTCTGATTGGCTGTCTGAGCAAGCGCTGCAGGTGGGCCTGGATCTTTTTTTGCAGGGGGGTGTCGATGGCTCGCTCGACGCAGCATGGTCACGGTAAGGAGAGCGATTTAATGGAGACGACGACGCCAGGCTTTCCCACCACCGCGAGGGAAAGCCAACTTCTGGGGGCACTTTTCCGCTGCTTGACGTTCAATATATCAGGAGTCGCTGCTACTTTTGTTCAATGTAAACGTAACTTGTAACTATACCGTGTTCAGAAATTGTTCGATATAAAGAATAATTCGATGTAAACGGGTTCAATATAGTCGGGTTCGGCTGTATATTGACGGTCTCACTCGCACAATAACAGCAGTGAGAGAGCGGCCCCAAGAAACTTCCAGTGATGGGCCTTACCAGTCTGCTATGTCAGAACACAAAGCGTGTTTTTAAGTTCCTTCACTGTGCGAAAAGTCTATTTTTAAGTTTTGAGATAAAAGACATATGCATTACGCCTTAAAATTAATACACAAAATTTCTCGTATAACTTATGGCAACCTTGACTTGTAAAATTGTAGTTCTGTACAGAGGAAAAGCGTCGAAAATCTGTGGGCTTAGATTTTAACACACTCTTGCTACCCGATATAGCCATGAATTCTTTTCTTGCTCACTAGATTTAGCGGACTACGTCAGTGAGCAAAACCAGAAGTCATTCAGGGCCTGTATTTGTAAACAGCGAAAGGGTCTATAAAGAACCTGCACCACAGTACCAAGAGAAGAGAAATGCAGATGAGGATAGCAGATAGTTGAGGCTGAGATGAGACAAGAAAAATTCACATTGAAATTCATAGGAATTCACAGGCATAGGATCCTGTCTGCAACTGAAGTGCAAGACAGGGTCGATTGTAGATCAACAGGAGAGGCCTTTTACTGCAACAGACAAACAGCCTAATGATGATGATGGTACTGTCATGAAGTGATGTGCAGGCAGGTGACAAACTGAAGAAGCAACGCTATCGGATGAATTTAAGAATGCTAAACAAAGACACAAATATGCAGCAGCGAAATTGAGAGCATGGTCGTCTGCTAACAAATTGAACAACACAGCTTCCAGTTGGCCACTATTTCGCTGCTCTGTCAGGCACTCTAGGTCACCTGTAACATTCTTCAGGGACCCAATTAAGCTGCCCAGTGTGGCCTTTAGCCCTGAAGACCATCCTGATTTTCTGAATAAATAAAGATTGATTGGTTGGTTGAAAAAGAGAAAGAAGACTGGCATTAACTGTAACAATTCTGGAACTTCCCTAAATGCATTGCATATAATTTGATGGAAAGAAGGCTGTCCTTCTGGAAAATGGCTGTAATAATCATGACACAAGACAGTTTTCATTTCCGACACAAGTCCCTTCACAAGTTAAGGCCCTCTTAGTAAACTCCATCACAAAAGGCAGCTAGAAGTTCCAAGCCAGATGGGGCCTTTGGAGTGCTCACCTGAGATGAGGTTCTTAGATGCCTTTCGCTTCCTGCGCCGCTTCTCAGGCTCGTCACCATCATTCATGCCATCGAACAGGACCTTGAAGCTGCGTGGAACCTCCTGTTCCAGATTCTTTGGGGGTCGGTTTGCACGGGGACTGCAACACAAGGAAAGCACCACAGGTGCATCAAACGATGGCCGTCTACCACTGAGACCAACCCCAGTGCGCGACTAAATGAGACTATCATTCTTGTTACATGCCAACCTGTGAACATTAGTATTCATATTAGTATTCATAAATACACAAGACTGAGAAAGGGGCATGGAGGGGGGCGAGGGGGATCGCACCAGTTTTTTTTTTTTTTTTACTTTTCCCTGCGCAGACAGCTTTTGTAGGATACATGTGTGCTTTATTTCAGGTCATTTACCTCTAGATGTCCCACACAAGCAGCAGAAAACTTGATATAGGAGAGATTGGCAATTAGCAAAGCATTGTTTTTAGACCACAGTGACTATGCTGATGCCAACTTGACCTGCTTCAGGAACTTGCTTGTATAAGTTTGCTCGAAGCAAGTACGCCTCTCATGTTATTTCACTAACATCTGTTATCTCACTAAATTTTCTGTTATCTCAACAGATTTGTAGAGCAACCAGTGAAAGTCTTTCAAAAACAGAATTTTTTGTTTTTATCGTGAGGCAACTTTCGCAAAATTGTAAAGCAACTTTAAACTCATAAATATTTTTAGAAATTCGAGGGAGTAGTCAATATAATGTTATCATGTGAAAGCAGAAATTCTTCATCTGCAGATAGGCTAGCACCTGCCTGAAACACAATGACAATATAAGAAAAAGAAGGAAACGCAGACACAACCCACTGAAGACTAACACTTGTACAAGCAGACCTCGACATCCTCCTGGCTCACCTGTGGAACACGGACCTCATGGCTTAACTACAGAGTGTAAAGCACCCCTCTCCCTGCCGGGAATGTTACCAGATTATAAAAGTAAGTGGTATTTCTGAATGAAAAGCAACTGGTGGACCACAAAAGTAATGTGGCACTGAGTTTATTGATCAAATGGTTTAATGATGGAGCAAAACTATTCAAAACAACATGCTGCAGGGACCATGACGTGTGCCATGTCAGAGGGCTCTCGACTATCTTTGAGAAGCTGGGTTTTCTTAATGCGTACCAAAAGCTCCGTAGATGGACACTTCTCCGTTCTGCCTATATTAGAACATGGCTGTGTGACAGCCCATAAGCCTTTACAAGGATTCTACCAGGAAATCATTACTTTTCGAGGTATGGTGCTGAATGCGTCTACAACATGTAATGTTCTGTGCTTATTTTGAATATGAACTCCATTTTTGTTTGAACCCACTAGTTCCAATTTTGTGTGAGCTTCGTTTAATTTTCTGCAGAGACTTGCAAAACATCAGTTTTTCGTATTTTGCTCAACAGAGTTCAATAGTTTCTGTACAATTCAACGAATATCATAAGACAAACAGTAACTTTATTGCTCTGTCTATCCTGAAAAAAGTGCTGTAAAATGTTGAAATTGAACCTCGAGAGAGTGTTCTTCTGAAGCCTGACTGTGGCCACCTTAGGTGACTAGTGTAAGCTTGGTTCATGCGGCCAGAGCCTCCGCTCCGACCAGCTTTCCTTGTCCTTGCCACAAAATGCAACAGAGAGGGCACTACACTGCTCCTGGTAACATTCACGGTCGTGAGGTTAAACAAATTGCAGTCAACCTGTAACATTATTTTCTTTGCAATTCAAAATCTTGTCAAAGTTGACAAATGTGGGTACTTTGAAATAATATTTGAAGATGCATCACTTGCACTTTGTAGGTGTTGTGTTTGTATCTGAGAGATAAACTCATACACTGTTAACACTCGCACAGTATGCTCAGCTGTGAGAAAAGTACAGGGACTAAGGATCCCATGATAAACCAATTTTTTTTTTTGCCTACTTATGCATGTTAAACTGGAAATGAAGACTGCAGTCCAAACTCAGCATTGTGAGCTTTCCAGCGATTCTGTGAATTTTAGTTTGTGTCTGAGCTACAACGGAATTTTTTTTTGTTTGGTCTGCCTGCAGTTTATATAGGTTTCTATACGTTTCGTAATGAGTGTACATCCCATGTCCCCAAGCCCACAATGATTGCTTTTTTTACAGAAACTCTCCAATGGCAATTAATGAATTGAACAGGCTGCTTGATTACACTGCAGCTTCAGCATGTCTTAAAGGGACACTAGAGAAAAATCAGTTCAGACTGATAAAGTATTCTTTGACAACTCCACTCCTTGCAATTTCACAATAGGCTGAAAATTACAAGAGAAAATGAAGGTGCGAAGTTCTCATTTTGTAAAATTTCATGCCAAAACCCCGACACCAGCACCTCGGTGTGATGTCATGGATTTCAATCTATTTTTTTCGTACTTGAGCCATGTTGGCACAATAAAATTTCCCAGAATTTGCCATACTGACTTTGGCTTCTTTAGAATACCATGCAGTCCATTTTTTACCTTTTACCGACAAAGAATTAACTGGGCTATAGGAGGTGCTACCAAAATCTGTGTCATCACGGCAAGTTGATGTCAGAACTTCAAAGTGGTGTTGCCACCCATGTTTACTTCTTGCAACTTTTCTGGATTACCAAGCATCTTCTCAAGGCAAGAGTGGATTTTTTTTGTTTTTTGGTACACAAGTAAAAACATTCTTCTCTTTAGGGTCCTTTTATTTCATATTTTGGGAACAGTGAATGGCTTGGTGCTCACGCACATATAGTGTCACAGTAATGTTACTGCAAGATGAACTAGCTCTACATTATTTCTCTTTTCATGATATACCTCACGTATGTTTCCTAGCTACTCCTGCTGTAGGAATGCCTTCTACTGCTCACCATATCTATTATTTTTATGCTAATACAGAAGCCCTGGAAGGGTTCAAAGTATCACTAAATGAAATGAAACATGATCACTACACTCACATCTTTTTGTTTCAGACATGAGGCAGCCAATTTATTATAGAGTGAACACAACACACCAACAGTAGAAACCATGATTTATTGCAAGCAGACACATTGAATAAATTTTAACAGCTTCATATCACCACTGTAACATCAATGAACTCCTACTCTACATATCTACCACAACTTTCACATTAAGGAAGCTCCTGTTTGAAGATATTTTTTGTACTTTTTTCAGAGAAATACAATAGACTTAGCAAAAACCTGCGAGAAAGTTCAACTGGATAGATAATAGCAATGTTTGATCAGAAACTCTGCAAGACAGTTATTCACACCTCACTACTGTATGACTAAATTTCCTGCCTTTTAATTTGCATTTCGCACTTTAATTATTGGACCCACGTGCAAGAACACGCAAATCCATCACAATGTTGGAATTGAGATAATGAGAGGTTTGTTTGAATTGGCAAGGTAGCAGCAGTAGAGGCCGACACCAGTACTTCACTACTTGTGTCATGGGGACATACGCGATGCACGATGCTTGCCGAGGGAAAAACATCGATTAGAGGTGCATGAACATGGAAGTACAACACATATCTATGTACCTATAAGGCATCATACCCCCTGTGTCATAGTGGTACACCAATTCGAGGGATTGTACAAGAATTAGCACATACGCTGCTGCTCATACCCTGTGCTCAAGTTGTCTGTTCCAGCGACCCACATAGTCTACCGGGCTAGACAGCAAGTCGTCTTATTCAGGCAACATTCCCAGGTGTCATTGCAATACCAAAATATAGTCGGCAAGAAAATGACAAATGCCCAACCACGGGGAAAAGGCTAAGACAACCTTTTCAATGGCACAGCAACGATGACAAATCATGGCGCGACGCATTTCTTCTCTCATCCTTCTTTTTAACCTTATGATGTACAACTATGGGCAATGTAAAAGGGAGTACTAAATTACTTTCCAAGCAATGATTGCTCTTCATTCTTAAGTGTCATGTCGCAGTGTCATGTCAATCATCCAGACATGTCACTTGAAGAATTATTGAAGGCAACATTTGTTATTTGTGTAATGTGTTGCTTGAACAGACGACTTAAAGCTTAGAGAAATAATAAAGCACGTAAACCGAATGTCTGAACGTTCTTGTTTTACTTCGCACCGCAGCAAGAGAGAAGTGCTTCCATTTCGTCTGCTTGTTCCCATGTCGTGCAGTTGCGCATAGACACTGAAACTATGCCATTTTCTACTGTGTTCAAGCGCGGGATCATGCTCTGTGATTCTCTTGTGTCTGCCTCAGTATTCGTGTAGCATTGAACTATACCACTAGCCAGGCGTCCTCGTGCGCAACGCGCAAAATTGTGCGCTGCGTCAAATGAGACAATCACAACAGCTCGCATGTGACGCCGTGAGCGAAAGTGCACCGCACCACAAAAAGCGAGGAGAAAAAAAAAACTGAAGGTGGGGCCCATGACATATGCATCATGCAATCCTCCAGTTCCTGTATGGGGAATGCAGGGAAGGAATTTCGCTTGCAGAGGCTAGACGGGGTGAGTGGAGAGAGTGTCTCGCTATGTAGTGGAGCTCGCCTGCTGAAATTGGGTTCACGGCACTGAAATATTTCTATGTCAGCTATAACGAGCCAATTTGAAAAATTTTTCCAGCACAAAGTTCCCTAAAGGGCATGTAACAACTTGCAGCGTATAACCAAAATTTGCTATGGGGCCTGGAGAGCGGCCCTTTAAATTCAAACAAGATGAGCAAATAAGCATCACCTATGCTACTTGTTCAAACGTACAGCCTCATGAAACACATCTACATTCTATGTGTGTGTAAAATCACCGAGAACGTTTGAATACACATGCTGCTTGTCAATTTGCATCAGTGTGCATGGTTACAGTCTGCATCATAAGTTTATGGGGCACAAGATTTGAAGAAAAAAATCCTGGTTATTTGCAAACATGGGCACGCAGCCTAGGTTTAAGATTTGTTACTCATGCCAGCACACACAAACAACACAGTGCTGCAGTGTTTCACTGGCTTCATGCTAAATATGGGCTGAAATTTGGCTTTCTCTTGCAATGTACATGTTGGAAACTTTTGACCGTGACTGTACATGATTAACACCATACCTGCTATTAGTTTTACACAGAAGCAGCATATAGCTCCCAATAGTATGTTATACCAGTCATTTAAAACAAAACCCCTTAAAACAAAGAAGTCAATAATCTAATAATTTCATGGTTCGGCCTCTGGACTCAGTGCCATATCGTGCAACATTTTTCAGATTATAGGAGGCAAGAAAAAGAAAAGCTCTTGTACACTATCACAATTTCTTCTAAATTGTCTCATACAGTTGGGCCTGTTTCTGCATTCTGTATATTAAGCAAAGAGAAGGACAAGTACAAAGGTCATCACAAGTTTTCTATGGGAAAAAGAATTTTGGTTTTCTTCTCATAGTGTTTTCCACTGGTCGCTGTGCAGGTTTGCGCTTGCCACTGGCCATTTCAGATCAACCACTCTGTGCAGGATTGTTCTCACTTGCTCCACCACAGAGGCGCCAACTTGGGCAAAAACAAGACAAGAAGCATACCTCACTTCTACCTTCATGTTTATTGGTGCCCACAGGTGACTTTGCTTGCCATGGCAACGTACATAAAGGAAGTCACATCACTTTCGGAACCAGTTTGCAAAACTTGTGTGCTAAAACTTCCTGTGCGATTACCCGCAGAAGCATTCCTGCTCTCCACTGGCAGATTTGGATTAGTGAAATCCAAACATTCGTCCCAGGATTTCAGAGGCTGCTCTGGATCACCCTATAGAAAACACCATTAGTGTCTTTATGGTGCATCAATCTCGGGCATCAATTGCTTAGCACTTCAGTGAGATTGAAGTAGGTTAGAGGTGAGAACCTTGACGCTGTAACAAAAAATAATGTTCATGTATATTATATTTCATGTCTCAAATACATGACAGTCGCCTGCTTTTGCAAGAATGCACAGCCATTTCAGCTGCTTCTTTGGTAACACTTCGCTTTTGTTTGTGCAAAGGCTCATGCCACTTATAGACAGTGTCAACGGACATAGGGTGCAATTCTGATCCAAGATGTTTGAGCACCACACATTTATGAACAGATAGCTCTAAACTGAACCTCTTCTCAGACCATTAGATGCTAGGGACAGTTACAGTACGCAGGAGTGACCAGCTGTCATTGAAACTAATGCACTTATGCATGATGACAAAACTTATGCAAACATTTTTCTGAAAGAAGCTGAGTGCACTGTTTCACAATGGTACTGAATCACTCATCAGGATGATTGGACGAAGTGTCGGGAAAGTTGGTCAGGACCACGCAGATTGCAAGCATCTCCTTCGCTACTGGAAGCAAAGAAAGTGGGAAAGGCTGCTGAAATATGCGATAGCCCCTTATCTTGGGGATGACATGCTCTATATCTTCATACAGGGACACTATGTCGTCCACTGTCAGCACACTTGCACTCCCATGCTGTCCCAGAAGCCGTGATAGATTTGGTGGAAGGCCCATTTCATGCAAAATGTCTTGAACTGCTACGTCCCCGTCACCCACCTTGCAGCTGTCGTCATAAGAAGGCGGCCCTTCTTGACAGTCATACGCCTTTGCAAAATGTTTAGCTGATGCCATGTCCATGGGAGGGCAGACAAATATTGTGGCACTACGAGAAGAGATTGACGTCACTACTTTGCAAGTGTCTGAAAGTTCTTGCAGTTCGGGGCGGGAGTCGATTGGACGGTGATCGCAGTTGCTGACAAATTCTGTAGCACTGCTCACTAATGGTGCACCTCTTACATGTGTACAATGGCCAGAGCAAAGGTGATGCAGGTGCCGGTAGATGAATCTGGTCCAAGTCAGGCAGATATTAGAGACTGTATTGCATGACACGTGAAACCGGAAGGCTAAGTCTGGCTCAGGCAGCCCCAGCCGGTACCGGACAAGGAGCAAGAACAGCCTGTTGCGGTCAGAGAGGAACCTACTGCTCCGCGATCTCGTGTGACTTCCGACTCTATCGCCAGCCAGGCGCTGGTAGAGGTCTTCAAAAGTTGCATAATCAGGAAGGCCAGTGTAGAAGTTCACATCCTTACAGCTGTGCCGAAAGCTCTCGATCGTGAACTGCCACTTCTCCAGCTTCTGGCACTTCTGCTCGAGCAGCTCCACTGTCCGTGCTAATTTGTACTTGTCCTTCTTTGCATCCTTTGCCTCCTGCTTATACCACTCCACGGCACGGTTCATCTGTTCAATCTCCTTTTCCAACTGCAAGACACGTTTCTGAAGGCCGTCCAACTCGAGAGACTGTTCTCCGTTGCTGGGGTGAGCATTCCCCGAGTGGCCCAAGTGGGTAACACTTGGCATAGCCTGGCTGGAACAATATACAAACTCAGGGGGAACCTCTGTGGCTGCTTCCGAGAGAATTTCCAAGGCAGTGTCATCCGGAAGAATTGCCTTGCCATCTTCTGAATTAATGGGCATGTCGGTGTCTGAAACAGCGCCCATGCTTGCATCCGTGTCGGAATCGGACTCGTACCCACCGGACGCTAATATTTGCACACTGCAGCGGGATAGTGCCTGTGGTGAACTGGTATCTTGGTTCGACATCTGAGATGGCTCGTCGCACGATGCGTGGTCAGGACCTACACCTACTTCCTTCTCCACTCTATTCCCGGTAGCGGGCTTGCAGTATGTGTGCACGGGGTCCACAGTTACTCTCTCCTCAACGTCACCTTCACATTTCTCAACTTCATCTTTGCACTTCACCTCAACAACGGCAGAGTTTATGTTGGGAACCAACTTGTCGCCGCGACACGCTCCGGTATCCAACACAACCGCGGTAAACGGAGTGGTCTGACCGTGCTGTGGCCGAACGAGATGGACGGCAGAGGTACGCGGGACTGTCGCGATGAGCAAAGCTGCGTCGGGAACTGGCCGACAGTGCCCAGCGGCGCCTTTCTCCGGCACCCTGCCAGCGAAGATGTGGGGCACGGTGCCATCCTTGAGGTAGCGCTTGCCGTTCACATAGCCGCGATAGTAGTCGTCCTCATCGAAGTGCCTTGAACACACTTTTGTAGCTCGGTGGAACTTGAGATCTCGGTCCTCGTCCTTCGTTATGGCATCCAGCCACTTCTGCAGCAGATCCTGGTTCCCATAAGGCAAGCGGAAAAATGAAACCTGCACAAAATTCAGTTCACTGTCACCAAAATGCCTGGTTTTATCAGTCGAGTGTCACGCTAATTTCATTCTTAACGAAAGTATGAAATGAGAAAAGGCAGGGAGAACAAGATAGAAGATGGGACGAGTGCTCTGTTACACTGGGAGTTTACTAGGGAAATCATGCAATTTATATACCTGTCAGAATAACACTTGGCATGCAACAAAGGCCACAACCCCAAGCAACACTGCTTTGAAGTACATGCACCAGCTCTCAGCAATACCATCAATATTGGAAGCATCTGCTTAGCCTTAGTTGGCACAAGTTCACCTTTGTAGAAACAGCACTAAACACGATGACATATAGTAGTGAAAGATGGGACAGGTGTCACTAAAAACACTCATCCCATAACACTGAAAATGTTCCAGAGATACTGCATCTCAGATTCAAACAGAGATATCAATGTTTCACTCACACAGTTGTATTCTTACTGCTTTATTAAAAATGTTACTAGTATCTGACATGCAAGGATGTCCCTGCTCTTTTCAAAAATTCAAAACTCACACAGCCATTGTTCACACCCACACGCAGAGATGTGCGCGCTTATTAAATGAACACTGTCTTTATTCTTAACAATAAATGTGTGTCCCTTAGCAAATGCATAAGTGACACACTATCAGAGTATGCATCCGAGATGTGGTATCTCAAGAATGTTTTCAATGCTATGCAATGAGCGTCCTGATCATTGGGATAGTGTGATTGCGCAGGTGCGGGAGGGGGCATATAAAGTCACACCACTTTCAGAGAATGTGTCGTCTTGTGTAGTACTCAGATGGACTTCATTGTATTCTAAAGGAGCCAAAGAGTGAACTCAGAAAATGACAAGGACATTCAGTGAGCAACAACAGCTTGAACATAACAAAATAATTTGAAATATGCAACGTAACAATATCAAATATGGCACCGGTGTTTCCATTAAAAAAATGAATCTTGAATTCCATTTCCTTCTTTGATAATCAATCTGTTGGCATGAAATTATTCAAAATAAAGTTCTGAAATCGTTTTATGAGTCTAAACTAAATGTTCCCATGTAGTGTCTCTTTCAAAGGAACGCTAAATAATATGCTAGATCAGTTTGTAAATCGTAGAATATCCTCTCAAAACCATTCCATTCATTTCGCAAGAAAATGGAATGAGAAATGACCAGACATGAGATCAAACTTTCCTTCCAATTCAGTGCTCAAACCAGCGACTGCACATACCTCATAACATTTTTGCATACTTGGACCATTCCATTGTGGTAAATGTAATTGAAAGTTGATACATTTCAGCCTTTGCTACCTTCAATATGCGACACAATCCTTGTTCATCAATACCAATTAACCAGTTTTGACCAGACGCAGAGAAAATCTGCATGTTCCACAAGCACCTCCATGGCCAATACTTCTGAGGCTAGATTCCCTTGTACATGCACACACATATACTCAAGAAAGCGGATGGAAGGATAGCAGTCACAGCAGTTGAGCAGCACATATCAAATGCATGGCACGCTTGGCCTACTACCATTGCGGCGGATGTGGGACATTCTTGTATCATGTTCAAACATGGCCATGAATGTATCGAAGCTATACCTAGTACACGTATACAAATGCCGCAGAAAGCCAGTGCAAGGATGACCATCGCAGTAGCTCAATAGTAGAGTACTAGATCTGTAATGTAGGAGATGCCTGTTTCAACTCCTACTCGTGGCAAGTTCTTGAAGTTTGCCCATGAAGTTGTCTGCTCGTTCACGTCCATTTCCCTTTTCCTTATTGTTTGTACATTTCAACCAAAAATAACTTAATTTCCCCATATGCTTTTCCTGGCTTCATTATCTGTTGCCTTCATGTGGTGGGATGTGGAATCTTAAAACGTTGCTCTCACTATCCATCTGATATTTCTGTGTTCTTTCTGACTTAGCAAACCACAACTTACCAAAACATAATGATACCATCTTCTTCTTCAATTGTAGTGTAAAATGACATAGACAGAGACTAGAAGCAGACAAGCGCTATTAAAGCATTCACATTGAAAAGAGCCCTGTGTACCAGACATGTAGTGCTCATCCTGTCTGCTTCCAGTCTTTGTATATGTCACTTCGCGCTACAATTCAAGATCATGTTACCGTACCAACTCGCCCAACTTTATATTCTTTTGCATTACATAGCAATACTCTTTTCTTTCTACCTTAATAAATTTGACTCAGAACTTATACTGTAAAGCTTCACTTCAACAAATGTCAAAGAAAGAAAAAGGTGCGACGTAAATTGACCAAAGCAGCTGCAAAACACCCTTTTATCAAAAGCCAAGGCAAGTGTAGACCTTCAAATTAAACGTAGCTGTTATTGACCATTTAGATAATTTGGAGGATGCTTAAGCTTCACCTTTAAGAGGGGAACACGATAGTAGTCAAAGATCCCGGACTGCTTCTCACATTTCCCACCAACTGCAGCTTATGTAACCATAATGTTTACCGGGAAATGCTGGCTGTGAATGCCATGCACAAAGGCGGGCTATCTGGCCAAAATGTGGCCTCTGGGGTGGGTCGCGATGGATGGATGCTATGAGCATCCCCTTTAGGATGGGGCGGTAGGTTTCGCTCCCAAGCTCTTGCTATTATACTGCCTAATGTCCTACCTTGGCTAAAAAAGAATGAAAGGAAAAGATAATGATAATGAAAAAGATAATGAACTCTCACAACCAAATTTTCTGACCCCCTATTGTGAACTCTGCTTTTGTACGTCTCCATTTTTTGTTGTTTCCCTACTTTTCTTCCACCAATCTTCCAATCGCCTCTTACTAATCTCTATTGCAGACATGTTTACTTTTCCCCTGCTCTCGCTGAACCCAAGGGCTTCAAGGAGGCCAATGGTGCCTAAATCGACTGCTGGGCAGATGTCTTCACATTCTAATAAAAGATGCTCCATCATTTCCCTAGCTTTACCACAACAACACATGCTCCTTCTTCATTCATGCGTCTCGCTTTATAGGTGTGTGTTCTAAGGCATCTTGATTTGACTTCTAAATGCAATGAGCTTCCCTTTGAGTTATCATAAATTGTTTCTTTCCTGATTTCATTTTTTCCTCTTAAGTAGTAACTCATGGCAGGTTTATTTTCCATTGCCACTGCCCATGAGATTATTTCAACCTCTCTGACTTTCCGCTTGACATTCTTTGTTCCAGTGTTGCTCACCCTACAGGCTGCATACTTGCTGGTAAGCTTCCTAGTTCTTTTTCTCCGCTGTAAAGTAGCTCAGCAGTGCTGAGCTACTTTACTGCTGGACAATACATATCATGCAGGGTAACCGGAGACATGCAGTGCCACGCTAGGAAAAAGCTTGTCGAACACTTGTAATTCCAATATTTCCTTTAGTATTAAGTATTACAAGTCATGGGTGCGTAACCGAGAAACCACAGCAACTAGTGCTCCAACCACAACAGCTATATGCAGTCGGCAGCAATGAGTACCGAACCCGTACGGCAGCACGCGACAACCTGATCTTTATTGAACACCCCAATCTTGGTCCAACCAAGTTAATAACTGGTTACAGAAGGCTCTGTAGATTCGTTTTACTGTCTCGTAAATGTGACAGTGTCTTTGAAGTTCCCTTCCATTTTACTCTGCCACAGTGGTTCATGTAGCACTCTGCCTACATTACCAGCAAGACTGGTAAGCCATAAGTGATGGATAGCAACACAGGAATAGGAACAAGCAGAAGGAATCATTGCATTACTCCAGCATAATCGTATTTTCCCGTATTTAGTTTGCTAGGTCTATTTGAACCAAAACAGGCCTTACAGTACCATCTTGCAAGTCCATAAAGGGAACCTGAATGATTTTGATGATTTTGTACAAATGTACCAAGTCGTTAGGGCAGGTCCTCTTGATCATTAAAGGGACACTAAAGGTTACTATTAAGTCAATGTGGACTGTTGAAATACCATCACAGAAACCTCGAAACGCTTGTTTCGTGCCAAAGAGAGACTTATTTTAAGAGAAAATGCGTTCTGAAGCGTCCGCGTACCTCTAGCGCTGTTCAAATCGCCCGCCCTCCGATCGAGGAGTACTGACATCATGGTATCATAGTGACGTTGCGCCATGGGTGAGTAGGACGGCGCTACGGCTTTTCGGCGCAAAACGCAAACGTGCGGCCAGAAACAGAGCCAAGACAGAGCCGACAGCAGAGCGAAAGCGGGAGTATGGTGGCTAGCGGAAGGAGAAACGCGCGACCATGGCTACAGTGTTCTAGAAGGGGGCAGTGGGCTCACTGTCGTATCCCTGCGCCGCTCCGCCACGGCGCACTCGGCGTCGACTTCCCGCATGCCCGCCAGGGGCGCTGACGCATGTTTCACCTGAAAAACTTCTCTTGCCTCGTGTTGCGGTTGCAGTGGTGCGCTCGGTACAGCTCGATTGGTTCGGCGTTGTCGGCGCTCGACTGCAAATACCGCCAGCGTTGTATGCGTGGCAATATCTCCCTGTGCCTGTGCTGTGCTTGGTGCTTGGCTCAATGTGCAGTATGTGACTGGGCTGACTGGACTGGATTGTGACAGCGACTGGGCTGCGTGTCACAATCTCAAGCACTCTTGAGCTTCTTTCGTACCTTACAAATTTAGGTTATTCGTATCTTATGACATCCCGGCTTAGTCAGGACCCTATTGAGAACACCAATTCCTTCTGCTCCCAGCATTACGTCCCACGGCACACGGAGAGTCCGTTTTCGTTAAACTATAGGCTGCGGCGAGCTCGCAGCGTGGTCGGCGTGGTCTGTGAGAAGTGACAAGCCTTTTCGCACTCACAACAGGGCATAAAAAAGTGCGAATCGACCCAAAACTCGGCCTAGAAACGTGCTTCGCCACAGCCAGGGCTCAATACAACCCAAGCTGGCACGACCCAGATGTTGTTTCCCGCACCGCCACCAGGCGCCGCTACTATACCTCAAACTCCAGCGCAAGACGCCCATAAGCTGGTACTTCATTCTATGACGCAAACTTCGACGCTCGTCGCCATGGACCCTGACACCGACAGATTGGCTCGCGATGGTGGGCTCAACTTCAGCGATTTGAGCACCGACGAGCGCGACCTGCTGCTGAGGGCTCGCACTGCCTGCGTCGTTGCGTACTACGATGGTGGCCTCGACACCGACTCTCCGGAGCAGGAAAGCAACGAGGGCTTTCCACGACACCACATGGACGTGGCATTCTCACTGCTTGCTCCAAATGAAAGTTTCGCGAGCCAGCAGAACCCTCACAGCGCGACGTGATAACGAAACTACTGAAACTCCAAAGCGTACGCGGCGCAGAGTCGAGCGCGCAGAGTCAAGCGAAAACGAAACCTTTCGAACACCCATATTACTGAAGGGTAACGTCAAAATGTTATTTTTTCTTAGAATCGAATAGACGTAGACAAGTAGCATTTTTTTCCATCTTATAATCGAATGAAATGATTAATACGAGTAGTTGAGTATTAGTAACACAAATTATGAGGAGTCCTTTCGTCATCGAGCTAGTACCGAAATGTCGCTGGGGGGTCTCAAATTGTGTCATGCATTTACCTCAATTTCCCGGTTACTAAAGCTCTGTTCGCGATTATGTTGACGCCTTAGACGTTCTAGAACATTGCTCTACCACTTTAACTTGAGTTTCTGGTAACCTTTAGTGTCCCTTTAAGTGACACATGTAAGCCTTCCACCTAAAATGTGTAATTTATTATTAGGTTTTAAATATGTGTACTGCTACCGATTGCAGCAGCGCGGCTCCCCTGAGTTTTGAGCCACCCCATCCTGATTGACGCATTTGGCCCAACTGGCGTCAGTCGGGCAAGTTATCTGATTGGCTACCCAGGTCACGTCATCTATAATTTTTTCCAATGTTATGGTGAACAAATGGTGTTCATAATAGTTCGACTGTTCTTTAATTCGTTTGTATAAAAATTTACAGAAATAGAACCCACGACAACTTATCACTATACTCAAGCACTTCCAGCATACAGCAACTGTCGTCTGCTTGTGTTACAACGTGCTTCGTCTTGATGTAAGCTGTACAGTCAATGTTAGTCGCAAGCTTTCTTTTCATCAGCCCCATAGTTCACCCTTGCTGCATTGTGCAAATATAGCAATCAGCGATATGCCAAGCAGTGACATTGTGTCCCTCAGGCAGCAGACGAGCGAAGTGGCTGCAGCACACCGGGCTGTCGGTGTCCGGTCAGCACCAGGATTGATGCATCTGCTATTGTCACTTAAAGCGGGAGGATTACTACCATAACAGAGGGCTTTAGCATGTCTTGTATTAGGGTAAACACAAGCGCAAGCGGACTGACCGTTTTACTGGATGAGCAGATGCGCAAACGTGAATGACCTGCACGGTACAGCGACCTGCTGGCACAGAGCTTAACCAGACAAACACACAGCTAATATAGCAGTAACTAAGCATATTCTACTTTGCTAGTAGTGTAAATTTTCAGCAGAAGCCCAATTGTGAACCCATTGTCTTTCCAAATGTTTAGAGTATTTTATGCTTGGCTACAGAAATGGTAGCTCTGCGTTTGGCTGATCAAGCATTCTGTGGCTACACCCCTTAGGCTGCTCAGGCCACTGATATTTACACTAAAGCCCCTTCATCACAGCGGTAGTGGTATAGAGGGCCCTTAGTTTACACCTCTGCCCATCCACCAAAACGCCCAGCTCACCTGCGGTTACCGTAATACTGGACACGCTATGCGCTGCAGCAGAACGGTCACAAAGCACGCTGCTTGGATGGCTCTCATGGGGCATCGACGGTCAGGCAACTAGCGGAGAGGCTTTGTGCGCTGGTGGCATAACGGAAAAGGCATTAGAGGGAGGTGCTTGTAAAGAAGCAGAGAGACTAGAACGTGAAGTGTCAAGTATGTGAGATACTGATAAGCAACGAAAGTGCCAAGGGCACAGGTGCAGTTGCCCTTTAAATGCGCCATTGCACAGTGATTGCATGTAGTTTGCAATGCATACTTAGTTTGCTTATAATGCCAATGCACACAGCATTGCAATGTACACTTCAGCATGCTCTTTTTGCTGCTCTCGAATGGTTACACACAAGGAAATTCTAGAAATGCTGTGCATTTTAAACGTATTTGAAAAACGCTGAATGCCAACCTTAAAAGTTCATGTTTCTGCTCATGACACTCCATACTCAAAGTGGCTGGTACCTAACAGTAATGCTTGAGCTTGTAAAAAAAATGTCCTCTTAACATCGCTTAAGTTTCAAGATATGCTATAATGATTCATTAATCACATCCAATCAGAGGCAGGAACAACGCCAGCAGTGGAGATTGTGCTACCAAAAAAATATTGCTAAACAGCTACGTGTATGACAGTTCATGTACACTTCAGCTTAATTTTCATGAAACTTGTCTCTGATGCTAGCAAAGACAACAGGAAGTAGATAACATGACGTTATATCATGATGCAGAGCCAGTGAAGGCGGAGCTTAGCTCCAATCAGGTGGCGAACGAATTGAGGAGGAAAAGCATGGCTATGCAGGAGAATAACTTTTAATCGTCCATAGCTTCTGTAATATGAGATGCTCCACTTAAATTGTTGCACTAATGTTTTACTGTAGCTGTGCCCTACTCATCTAGAAAATTTGTCAAAACCGTTTCAGAGACTCTTTCATGTTTTGTTGCGATAAAATGTGGCTGAATGAAGAATGTCATAGGAGGCAACCTTTCAGCAAGGCATTTTGTCAAAACGTTCAGTTCAGCGTTTGTCTGACCACCGTTATGCATTGCACTGCTGTTAATTTGTTTAAACCTTCAACTTCCCGTAAACTTATTTCTTGTTTTGATAATAATTGTTTTCATTAGCTACACTGTACTACGAGGAAGAACACAGCCAAAAACTGTGGATTAAACCTGATAATCTGCTCACACAAATATTTTTAAGGAGAGAAAAGATAAGCAGGGCTTAAAGGAACATGAATGAAAGAACATGAATCGAGATAACTCGTCTGATGGAAGGATTCCCTATTGTAGTGGCTAAAACGAGCCGTGTTTTTCTCATTAAACGTGGATTTATATTTTTAATTCATCACTAAAAGTCGCAAAAGTTGACCTATGGCACGCCACGCGGCAAAAGCATGGAGCTGCTTAAGAGGTCCACCACAGGACCTTCTACTATTGTAAGCAGTTCCTGGTCTTTTTATTAATATTGAAATGCAGCATACATTTTATTATTATGTTTTTCCTGACTTACAACGTGCATATAAGCTTTTCTTTGTAGTGAGCAGAAAAATAGCGCTGCCTTCGCCTTCATATTGAATGAGTTGGCTTGGCTCGTCTATCGACAGAACGACGACGGGGGCTAGCCAGTCATGACATGGGCGTGTACTTGGGGAAAAACTTCAAAGTGTTGTTTTCACTGGCTTTACTTAACGAAAATTAACAAAAACATAGACGTTTCGCCACCTATGCGGGTGGCATCGTCAGTACACAATGGCAACAAATGAGAAATACATCCTATTTATCTATGAAACTGCCGCAAACATCCGGCAGGGAAAAACGCAGCACAAATGTAAGAAATGTCTGTGCAATAATGCAGACTTATTGCAGCAGTTCTTTATTTTCAAAAGTGGTTGAAAAGGTTGAAATGTAGGTAGTTAACAACAGTTACAGTCACTGCTGTGAAATCTCAAAGATTGCCGGCTTTTACAATTTGCGAAGAGGGCTATCGACACCGCTCTCACTTCTCAGCGTTGCTGGAGGAGGGACTGTTACTTTTTTAGAGGCTGCTCAGATAAAAAAAATTATGCTTACTAAATATTCACGCACTTTTGGAAGTAACCGCTGTAGATGTAAACACTACCGAGGGTTGGCTTTGAGTTGCGCCATAGAACAGTACGGCCTTGAAAATCGGTTGTCAGACCCTTTAAAATGGGAGAGGGGGAGAGGCAGCAAAGTCGGCAAACTCGAATCACGGAGATGGGAAAGCGCATTCTCCCACACATTAATGGCAAAGATTCCTTGACTGATAGTTCGCGACAAATTTCAAGGAGCGTATTTTTTCTTCCGTGAAATTTTTATTACAAATGCTGCATGCTAAATACGGGTTAATCGGCTAAATCTTTGAATTAGTGCATTCTGCTAATCCGGTTACGACTACATTCACACACAAACACGCACATACACGCGCGCACGAGCAGTGCACCTCGAGCACAGAAACTCAGGTCAACGCATGTGCGTTCGCCGCGAATCGTATTTATACGGCTTCGAGTGAACACAAGACGGTCGCTAACTTTTCTTTCAACAAATACGCTTCAGAAAAAAGCTAGTGAGACGCTATAAGATCTCCTCCCGCTACTGTGGACATGATCCCAAAAGCGAAAGCAGAGATGCACTGGAAAATTACGCACAATCATACGTGGCGAGGCAAGGGAAGCAAGGCCCCTTGCTGCAAAATACAGAAAAGCAAGCTTACCTTACTTCGCGATTTGTATCCGGGATCCACGAGTTGCTTCTGTCGACACGACGGTACGCAACAGTATTTTCCCATGGTCAAAAATGGTGCGAATGCGCGAAGCGACATTCAACGTCGACTTCCTCACATGGTGGTAACGGCTGCGTAATGGCGGATCCCATGTCGGGTTCCCTCGAGATTCGGCAGGTGGCGCGAACTGTTGAACAGGCCTAGAGTTACTGTATATGCTACCGTAGGTATGTGCTACCTGCGGTAGCACATACAGTAACTCTAAACAGGCCTCTCACCGACTCCAGGAGGGGGTGTTACACAGGCGCTCGGTTTTACGGACGAGACGAACGCTGACGTGACAGTAACTAAGCGACGACTCCCTGAATGGTGGGTGGCAATACGCCGCCACTAGACTCGGACCGAGTGTCACACTCTTGTGAGCACAGTACTCCCGCGCTATGACGTATATGTTGTGTGTGGCGCAACGTTTTCTTCTCTTTTTATTCCGGCTAGGACACACTGGTGTTACCGCCCGATACGAAGGGCAAAGCCACAGTGGCTAGCTATCTATCGAGCAGCTACTGTACAGGAAGGGAACCTCTACAGTAATAGATTAACAGTTTGGCGACATGTACAACTAACTCGCTTCAAAAGGTAGTACGATCATATAATCATCTATCCATTGTTCGGGAAAAAGAAAAACGCAAATCAACTAATCAGAAATACACTATTCCATCTGGCGAAACACACGTTACATCTGGCGCAGTTCATCCCGCCTCGTTTGTGGTAGAGGCTGACACAGAAATCAAAACCATTACAGCGCCCTACTCTTACGAAAACAGCTACTGCACACGCACTGACGATGCGCGCGACTGGGTGATTTCGATCAGCACAACTCACTCGTCTTGCTTCGGCGCACCGGCATCCTTCCGAAACGGGTCAACAGACTTCAACTTTTTATGTCGACGACTCTTGGGTATTTTGCGCCCCATTTCGCAGAACACACGAATTACGCAGTTGAGTGAGGTAAAGCGAAAATCGCCGATACCACGTGGAAGTGACCGCGTTGATTAAACAAGCGTGCTGCTTTGCAACTAAATGTAAACAACAGGCCGAGGCGCAGCGTCGCATTCGGTCAGGTGCTACTAATTGAACCAGAATTTGTAGACAAGCACTTAATAAAATAAGTCAGCAAACCGTAATTCTTATTCATAAAATTACGTAGTTGCTATTTGCCCGACTACGAGTAAATACTATGACGGCATGGTCACATGATAAACGGTATTCCCGTCGTCTGCTACCATGGCGACTGCGTGCGTACGGAGAACACACACACCCACGAAGGCTGTGTATCGTGCTTTCCAAACTAAACGTACACGAGCAGTTGGCCCCACAGAAAAGCACGCAGTGAACGAGAACGTTGAACACACTTCTGTGTGACTCTGCGAGAAACTCAATTATGGTGAGTGAGTGAGTGCGTCGGCTGCTTTGTTTCGTGGAATGTGTGCGGCTGTGCGGTACGTGGAATTCGCGTGATTACGTTATGAGAACGCTGTCGAACGTTATTGGTTACTCCGGCTCAGTTTACAAAAAAATATGTATATATGTTGGCGAAAAGTTGGCTAAATGTTCACGAGTCACATACTATGCTTGTAGTTTTGATTTACATTGCAACACGTTTATACAGCTGACTTTCATTTTTATTCGAACAACTTGCCCAGACCTAATTCCCATTTTTCTCTCCAAATGCATGTAACACGCAGGAATGATTTTATTATACAATTGGGGGACTGGTTGCTGTACTTGTTCCATTTTCCAGATAGTGAATTACAGTGACTCATTAGCGGAGCTTTCATTTATAAGAACTGGAATTTAAGGCCAAAAATTTTTGAAATATGGTAAGAACAGAGAAAATATTGCTGAAGCGGCCGTTCCCTTTGAATACGCCCCAGCATAATTTGTCATCTTTGTTTGCCCCATTCATTGAAAAACAAATAAATACAGTCTAATTTACATTATTTAACATATGGTACCTGGTCTACTGAGGAGAGAGAGAGAGAGACAAAAGGGAACGAAAGACAGGGGGGTTAGCCACTGTGTAAGTATACCGGTTGGCTTCCCTGTGCTGAGGAAAGGGGTAAACTGAATGAAAGGTTAAAGAATAAAAAAAAATATAATGAATTGAGGAACATTCACACAATAACGCGATGCTACGCGCGTCTATGCGCATCTATCTACGCGCATAGCTACGCGCATCGATGCTACTGCTTTCAGAAACTGAGGAGCTCGTAATTGATAGTACTATAGTAGAATTTATTTATAGAAATGCAGTGATATGAACTGCTTTCCATATACTATGACAATTGCAGCGATGAAAGATGTAAACAGTTGCACGTCACCACAGGGCACCAGTGTTGTGTTCGTTGAAGGAGATACGTGTGGAAATACACCCGGGTTGTCATTAGAGGACAAATCAACTGTAATTTTCTCGGCCTTCACACATACAGGCGAAAATAATTCTCCATGTTTGTTGAAATTCAATACCGACTATTCAGGTTTATTTTCGTTGCGAAAATTCTTGGCGAGAATTTATCGTTCCTGCACGGCAGGCTTAGAAAACACCAATGAAACTTTTTTAAAGGCATGTGGCTCAGATGGCGTATATGGCAAGACAATGAAGTGGTGTGACTATCAATATAGCCAGTTTGTCAAATATTTGAATACTTCGAGGGCTTCTGGCACCGGCAAAAATGAATAAAATTGCTAAGTTTGAGCTGTTTCGATGGAACGTAGGAAAATCCAGACAGCCGAAACGAAATATTGAACGGCAGGGCATAAAGTATCCCTTGAGTGAAGGGGGGGAAGGAAGGCTTGCGTTAAGGGGCGGTGACTACTATAGCGCGCGCACACACACACGCTTATATATATATATTAGTCATATCATAAGAAGCGAACAAACACTGACACCAAGGACAACATAGGGGAAATTACTTGTGCTTAATAAATGAAATAAAGAAACGATAATCAATGGAAATTAAAGTGGATGAAGAGACAACTTACCGCAGGTGGGAACCGAAACCACAACCTTCGCATTTCGCGTGCGATGCTCTACCAATTGAGCTACCGCGGCGCCGTTTTCCCATCCACTTTCTTGGGTATTTATGTGTCCTAGTAGAACCCTGGGAGTGTTAGCCAGTGCCACCACTCACAGACCTTGGCGGCGGACGTCCACTTTCATCCACTTTAATTTCCATTAATTTATCGTTTCTTTATTTCATTTATTAAGCACAAGTAATTTCCCCTATGTTGTGCTTGGTGTCAGTGTTTGTTGGCTTCTTATGATATGACTAATAAAAATCGGGCCCCTCGGTTAACCCCCTTTCTTCTCGTTATTACATAACGAGGGTCTCGAATCCGGCAACATTGATGCCTTCAGGTAGCGTATGTGGGCTTATTGACCAGTTGCCTTCACCCTAACAGATCGCGTTCTCATGACGCCTGCGGCAAAAAGGACGTTCCACGTCCGCCGCCAAGGTCTGTGAGTGGTGGCACTGGCTAACACTCCCAGGGTTCTACTAGGACACATAAATACCCAAGAAAGTGGATGGGGAAACCGGCGCCTAGGTAGCTCAATTGGTAGAGCATCGCACGCGAAATGCGAAGGTTGTTGGTTCGGTTCCCACCTGCGGCAAGTTGTATTTTCATCCACTTTAATTTAAATTGATTTATCGTTTCTTTATTTCATTTATTCAGCACAAGTAATTTCCCCTACGTTGTCCTTGGTGTCAGTGTTTGTTGGCTTCTTATGATATGACTAATAAAAATCGGGCCCCTCGGTTAACCCCCTTTCTTCTCGTTGTATATATATATATATATATATATATATATATATATATATATATATATATATATATGTATTTCAGGGAAAAGTTCTGTGGGTCCGGTGCATATATGTAGTTGAAGCAACGAAGGGGCACACGTACGAAAATTGTATATTTAATGGTTGAACGCTGCGGCCGTGGCATGGCCTTCGTCGGAATATATATATATATATATATATATATATATATATATATATTGCGTGTGTGTGTGTGTTTTGATGTGGAGCGTCTTTCAATTCATCTCAGAGGACTGTATCGACCGCCCGAATTCACCATTAAAGTTGGTCACGTCACAAATGGCATCGTCGTTGTATTGACCATGTGACGGGGGCTTTCCGCAAAGCAACTGCTGAAAAATGAGAATCAGTCACAAATCTTCATTTTCTGGGGAATTCTAAACTTGGAGTCTAAAGCGATAGTGATATTACAGACAAAGAAAAGTACAAAAAGAAGGAAACACATATGCGCTGTGAAGACTGTAGAATAGCACTCCTTGTGATATTGTGAGATACGGGACCTATACGAGGAGTGACCGATCTCCTCCTTAAGGGCCCCTCACCAGGCCCCCTAGCAAATTTTAGTTATACGCTGGAAGTTGTTACGTGTCCTCTAGCAGCGTTCTGCCGCAAAAAGTTTTCAAATCGGCTCAATAATAGGTTAGATAGAAAGATTTCACTGCCGCGAACCCATGATTTCAGGAGAGCTCCACTGCCGAACAAACAAAGACACCAAGGAAAACATAGGGAAAATTACTTGTACTTACCTGCACATTCTACCTGAAGGCATCAATCTTGCGCGATTCGAGGCCCTTGGAGTACGTGATCTTTCTGGGAGAAGGCAACTGGTCAGTAAACAAACACATGCTATCTGAAGGCATCAATGTTGCCGGATTCGAGACCCTTGGAGTACGTGATCCTTCTGGGCGAAGACAATTGGTCAATAAATTCGTACATGCTATCTGGAGGCATCAATGTTGTCGGATTCGAGACCCTTGGAGTACGCGATCCTTCTGGACGAAGACAACTGCTCAATAAACCCGCACACGCTATCTGAAGGCAGCAATGTTGCCGGATTCGAGACCCTTGGAGTACGCGATCCTTCTGGGCGAAGACAACTGGTCAATAAACCCGCACATGCTACCTGAAGGCACCAAGGCACCAAGCCGAGGAAACTACGTAGATCTTTCTGTTGCTCGGGGCGAGGAAACTTCAGAACGGCACTAATCTTTTCGGGGTCTGGCTGGATGCTTCTTTTGAGACGATGTGACCCAATACTTTTATAGTCTTGCTTGCAAATTCGCATTTTTTGTATTGATCTGGAGGCCAGCATTTGCAAGGCACTTGAGAACTTCGTCTAATCGATGAAGATGTTGGCTGAAGTCAGACGAAACGATGACAATATCGTCCAGATAATAGAAGCAGGTATTCCATTTTAGACCACGAAGTACCTTGTCTATCATGCGTTCAAATGTGGCAGGGGCGGTGCAAAGGCCAAAGGGCATCACCTTAAATTCATAATATCCGTCTGGTGTAGCGAATGCGGTCTTTTCTTTCTCAGTCTCATTCATCGGAATTTACGAATATACTGATCGAAGATAAAGGCTGGAGAAATACTCCGCCCCTTGTAGTGTGTCCAAAGCGCCGTCAACTTGAGGTATTGGATATACGTCCTTGCGTGTGATCTTATTGAGCGCTCGATAATCGACGCAAAAGCGAACGGAGCCATCTTTTTCCTTTACCAGGACCACGGGAGAAGCCCATGGGCTAGATGAAGGTCGTATTATCTTCCGCGCAAGCATGTCAGCAACCTGTTGTTCAATGACCTTTTCGTTCGGACGGCGATACACGATAGGGGCGTCGTCGTATTATAGCGGAACCATCGGTTTCGATGCGGTGTGTAGCCGCAGGCCCTTCTTGGAATAAACAGCGCTGGACAACTTGGTCGGTCTCGGTATTATAAAGTGGTGGAGGTACGTCAAGACCCCGACGACCTCTCGCGTTCCCGTCCACCTTGGAGCTCCGTTCCGGTCGCCGCCTGCACCCAGCACCCCCACCACTTTATAATACCGAGACTGATCAAGTTTTAACGCGATAGCGTTAAGGAGCTCGTGTCGCAGAAAAGCCGGTGTCGTCGGCGTCGGTGTCGGCGTCCGCGGCGTTGGCCGTGAGCGGTAAATCACGCCAGGCACTTCATCAATAAAAAGCAACTTCAAAGTTGGGCTGGGTGGGAATCGAACCAGGGTCTCCGGTGTGTGAGACGGAGACGCTACCACTCAGCCACGACTTCGACGCGTGAAAGAAGTACAAAAGCGCTTCTAGTGAATGCGGTGTTGCCTTAGAAACGTGCCGTAGAAAGTTATACTGCGGTGTATATCGGTAATTATGAGCATGTAACTTACAGAAGTCGCATTTACATGAGCAGCGCAGTACGTTTCCGCAACATTTCTTCTGTGCTTACCGCACACGCAGCGCCATCTTGCGGCAAACACAGAAGACGCCCTCCTCTCAATGTACGGCGCTGCCCTGACAGGGGGCGCGCCACGGCTGTGGCGCGCCACGGCCAGGCGCGACGCGGTCCCGACTCCCTCTCCCCTGGCGACGCTTCGCCGTTCTCCCACACGGGTTGCAGACTCAAGCGCCGTTCCTTTCTTTAGATTACTATCTATCTATCTCTCTGCCCGTGCCGATCACGACGTTCGGCTGGCGTAGATCGTTTCCTCCTCCGAGACACCGAGTTCTTTCGTTCGTTCCGTTTGCTCAGGCGCACGTTTGGTTGCCGCGCCGTACAGTGCGTTGCTCGACGCTCACCGCGTCCGATGCGGGTCGCCTCGTAAGTGATCGCTGCGCCGTAGCGCATTGTCTTACGCCCCTTGGCGGGTCGACGGGAACGCTGTCGCGTTCCACTCTTGAAGGCGAAGCTTAAGCGGCCTCCAATTTTTCCAGCGCTGTTTATTCCAAGAAAGGCAACGCCACAGCTCATGCGCGAAGTAGAAGAACAGGGAAGATGATGATGGCTATGTACAAATAAAAACGACGAAGTACGTCAATAGTGCTAGCAGTGTGTATATATATATATATATATATATATATATATATATATATATATATATATATATATATATATATATATATATATATATATATATATATATATATGTATATATATATATATATATATATATATATATATAATGAACGAGAAGAAAGGGGGTTAACCGAGAGGCCCGATTTTTTTATTAGTCATATCATAAGAAGCCAACAAACACTGACACCAAGGACAACATAGGGGAAATTACTTGTCCTTAATAAATGAAATGAAGAAACGATAAAGTAACGGAAATTAAAGTGGATGAAAAAACAACTTGCCGCAGGTGGGTTGTGATGCGAAGGTTGTGGGTTCGGTTCCCACCTGCAGCAAGTTGTTTTTTCATCCACTTTAATTTCCGTTACTTTATCGTTTCTTCATTTCATTTATTAAGCACAAGTAATTTCCCCTATGTTGTCCTTGGTGTCAGTGTTTGTTGGCTACTTATGATATGACTAATATATATATATATATATATATATATATATATATATATATAAATTTGGGGTGGGTAAAATAAAGATATATATATATATATATATATATATATATCTGTGTGAACATTAGGTGAGTGAGTGAATAAACTTTTATTTGGTCCAGCAAAGCACGATAAAACGCGCACCTGGCTAATCCCACGACGGAACTGACAGATCTAGTCTGCCGGCCCGATCGCGGGCGCGCTGGACGGCCAGGATTTGATCCTCAAAGACGGGACTTCGCAGGAGGGCGTCCCACTCTTCCTTGGTGAACTTCGGGCCCAGCGACCCGCACTCCCAGAGCATATGAGGCAACGTAGCTACCTCACCACAGGCCACGCAAGAACAATTCGGATAAATCTCGGGATATATGCTGTTAAGGGACGCCGGATTTGGGTACGAGTTCGTTTGCAGGAGTCTTAGTGTGACCGCCTGCGGCCTGCTTAGCTTGAAGTGAGGCGGGGGGAAAACCCTTCTCTCTAAGTAAAAGAATTTAGTGATTTCGTTGTGTGTGAGAGGAGCGTCTCGGTGTCCGGGGAGAGAGTCGCCCGACCCGAGGGCAGCGCGGTCGGTAAAGTC
This sequence comes from Dermacentor albipictus, assembly GCF_038994185.2. Classification (NCBI taxonomy): domain Eukaryota; kingdom Metazoa; phylum Arthropoda; class Arachnida; order Ixodida; family Ixodidae; genus Dermacentor; species Dermacentor albipictus. Next base: position 24,496,985 of record NC_091828.1, on the reverse strand, counting down.
ACGCGCAGCCTCGTGGGCAGACTCGTTGAGGTTCAGAGGAACCCCTTCACTCGCCCCGACGTGTGCAGGGAACCAAAGGATCGAGTGCATGGAGGTGTTGCCGTGTTTGGCGCCTTTCAGAATTTGAACTACCTGCAGGGCTACCCGGCCTTTCTGGAATGCCCTGATGGCGGCTTTCGAATCACTATTAGCCCCGAGTATTAGGAGTGGCGCCCTCTCGCGAGTGACGTCACGACCAGGACGCCGCTCGCTCCGGCTCGCTCGGCTGCCGCGCGTGCTCGTTCCCTTCGGGTATGCTTGGGGTATGGGTGGCTCGAGCCGTACGTATTGAAGAATACGTCGGCTTCTTCAGCTGCCATACCTTAACCACAGTTTCCTCTTCAAAGGCGTGTGAGTCGAGAAACTTTGCGGCTTGGATATCGCAAGCTAAGTAGCGTTAAAGGGGTCTACTAGGTTTTGCAATGCATATATGCGCCGTGTCTATCGGTAAATTTTGACTAAAAAAGAATATCAGCAAATTCAACGCGCGAAGTTGTGTATGATGCTTCGCTAAACATTTAACATTCCTTTAGTATTTAGCTATGAGAGGCATTGCATTTTACGTGGAAGAAAAATTTGGTAATTGGCGTCAACATGTTATCAGATTTTAGAAAGACACTGCCCAGCGAAGCTCTCATCATGATTCCTATTACTCTGGTGTGTTGTTCTATTCAAATATGGCCATTCATTAATGCGTAAAAAAATAGTTAGGCGCGCATTTCTTATGAAAAAGTTTGCTGCTACTTTCATCCCCCTCTGAAACAGGCCTCCAAAAAAACGAATTGCTCATGGCTGCTAACACGACGGCGCGTCATGTAGAGTATTTACATAGTTAATTCACAAACACCATAGTAGCAATCACCTGAGAGAAAAGTTTCGTTGTTAAAGGGCCCCTGAAACGGTTCGGACAAATTTTGTAGACGCGTAGGGTACAGCTTAAGTAGAACATTCGCACCACAATTTTAGTGAAGCGTTACGTATTAATGGAGCTACAAGCGATTAGAAGTTACCCTCCTCCCCAGCCATGCTTTTCCTCCTCAACTCGTTCGCCGAGCGAGCGGGGCTAAGCTCCGCCTTCACTGGTCCTGCGTCACGATGCGACGTCACATCGTCCACTTCCGGTTTTGGAGCCCGTCCCCGCCCGCGCGACACCTCTCCGCTAGCCGCTTGGCTGTCGACCCCAAGCGAGAGCTATCGAAGCAGCGTGCGTTGCGAGCATTCTGTCGTAGCGCCGAACGTGTCTGGTATCCCGTTAACCACAGGCAAGCTGGTCATTTCGGCAAATGACTGGAGGCATAAGCTCAAGCTGATGAAGGAACTTTGGCGTAGACGTACGTGAGCGGCCTGATCGGTCTGCACGGTCCAGACACTTGTTGGCGCAGCGCTTAACCAGCCAAACAAAGCGCTAATATTGCTCTAACCAAGTGTAAAACATTTTAAACATTTATAAAAACAACGTGTTGATGATTACACTCCTGCGAAAAATACACATCAGCAGCAAAGAATACGCTTCGTTGCTGCTACTGTGTATGGTTGAGCTCTATGCCACCAGGTGGCTGCACCGTGCAGACCATTCACATTTGCCCTTCTGCTCATCTCGGCTCATCCCGTTACGGCACAGTCAAGCGGCCAGACCCTGTCCCCTTGCGCTTGCGTTTGCCCTAATACGGGACTCGCGAAACGCTATTGCGTTAGTAATCTTCCGGTGTAAAGTGACGGCCACAAACGCGCAAATCCTGGCGCGGATCGGATATAGCGGCAGTCCGATGCGCCGCAGTCAGTTCGCTCGTACGCTGCCTTGCAGAGGGACACGATGTCGCAGCTTGACATATTGCCAGTCGCTACGTTTGCAGTCCACAAGGCAACAAAGTCGAATCATAGTGCTCGCGAAAAGACTGAGACCAACTCTGACCGCGGAGCTCTCGTCAAAATGGAGTACGTTGTAACACAAGCAGACGACACATGCTGTGTGCCGGAAGTGCTTAAGTGCACTGAAAAATTGTTCTTGTGCATTCTCTTTATGCTACTTTCTTTTGATAAAAACAAATTAACTAACATTCCAACTATTACGAAGATGATTTGTTTACCATAAAGTTGGAAAAATTATCGATCACGCGCCCTGGTCAGCCAATCGGATAGCTCGCCCCACTGACGTCATATGGGTAATTTCGGTCATATGGGTAGGGGCGGCTTAAAATTCCGCCGAGCAGTGCGCTGCGATCGGCAGCGATGTGCATTTTTAAGACGTCATAATAAATTACACGCTTCACGCAGAGCACTTAGATGTGTCAATTAATGATCAGAAGGACCTACTCTAACGACTCAGTACGTTTGTAGAAAATCGTCAAAAGCGTTTCAGGGTCCCTTTAAGATCGAGAGCCACTCAATTGAAAGTGATGAAATGTTTCATAGTGGCCCTCAGTAGCCTTTATCGACAATATGGCACACCCCTGATCACGTAACGGTAGCAATCCACTGTCCGTATGGCGAGGCACGCTATGTTCGCGAAACCCATCAGTTCACTACAACTTCGAATTAAAACCATAAAGCATGTTTTTTTACAGCGCCAACTGGAATGGCTAAAGTATTCTCGAGCTACTACACCACAGCTTAGATTTCCTGTATACAAAAGGAAAATTCAAGCACCTTCTGTCTCACCATGCATGTCTCGATCCAGCGTTATTCAATTATACAAACGGATAACTATTCGCTTCGTCGGTACATAAAAGAGAACCTTGCAGGCAAATTAAGTTTGCTCCAATCCAATCGCAAACATTCATAAAGAAAGCACCACAAGCCTTGCATATACTTTCACTTGATTTCTGACCCTCCACCGGGGGAATTTCGATATCTTCAATATGTCCCATACTACAAATCATTGACGCTTCGACTTCTTTCTGGCTGCAGCGATGCGGTCCAGCAGGCATACTTCACTAAAAAAATTTGGCCGAGCAGCCTGTGTCAGTTGCCAAACAGATTGGTCATGTATATTCCTCAAGCAACAAGCACCAGTAAATTTCTCAAGTGAGTTTGATTTGATTTGATTTATTAATTTCCATTTACACACACACATGTACAGAGGAGTGGTAAATGGAGGTGGATGAGGGAAAGAAGCCGCACAGACGCGGCTTGAGGTAACCTCACCCTCTTAGGTACAATATGGCTGCATGGGGTAACACATCAAGCGCCATATAAATTACATTTATATAGTGGCCATAAAACATTGCAGTTATACAATATATGAAAGAACAGTGAAATATTTCCACAATAACAATGCAAAACACACTGCGGCATTGAAATAAATAAATGATATACACTAGGTAACATAGACAAAAAAAGAGGAACATAACATACATTATTAATCATTAACAAACGCGCTCTAAAGAGGTGAGTTGAACGTGTAGCACGGAAAAGGGAATATATATTGGTACATTCCTATTTGTACTCTGTAAATAGCTGTGAGCCTTCATTAACTTTACTTCAAGTTTCCGCCGCTTAAAAAAAATGAACACATGAAGAACCGCCTAATGTTGACAAGCAGTTAAAGAAGCAAGTGAGGCGTGTAGAATCTAAGCTCCAGTATTAGTTAAGTCCCCGTGCTACTGCCGAGCGTTTCTGTGAGGAAATGCAAAAATTCGATATTATACCATGAACTACTCGTCGTGAGCAAACCTGTTTTAGCGGAATAAAATCAACGTAACTGCTGTAGAAGTCATATATAGCCAGCTTTGTGACATACTTGTTGCACCGCGGCAGGTATGGTATCATAACTGGATTCCTATAGGCTATGCTCTTGCGATTGTCTATCCGCGTATGAAAAACCCGCAATGGGCTGGTCTGCGTCGCTTCGGCTGGCACTGTAGCGTTGCCTTCGAGAGCTGCATTGTTGTCTAAGAAATTAGCTCTTTGAATAAATGTTCGCAAAGGAAGACGTCGTAAAAATATATTTGAGACGACCACCATAAGTATACAAGCAGAGAGAACGAGGGCGAACAAACGAAAACACCGCAGAAAGCGCCCGGACAACGCCCGAACTGTAGCAGACGACAGGCGCGAGTCCGTGCCCTGACGTCACGCGAGCGGCGCTCGCAGCGCCGCTCGTGTTCGTTCTCGGGGCTAATACACCCTGTCTCTCCGACCGTCTTGCATGGCGAGTGCAATGGCCACTTGCTCGGCCACCTCTGGGTACGTCGTCCGGACGGAAGCACAGTTGATAACCTTTCCTAGCGTGTCAACGACGGAAACCGCAAAAGCCTTGCCGTCTCGGTATGCAGCTGCGTCCACGAAGCTTGCTTCGATTTTGTCTCTGTTTACTTGCTTTAGGGTGCAGCGGTGGCGTAGAGGTAGAACACCCGCCTCGCGTGCAAGAAGTCCGTGGTTCGAATCCCGGTGCCGGCAATTTTCCACCCGATAAAAAAAAATCCGCGTGTTGATAAAATTGTACAAACAGGCCTGGAGTGTTGCCTGATCCCGGTGACCAGAACCGGTAACGCACTCCCTCACAAGAGCAGGATTGGCCACCCTGGTGCAGTACTTGGCCTCAACCTCCTATATGAACACAACAATCAAACCCCGGCCCTCTGTCCCCAGCAGCTGCGAAGCAACTGACCACGGCGGCGGTCAGACCTGCGACGCAGCAGAGGGTGCTAAGAATCACTGGCTCCGGACAGGCCGCCATTGGAATATGAACCTGGCAACGTTTAACGCTAGAACGTTATCTAGTGAGGCGAGTCTAGCAGTGCTATTGGAGGAATTAGAGGGCAGCAAATGGGATATAATAGGTCTCAGTGAAGTTAGGAGGCCAAAAGAAGCATATACAGTGCTAACAAGCGGGCACGTCCTGTGCTACCGAGGATTAGCGGAGAGAAGAGAACTAGGAGTCGCATTCCTGATTAATAAGAATATAGCTGGTAACATACAGGAATTCTATAGCATTAACGAGAGGGTGGCAGGTCTTGTTGTGAAACCTAATAAAAGGTACAAAATGAAGATTGTACAGGTCTACGCCCCTACATCCAGTCATGATGACCAGGAAGTCGAAAGCTTCTATGAAGACGTGGAATCGGCGAGGGGTAGAGTGAAAACTAAATACACTATACTAATGGGGGACTTCAATGCTAAGGTACGCAAAAAGCAGGCTGGAGACAAGGCAGTGGGGGAATATGGCATAGGCACTAGGAATTGCAGGGGAGAGTTATTAGTAGAGTTTGCGGAACAGAATAATATGAGGATAATAAATAGCGGGATAGCCGAAAGTGGACGTGGAGGAGCCCGAACGGCGAGACTAGAAATGAAATAGACCTCATACTCTGTGCTAACCCTGGCATCATACAAGATGTGGACGTGCTCGGCAAGGTGCGCTGCAGTGACCACAGGATGGTAAGAACTCGGATTAGCCTAGACATGAGGAGGGGACGAAAGAAACTGGTACATAAGAAGCCGATTAATGAGTTAGCGGTAAGAGGGAAAATAGAGGAATTCCAGATCAAGCTACAGAACAGGTATTCGGCTTTAACTCAGGAAGAGGACCTTAGTGTTGAAGCAATGAACGACAATCTTGTGGGCATCATTAAGGAGTGTGCAATGGGAGTCGGTGGTAACTCCGTTAGGCAGGATACCAGCAAACTATCGCAGGAGACGAAAGATCTGATAAAGAAAAGCCAATGTATGAAAGCATCTAACCCTACAGCTAGAATAGAACTGGCAAAACTTTCGAAGTTAATCAACAAGCGTAAGACAGCTGACATAAGGAAGTATAATATGGATAGAATTGAACATGCTCTCAGAAACGGAGGAAGCCTGAAAACATTGAAGAAGAAACTAGGAATTGGCAAGAATCAGATGTGTGCGTTAAGAGACAAAGCCGGCAATATCATTACTAATATGGATGAGATAGTTCATGTGGCTGAGGAGTTCTATAGAGATTTATACAGTACTAGTGGCACCCACGACGATAATGGAAGACGAAATAGTCTAGACGAATTCGAAATCCCAAAGGTAACGCCGGAAGAAGTAAAGAAAGCCTTGGGAGATATGCAAAGGGGGAAGGCAGCTGCGGAGGATCAGGTAACAGCAGATTTGTTGAAGGATGGTGGACAGATTGTTCTAGAGAAACTGGCCACCCTGTATACGCAATGCCTCATGACCTCGAGCGTACCGGAATCTTGGAAGAACGCTAACATAATCCTAATCCATAAGAAAGGGGACGGCAAAGACTTGAAAAATTACAGACCGATCAGCTTACTGTCCGTTGCCTACAAAGTATTTACTAAGGTAATCGCAAATAGAATCAGGAACACGTTAGACTTCTGTCAACCAAAGGACCAGGCAGGATTCCGTAAAGGCTACTCAACAATAGATCATATTCGCACTATCAATCGGGTGATAGAGAAATGTGCGGAATATAACCAACCCTTATATATAGCTTTCATTGATTACGAGAAAGCGCTTGATTCTGTCGAAACCTCAGCAGTCATGGAGGCATTAGGGAATCAGGGTGTAGACGAGCCGTATGTAAAGATACTGAAAGATATCTATAGCGGCTCCACAGCCACCGTAGTCCTCCATAAAGCAAGCAACAAAATCCCAATAAAGAAAGGCGTCAAGCAGGGAGATACGATATCTCCAATGCTATTCACAGCGTGTTTACAGTAGGTATTCAGAGACCTGGATGGGGAAGAATTGGGGATAAAAGTTAATGGAGAATACCTTAGTAACTTGCGATTCGCTGATGATATTGCCTTGCTTAGTAACTCAGGGGACCAATTGCAATGCATGCTCACTGACCTGGAGAGGCAAAGAAGAAGAGTGGGTCTAAAAATTAATCTGCAGAAAACTAAAGTAATGTTTAACAGTCTCGGAAAAGAACAGCAATTTACAATAGGCAGCGAGGCACTTGAAGTCGTAAGGGAATACATCTACTTAGGGCAGGTAATGACGGCGGACCCGGATCATGAGACGGAAATAATCAGAAGAATAGGAATGGGCTGGGGTACATTTGGCAGGCATTCTCAGATCATGAACAGCAGGTTGCCATTATCCCTCAAGAGAAAAGTATATAATAGCTGTGTCTTACCAGTACTCACCTACGGGGCAGAAACCTGGAGGCTTACGAAAAGGGTTCTACTCAGATTGAGGACGACGCAACGAGCTATGGAAAGAAGAATGATAGGTGTAACATTAAGGGATAAGAAAAGAGCAGATTGGGTGAGGGAACAAACGCGAGTTAATGACATCTTAGTTGAAACCAAGAAAAAGAAATGGGCATGGGCAGGACATGTAATGAGGAGGGAAGATAACCGATGGTCAATAAGGGTTACGGACTTGATCCCAAGGGAAAGGAAGCGTAGCAGGGGGCGGCAGAAAGTTAGGTGCGCGGATGAGATTAAGAAGTTTGCAGGCACGGCATGGCCACAATTAGTACATGACCGGGGTTGTTGGAGAAGTATGGGAGAGGCCTTTGCCCTGCAGTGGGCGTAACCAGGCTGATGATGATGATGATGATGACTTGCTTTAGCATATTCAATGCTATTGCCTTGCGACGACCTGCCTTGTGAACGGGATGAACGTTGTGGGGCAAAGGGGCGACCACGATCTTCTCCCCTATTTCTCTGGGGATTTGGGTGTCTTCAGCCAAGTTCTTGGTTGGTGCGAGTCCAATCTCCTCGAGGATACGCCTGCCAGCCGGCGTGGTGGACAGCCGAGTTAGCTGGGCCCGTTCCTGAGCCTCGGCTATCTCCTCCATGGTGTTGTGTATGCCGAGCCGGAGGAGGTCCTCTGTATGCGTTCTGACGGGCAGCCCGAGGGCTCTCTTGAAAAATTTTCTAATGAGGGCATTAAGCTTTTCCCGCTCGGCTCTGAGCCAGTTGTGCATGGCCACCGTGTAGGTGAAGTCACAGCACAAAGGCGTTGATGAGCCGAAGCAGGTTGTCCTCCTTGAGGCCACGATGTCTGTTCGAGACCCTTCGGACAAAGCGAAAAGCATTGTCGGTTTTCGCAATTATTTTGCGTAACGCAGTGCCGTTGCCGCCGCGTGACTCTATAAACATACCCAGGACTCTGATGGTGTCGACCCTGGGTATCGGGTCACCGCTTCGAGTGAACAGGTGAATGTCACTTTCCGAGACCGGTTTCCAGCCCTTGGGTCTGCGCCCTTTTTCTTTTCTATAAAGGAGAAGCTCAGATTTGGTCGGGGAGCATCTGAGTCCGGTGGGTAGCAGGTACTGCTCCGTGACGTCTACCGCCTCTTGCATGGCGCTTTCCACTTGCCCTTCGCTACCGCCGGTGCACCAGATGGTGATGTCGTCTGCGTAGATGGTGTGTTTGATACCTTCAACTTGGGCCAGATTCCTCGAGAGGCCAATCATGCAGATGTTGAAGAGAGCAGGCGAAATGACCGAGCCTTGCGGCGTGCCCCTTGGGCCCAGGAGCACCTCGTCGGAGACAAAGTCACCGATCCGCAGCTTCGCTTTCCTACCTGTCAGGAACGAACGAACGTAGTTATATAGTCTGGGGCCCAGCTCGAGCTCTGCCACGGAGGACAGAATGCATTCGTGGAGAACGTTGTCAAACGCTTTCTCGAGGTCGAGTCCGAGCAGGGCCCTGGTGTCTCTGGTACTGCCGTCGATGATTTGATGTTTGATCACCTTCATGGCGTCCTGCGACGAGAGGCCGGCACGAAAGCCAATCATGTTGTGAGTATAGATGTTGTTCTCTTCGAGATATCTGTTTAGTCTGTTGAGGACGACATGCTCCGCCACTTTCCCAACGCAGGAGTTGAGAGAGATCGGTCGGAGGTTGTCCACGTTCGGAGCCTTGCCGGGTTTGGGGATCAGGGCGACGTTGGCGGTCTTCCATTGCTCTGGGACGCTGCCGTTTTTCCACGTCTTGTTGATCTTCTCGGTGAGGTATGCGGTCGAACCGCCGTCAAGGTTCCGCAACATCTTGTTGGTGATTCTGTCGGCACCTGGCGCACACTTCCCCTTGAGCACGAAAATGGCTTGCCTAATTTCCCCCACGGTGAAGTCTTCGTCCAATTCCGGACAGGCTGGGCCGAGGTAGTCGGGAAACCGGTCTTCCTCGTTTCCATGCTTTATGGGAAGGTATTTCTCCATGAGCTTGGCAACTAGGTCGTCCCCGGAACAGGATGTGGTAGCTTCGTGAAGGGCTCTGGCGAGCGTGTGTCTATGACTGGATCTGGTGCTGCCCTCGTCGAGGAGATGTTTAAGCATGCCCCAGGACTTGCCGTTACGCATCTGCCCGTCGATCGAGTCACAGACCTCGTCCCATTGCTGCTTGCCGAGGGTCCGACAGTGATCTTCGATGGCCTTGTTAAGCTCGGAGATCTTTTTCCTCAATCTTCGGTTAAACAGGTGAGAGCCAGTTTATTTGGCAATTTCTCACCTTCGCCTGACGGGTTTTCGTGTAACTTTGAACTATATATATATATATATATATATATATATATATATATATATATATATATATATATATATATATATATATATATATATATATATATATATTTTGTTCCCGGGGTTTCGAAAAAAGCGCACATTCTTCTCTCCTATTGTAGACGGTATATTACAAGATCTGAAAAACCTTCAAACAAACGTTGTAATTGCTACAGATGCAGCACGAAGCGCGTAGTAGAAGCGTACTTTGTAGCTGTCCGGCACTGGTATATGGACGAATGGTTCGAGTTGCAACTGTTCTTACAATGAAGATCATTTATTGCGCAGAGAAAGTACGCAATAAATTCACTCACTAGAGGTTCAAATTTATGTTTTTTTTAATTATTACAAGGTTGACCTTAATATTACAAATGACTATGATTGTTTTTTTGTCTAGGTACAATTTACACCAAAACCCGGGAGCGGCCGAGACCGCGCTGTGGCGGAGTTTAAAAATATGCGAATGCCACGTAGCTGGACAGAACTGGAAATACATGAATTTGCCTAAACTTCGTCCCTCTGGCCTCAAACGGCCTTGTGACTTTGTAAACTCGTCATTTTCAGCAGTGTGCAGCGTAATAAATAATGAAACAAACATCATTAGAATTGCCCTGCGGCAGGATTACAACAGAAAAACAACCTTAAACCATTGTTGCGAGAATAAATAAAAAGAGACCGAGAAATGAAATATAGTCCAAAGTTCCACGAAAACCCGTCAGGTGAAGGTGAGAAATTGCCAAATAAACTGGCACTCACCTAATGTTCAAAAGGAAATAACACATAAAATGTTTTATTTTCTTTTGAAGATTAGGTCTGTGGCAGTTTACTCTCGAATATATATATATATATATATATATATATATATATATATATATATATATATATATATATATATATCTTTATTTTACCTACCCCGCATTTAGCGAAAAAACATATAGTTATAATGATTTTCTACGCCAAAATACATGTTATGTTTTATGTTAACCATCGATATTTCTTCTGTAAAAGCGAGGCTTTTAATTTTCTGCGAAAGCTGGTCTGCAATGTACACCATACAATACGTGACAGTTTCTTTGTGTCATGTTGTGCTAGGCGAATGATTGGTGCTAATCCAGCCTTTCGCGGGTATGCGACATACTGCGATTCTTAATATATGCTTTGCCCCAGATAGCCAAACATGTCAAGCAATAATATGACACAAAAAGGTGTCGTGAAAGTCTTCGCCTATAATGCTCTTCGTTGAAATGACTAAATTGTGACATACAGCCTTGTACATTGAAAAATTGAAATTGTGGAGTTTTACTTACCAAAACCACGACATGATCGTGAGCTCCATGACAGGGAGGGGGAGGGGCGACTGCGGATTAAGTTTGGCCCCATTTAACGTGCATCCAGCTAGCTGTTCACGGGTGCTTCTGCATTTTGCCTCCATCGAAATGCGGCCGCCGGGGCCGGGATTTGACCCCGCGCCATCCGGTTTACCATCGCAACGCTAAATCCGCTGCCCCACCAATACGTTATATATATATATATATATATATATATATATATATATATATATATATATATCTTGCTATATAATATCCAGTGGATGTCGTTAAGACATCCATAGCGAAAACGTGGCATGAGCCAAGTACGTTCAGTGGAGGTCTCTCGCATGATCGTTCTGTTGTACATTTCCTGTTTCCCCATACTGCGGACATACTGGGCTTGTGCCTGATGCACACGCTCTGCTTGTCGCAAGGTCATATGCTTCTTCTGCAGCTTGATTGTATACTATACATTACCTTAGTCGCACATGCGCGCACTAAATTACTGAACGGTTTTGTGGCTTACAGAAATATGTGTGCCAACAGTACATATATTACACCCAAGGGAGCGCTATATGTAAAAGGATCGACATATAAAGGCTATATGTAATGTCTAGCAAACAATTGTTATACAGTCTAGCCCGGTTATAACGAAGCCACTTATAGCGAAATAGCGGTTATAACGAAGGGATTTCAATTTCCCATTCCCATTTTTGCATTTTCGATACATTTTGGGTCCGGTTATAGCGAAGTAAATAAGAGTGCGTCAGCGGATATAACGAAGAGATTTAATACCAACCGAAAAATAATCTGTCAATCAACACATTTTTGCGTCCTTGAGGCGATTTTTTCCGCCAAACTAAGAGCAAAATTCGGCTGACGGCGTCCTTTCGTAGCGTCGTCTGCTCTCCCGCGGAGAGAAAGGTTGCTTCACTGCATTGCATGGCACGCCGGTCTCGTGTTGCGCGGTCCTTGAACAGCGTCACGACGTAGAGCGGTAGAGCACGCCGCGCAGGGGAAAAATGTAAAGAAGAAAAGAGACGATTTTTTTTTTATGACGTCGCGAAGAGCAGCCGTCTTGGCTAATCACGGTTCTTTATCAATCGTGGTCGCTGCAATCGCTGATGCTGCCACCGCGACGGCCTGCTTGGAGCAGCTTTGGGATTCAGCTAGCGACTTGAAGCTTGTGCCTGCGGGTCTAAGCCACATGGACTTCGTTTTCGCCGACGAAGACCTTGTTGCCACCGAGGACTTCACGGCTGCAGAAGTTGCCGGGAATGTCATGGAAGAGACCTTGGCGGACAGCGCCTCCGACAGCGAATGCAACGATGCTAGTTGGCCCCCAAAGCCGGTCACCTGCGCAGCGGCCATCGCAGCTGTTGACACGCTACGGATGTACTTCGGGAGTCCGGAGTTCGACCAGATCTTTGGTTCGCAGTTGGATGGTATAGAAGCCGCAATCCTGAAGTCCGCACTCGCGAAACGTGTTCAGGGGACGCTGGACCACTTCTTTCAGCGGCAATAAATCGGTATGCCCATGTTTGCATTTTTTTTTTCATAGTCCACATAGTACGAAAAAGCGGATATAGCGAAGTGATTTCCGATTCCCGCCGATTTCGTTATAGCCGGGCTAGACTGTATTGCGCGAAATGTTGAGTCAGCGGAATCAGATACGTGCTTCCGGCATGCACGTGCACTTGGAGTAAAGTGGGCGTTCCTCTTGGTCTAGAACCGGGCACTGGTGCGTATCCAACTGAACTTTAGCAAAGTCAGCGCTCCAGGATAAATGCGCGATGCTTGATGTACGCATGGGCAGGAGCTGCAACAGATTTGGGCCTTATTTGAGCATATATATACCATGAAACATAATTTTTCTCATGCATGGAAACAAAATTAAGTAAATCTGTGGTACTGTTACTGCTGTTTTGTGGGCAGAAAGAGAGTGTCGGTGGGTGGAGAGGTGTCTATGTGGTGATATGCTTTGGGCGTCCGTGGTAAAATATCCGGTATTGGACCTGCGCTACATATCAATTTTGTCGCGAGCGCTGGGATTTCATTTGGAACTCCCACGGACGAGGTACTTTCACTGGGAAGCTCTGGCTCAGAGCTGTGGTTGCACGTTGCTGCTGCTGCTACTTCCATTGTTCGTGTAAAATGTGTTACCTGCGCACTTGAAGTGGCCGCAGCGAATGCACTATTACGACACAAACACTGGACTAGAGCTGATATTTACTTGACGCCGGCCTCTACAACAGACAGAGACCGCACATTTACCGTGCATGCAACAACTCATCCTCTAATATTGCACTGGTGGATGCAGACGTAAGATACCGTCATGTTCTCTTGATTCTACCTAATTTTACTTTGTATTGTGCTGAAAATGAATAAAAACTGCTTCGGTGGTGGGGTGAGCGAACACCAACTTTTTCTATTACGAATCGAATGCGAGTAGCAAAAATAAAATATCAAATATTCAAACGTAGACACATTTATTCACAACAGAGATATTTGTTTCCGTTTAATTAAGTACCACGCCTGTACTGAGTAATGCAAAAACAAGAAGAAAGCTGCTTACTACCAGGGACAAAATATAAATTTAATACTAGATTACTAATTATATTGAAATAAACTCCACAAGTAGCTTCTCAACATATTTAGAGCCTCGTTGTAAACAAGCCTTCCAAGAATGAATGACTGCTGTTTATAGGATCTCCAAAAACGTTCAATAAATGTTTGCCGAAAAAATAGCAGAAGCTGCTGAGTAGTGTGCCGTCGTCATCATCATCGTAATGAGCCTCATAAATTATAAGAAGTTCACTGCAGCACGAAGGCTTTTCCCAACTAGCGATCCCTAATTACCCCTGTTTTGCTCTAGCGTGTATTCTGTAACTCTAATGGTCCCCCTGTTAATCTGCCCGACGCTTGGCATGGTCTGTCCGGTTCCATTTTTTTTCCTAATGTGGACTGGAATATTGATTATTTCTTATCTGCTCGCTTATCCGCACCACTCTCTTCCTTTCTTTTAACGTTACGCCTAACATTTTTCGTTCTATCGCTCTTTTGCGGGGTCCTTTACTTGTTCTCGCGAGTGTGAGTGAGTGAGTGAGTGAGTGAGTGAGTGAGTGAGTGAGTGAGTGAGTGAGTGAGTGAGTGAGTGAGTGAGTGAGTGAGTGAGTGAGTGAGTGAGTGAGTGAGTGAAAAACTTTATTGAGCTCTAGATTCGCTGGTCTTCTGCGGTCTTCAGATGGCTTCGTCCATCTTCTTGCACAACGGTCGGTTGCCCTTAATCCAGAGTTCCGCTGGATGGTGCTGCCAGTTGTGCTCACCGAATCAGACTTTCTTGGTCGACTCGGCGATCGCTGGAGAGCACTCTCTCACATTGCTCCGCACTCGGGTTTGGGATAACGGGTACCATGCACGTCTATCTTCTGGCATGCCCACGTTATGTGATACAGCGTGGGTGTTTCGTGGCACCAAGGGCATTTATCATTCTATTGTGTGGGATACATCTTGCTGAGTACGTTTAGGTTCGGGTACGAGCCCGTTTGTAGCTGCCTCCACGCGACAGAGTACTCTCTGCTAAGGTAGTTGTGTGGTGGTGGATACCGCTTTCTGCAGCCCTTGTAGTAATTTAGTATCGCCAAATAGTCTTGGGGTACATGTTCGGTCCCCTCGAGGTCGCCTACGTTGGGTGCTCTGTAATAAGTGTACCCTGAGCTATCCTGTCCACCTCTTGGTTCCCTGCTACTCCCGTGTGTCCCGGCGTCCAACTATCGAATGCCTAATTGGTTCTTCGTTTGGTTGTCGTGTTATGTGGTCTCCGGAGCGGAGTATGCGGAGCGCTCCGTGCCCTATTCTACCGCGTAGGTAGTTGCGGCACGCCGTTTGTGTGTCTGTAAGGATTGATAGAGACCGTTTAGACCGCTATCCCTCCGCTGCCGCTAGAGCGACGGCCGCTTCTTCAGCCTCTACTATCTTACAGCCTTGTAGTGATGCACTGGTGATCTCGCGTAGGTTCGAATCAATCACCGTTGCTACCGCGTTGCTGTTGCTCTGCCCCGCTGGTCTGGCGTATGTGGCTGCGTCCACGTATACCGTTGTGTCTTGGGGTGCTGGTGCCTTTTGTAGGTATTCAGCCCTCGCCTCTCTGCGTGCTTTGTGTAGATTTGGATCCATGTTCCTGGGTATGGGTGCTACTTTTAGTGTGTTGCGATACTCGTACGGAATTGTTTCGGTCCTCTGTATCTCTTGAAGTTGATCGGCTCAGCCTAGTTTCTACAGGAGCTCCCTGTCAGATGGGGTCTGCTGTAGTCTGCGCAGTTGGGAGACTAGTTGCGCCTCTCTCAATTCCTAGAAGGTGTTGTGTAGTCCTAAGGCTAGGAGCTTTTCGGTTGAGGTGTTGTGGGGAAGGTGGAGTGGGGTTTTGTAGGCTTTGCGGAGAATCACGTCCGCCTGTTGTACATCACTCTTGATGGGATTGTAGTAGGGGAGGCAGTATGCCACTCGGCTGATCACCAGGCTTCTGACCAACTTGAATGTGTCCTCCTCTCGCATGCCGTGGCAGTCCGTGTGAGATGCGCGTCTTGCGAACTGCTTTGTTAACGTCAAGTTTCAGCTCCATATGCCAGCACAGTTAGCACCGATTGTACCGTTTTCTTTTCAACGACAGCGGTAGGCTCCAAGTCAGGATTTGGTAATGCCTGCCGTACGTACTCGAACCCATTTTTATTCGTCTGTAAGTTTCCTTCTCATGACCAAGTTGCCCTGTGGGTAATTGACCTACATAAAGGTACTCTTGCAGGGACTCAAGAGGCTGGTTGGCGTTCAGGAATTCCTGTTCTCTTGCCATGCTTATTGAACATTACTTTTGTCTCCTGCATATTAAGTCCCTACATTGATGATGATGACGACAAACATGACTCTTCGTCTTTATTAACGTAACGTTCCCAGGGTCTCTCGACAAGCAACAACTATTGTACCTGCCACACGAGCACTCTCAGTGCTCATTGAGCTCTATCTGCAAATGTTTTTTTTTTCGAGTAAGATGGGAGACGTTATATCGTCAACGATTAGAGAAGCAGTCACGTAAGATTTGACATGACGTACGACGGCGCTCTGTTTCCATCGACCCACTTAAGCTACAAAAAAAATGACAGAATAACGCGTGTATTTCGATGCCTTTGTACTCATGCTCAATTCTCCAGAGACCCGTACCAGTACGCCGGCCACAATTCAACCTGCAATACATGCCACCATCTTGAACGGCCGGCTCGCTGCAGTACCCACACCTTTCTTCCTCTCCGGGCCATTAGCACCTCCGTAACGTACTATGCGAGTATGGCCAGGCGGGGACTGTTCCAATACAATAGCGTCGGACTAGGTGCTGCACTATAATAACGATAGTTTTAAAGATCGAAGAGTAAGTTAAGGGATGCAATCCGCCGGGAGTACAAAAACAAAATGCGAGGGGCCTATAGTCGAGTACGGTTTCTTCTTGCGTACTCAAAGCCGCTTGCGTACAATATTTCTAAAAGTCCCTAAGCCCAATTCTTCCTCTCTCAGCTCCTGTCGCGGACCAAGCCAGCGGTGGCCGGCGTGGACGCGTCTTCGGCCAGCAGCGCCGACGGCGACGGCCTGAAGGTCGAGCACCAGCGGCAGCAGAAGTCGGCGGAGAGCCGGCTGCCCACCCTGGAGGAGTTCCTCGAGAAGCGAGACTTCACCGGGGCCATGTCGCTGCTGGAGTTCACCGGCACCTCCTCCTCCTCGTCCCAGTCCTCACGGCTCGAGGCGGCGCTGTGGACGGCCTACTGCGCCTTCCACCTGGGACAGCACAGGCAGGCGATGCGCATCTACCAGGAACTGCTGGCCGACAAGTCGATGCCGCCGCCGCTGGTGAGTGGAGACGCGTCGTACGCACCTGAGCGAACCACGACGGAAGGCCGAATTCACTGTCTGGTCACGCTTACTCGTGGTATGCGTGGCCAGAAATATAAGTTTTGTTAATATGTATCAAATAGCTTTCCTGCTGGACACTTCGCATTCTTGAACATCGTAGTGTTTGGCATATATTTGGTTGATTCTGAAATGGACTTTAAACTTGCGAAAGTAACAAGGTGCATTGAGAAGCGTGGCAGCTGGAACGCAACGCGGTTGGGAAGCAGACAGAGGAACAGAACTACCCATGAGAACGGAACTGGTACCTTTGTGCTCTCCAGCCTTCGTCCCAGCCCCTCTGTGTTCAATCCACTTCAGAGCCAACTCGTCAAAGACGAAGTCTTAATATGCGAGTTCTCGTAGTGAAGGGCTCCGGAATAATTCAATCCGCCTGGCGTCCTTTAATGCAGCCTAGTTAATTAAGCAAGGGTTTTGTCGTTACCCCCAATTGGAATGGCAGTTACGATGGTCGGTAATTTGAACCTTGCCCGCAGCAGGTAAATCCCGTATCCACTAAGCCACCGTGACTGGAGCATCACAACTATTCGATTCGGTCATCGAACGGAATTATCTATTCTTGTATTAATCTCGACTTCTTGAACGTATAGACGAAGCAAGTTGATGCGTTTCTGAGAACCCAGAGTGTTTACTAGGACGTTTGCATTCAGAGTAAATGCACTCCTTGATTGTTGAGGCACTGCTTTTGGGCTCGTTAGCTGGCGCCATGAATACGGAGTTGGTGCTTAACGCACAACGAGTAGCGCGAACAGTGGCCTGGAGGCTACCCGTTTTCTCAAGAATGATTTACTTGCGATGCACACTGTGGCCTCCGAAATACAAGCACAGATGCTGTTACCCTCAGGGTCTGCGTAACGGGCAAAACCCGACAGAAAATTGCCAAGTGCGAATGTTGTGCGATAGTATAGTTGCTAGCTCGCCCGGCTCTCCATTGCACACTGGCGGAAGTGCGTGAGATTGATGCCCAGTGTCAGCGGTGGGAAAAGCATTACTTTTCTCAGTATGAGCAGCACTCAGTATGACACTCAGTATGACACTCAGTATGACACTCGGTATGGCACTCAGCACTCAGTATGACATCTGGTGACCCTACGACATCTGCGCAATAGAAAGCACACAACTAGATCAATTTGAGTTTGTAAGAGCTAGGGAGCTATAGCTTAGCTATCCATTATCCTTTTGAAATACGTGCGAAACAAATAACTGCTCTCATTAGGCAACATCTGAACCAATTTCAATGAACGTTGTTGCATTTGAGACAAAAGGTAACCGAGTGCAAAAAGCATAATCTTCATTTTCGAACTCATATTTACAAAAATGAAAAAATTGGCAACATAAAAAAAATCGGACCATTATTCACAAAATGCTCTAACGACATAGATTGTTCGTAAGAGAAAATTTCAGCAAATCCTAATGCATGACATATCGTCAGCGTAAGTGGCCGGCCATGACAAAGAGCATTTAGACAAACGAAATATTTTGCGAGTTCTGCCAAAGTGTGTGGCACCAGAGCCACCCTAGAACACATGATATACGGGAATGCCAGGGACTAATACACGATAATGAGAGCGAGAACTTCTTGCTGGGCAAAGTGATATTGGTTCATTTTACCTATTTTTAAGGCGCCAAAAAACCACACACAGCAGAAGGAGAAGTGCGAAAGCTAGTGAATTAGTGGAATCATTTTACATCAGTAAGAAAGGTAGCTTGTGTATTAGTGAAACGTCGTTATCACTGTATAAGTCAGAGAAACATTTTGTTGAAAGAGCCTTATCTTATTGTACTTGATGCCTGAGTGTGCTTGTTGCGCAGGCGCTGACTGAGGGCATAAATGTACGTGTCTTCTGTGAAAATAAAGTAGTTGTGAGTGGCCCTCTGTCCTGTTGTTCTCTCTTGTGTGATGTGTGTCGTTTTTGGCGCTTTAAGAATTGGTTTAATAAATGAGAGCGAGACCTTCCCCGATAGCCTACGTGCGCGATGGCAGGCTGCGCTGCTCAGCTCGAACCTGGAAGGCCAACTCTGGGCAGTCCAGCGGGCCAAGGAAGCTGCCGAGAGGCAAGGACTCTTGGCCGTAACCTCGGCGGGTGCCCTAGCCCACTATCTCGCCGGATGCAAATCGTTCTGATTCGAGATAAAGTTTTCTGACTCGCTCACTCTGCCCATGAAGAACTCAGTTTACAAGTTCATAACTCTGCGCCAAAAACAGATGTCACAGTTCTGTAAATTGCATCTCTTAGAGCGTCTAAGGCGGCCAAGTGTCATATGTGAATTTAAAACTTGCATGGCATTGCTGCATTGTTTACTAGGATTTAGGAAATGTCCTGCTTGCATAACAGTGAAATGCGGCAGACGCGCCTCGTGTTTTCGGTGGCAACTTAGAGAAGATGATGACCGCACTTGCTGTGATTGCGAGAGAGCTCGTGCTGTTCGCTACTACTGTAGTGCTCTTCACCCATTATTTCCTTTGTAACCCAACCTAATTACACCAGTTGTACAATACAGAATGGTGTATAATCAATTCAGTCTGCTTTAGAGGGTTGAAAAGCTGCTGTTTACGGGATTGTGACATCTTTCAAACACTTGTGTTGTTGCTGAGTTAGAAAGTTGTAATATTGATGCATCGGTTTTCTTTAATTTTGCGGTTTTCGAGAACTTCTCTCAATGTATTGTCCTAAATTTAAAAAAAGATCTGCTTTGTGCAGTCGGTACCTATTAGCTTCCCCTTTAAATGCAGCAAACCACGTCAACTTCAGTGCGGATGGACGCCGAGCGAAACGATTTCTTCTATCCCCCACATGTATTTAAATTGGAAATGCAGAGATAAAGTGTCCTTTTGACGGGCCAGGATGGATTCGGCTGACGGCAGACAAATTTCTGCAATACTTGCAGCGACATTCAAAAACAAGAAAGGGGCTGGCAGATGGAATGGCACACTGTGGTATAAGCTTTTTTAAAACAGGGTTGAAGTACCTCAGACAGGCTGGCCAACGTTTCGATAGGTGGACCTAGATAGGTCCACCTATCGAAACGTTGGCCAGCCTGTCTGAGGTACTTCAACCCTGTTTTTAAAAAAAGTTTATATTGCAGCGACATTAGTTATACAGAAAACTGAATTAGGCTGATAGCACAAAAATCGCAAGAATCGACTGAAAGAGCATTTCACCAAAACACCTACTACTTCTAGCGCGAGCTGGTATTTTGTTTACCAAAGGAAGCGGGTGGGGCTGTTCCCTAAGTGTTCACTAAACGGACTGTCCATTTCAGCGTTCACCGATTAGATAGAACTCGGAGCCGGTAGGAATAGGCGCCACTCTTCACCGCCGACTATCAAGCTCAATCCAATCAGTGCGCGTTGAAATGGACAGTTCACCTAGAGTGAACATTTGCAGAATAACCGCCGCCCTCATACGCCCAGATGTGATACTAAGGAAAGACTATACTGCGCCAACAATGCTGGCATATGTGTTCTGAACTTCCAACTGTTTTGAGACATCGCTTAAAATGTTCCGCGATATCCTCGAAACAAGGCGCCTGATAATCGCGGAAGAGAATGCTTGAGAGAACGAATTTCGAAGATGCAAGAGTGGTTTCATGAGCCCATTCGGCAAGCGTGCCGCTTCTAGCAATGCAGATCGACTCCGCGCAAACCGTCATCAGACTCGTGTTTCCGTGAAACGCAAAAGCAAGCTTACCCGGGCATAAGTGACAGTGAAAACACGTACGCTAGCCCCACTTCTCTCAAGCTATGTGAGAATGGCAGTCTAAGGGCGTTCGATCTCGCAATTAAATTTAAACTTGTGTTTGCTGGCCCATCCGTAATGCGTTTGTGGAGTCCCCTCTTGAAGTGTCATTCCAGCTGGACTTGTATCTTGTCTTGTCGTGCACGAGAACACACAAATCGTAAGTTTATTCGTAAGTATAAGCTGCCTGAGCGACGCTCATGCGCCAGTGCATGTGTGCTTCCTGGTAAGATCAGTTCTTTTTCTAGATGTGTGTGAATATTCGGATATTTCGAGCTACGAATCGAATATTTTACAATTGGGCTCCCGTCTTTGAAGCGGTTAGTTACTATTCGTAATTACGAAGAATTTTGCAGGTAGTTTTCGAACATGTTAGCGTTGTCAACTGGGCGCATCAAATGTAAAATTGAGCCAAAGAGCGACAAACTTCATCCCGGAGCCCTAAACTGCTATCATTAGCACTCTCCGTTAGTGTCTTGAACATGCGAAGAAAGACCTTGCTTGTTCGTAACGCTTCATTAGTTTCTTTAATAAACAACCCTTCAGAACGGGCAATGCAATAAGAAAAGTTTGCGAACGTTGCCAGTATGTAGGATATGAACATCGTTTTCTTTTTAGGATGGCTGCCAACGACTTTTTATTATTCGAAAACTATTGAAAAAGTATTCCTTTCAATTTGCTGCTGGCACTATTGCCTTAATATTCCACTCGGTTTAAAAAAAATCGCCATTCGAACACACCTATTCTTTTCTTCACCGGTTCTCTTCCTCTTTTTGTTCCCTTTCCCTCACCCCCAGTGTAGGGTAGCAAACCGGGTGTCCGTCTGCTTCAACTCCCTGAATTTCCTCTACTTGCTTTCGCTCGCTGCGCTCATCGCAGGACGTGTGGAGCTACCTTGCGTGCTGCCAGTTCCACCTGGGCCTGTACCGCGAGGCCGAAGCGTCGGTGCTGAAGGGCCCCAAGAACCAGCTGCAGAGCCGGCTCCTCTTCCACCTGGCCCACAAGGCGGGAGACGAGAAGAGGCTCATGGCGCTGCACCAGAGCCTGCAGGACATACTCGAGGACCAGCTGTCGCTCGCATCCATTCACTACCTCAGGTACACACAGAGAGTCACAGGTCCGCATTATAGTCACTGACGTGTACACCGACTCGTAGTCCCACTACATGTTTTGAAAGAGACGAGATAGAGCGATATTGTGGGTGATAGAAGGACGAAAGTTGCGAGCAGACGTGAGCATTAACGAAAATACCGTATTTGCACGTAAATAGCGCGACCACAAGAAACCAGAATCACAGAAGTTTTCAGCCGCCCTGGCGTGCCCAAGCTTCGCGCTGCCTGCCTGTCTGCCATTGACGAACTACTTTCGTTCCCAGCAGGCTGCGACGTGGCTTCGGAATAACGCAAGGATGCCTGCATTAATGCTCTATTATCCGCTTCATTTCAGACCCGTCGACTCTTCTCCACATTCTCGAGCTTTGCACCATGATGCCTTGCACTTCCAATATTCGGGATGGCCTCCTCCATCGCCGAAACTACCTCTCTGACGTCCGCAAATGGTTGCTGGTCACACCTCGACATCTTCGTGATGAAATATGTTCTGCCTTTCACGCTGATCCACAGTGTGCACATGCGGGTGCCTTCAAAACGTTCACTCGGCTTCGCTCCAAGTTTTATTCTCGCGGCACCTACACTTTGGTGTGCAAGTACATTCGATCGTGCCATACGGCTCCTGCTCAGCATGTCTCCGGTTCACTCCAGCCAATCCAGAGCCCTGCCAGGCGCTTCGATCGCGTTGGCATTTACCTGCATGGACCCCTTCCGAGCATGGCATCCGGAAACCACCGTATAGTCGTCGTCATCGACCACTTGACGCGATACCCGGAATCAGCCGCTCTGCCTGCAGCCACAGCTCGTGATAGAGCATGCTTCCTCCTGAAAAGAATTATTCTCCGTCACGGCGCACCACCCGAACTCTTAAGCGATAGAGGACGTGTGTTGCTCTACGAAGTCCTAAACGTTCTCCTTGCTGAACCTCGCATCGTTCATTGTACCGTCACCACCTACCATCCTCAAAGTAAAGGTCTGACGGAAACATTTGATCGCAACCTTGGCGACAGGCTCTGCAAATGCATCGCCTCTGATCACACTGATTGGGACCTTATTGTGCCATACATCACGTACGCCTCCAACACTGCACCACAGGCGACCACAAACTTTTCCCCATTCTTCCTTTTGTATGGCAGCGAACCTTTGACTACAGTCGACACCGTTCTTCCGTACAGGCCGGACTGAGCCGAATGTACGCCCACCTCTGAAGCCGCCCGCCGCGCCGAGGAATGCCGTCAGCTCGCCCATTCGTCTACAACCGTCGACCTGTGGCAAAACTCTAGACGTAACGATAACCATGACGATATATATTGCGAATATAACACGTGATGCCGCATAGAAAAAAACAAAAACAAAAACGAAACGATGCGTAAAAGCGGTTGCTCGCCGGCCGTTCACTTGAATTATCGTTAGGTAGTGCGAAGTTCCGTCACAAAATATAGAGGAAAGAAAAATGCTGACGCCTTTCTCGCTGTCGGCCACAGATGTGCTGTTCTTTGCCTTGCCAAGAGAGAGAGAGAGAGAGACAAAGAGGAGGAAAGACAGGGAGGTTAGCCAGTGTAAGTACTGGCTGGCTACCCTGTGCTGGGGAAAGGGGTAAAGGGAGTAAAAGGAGAAAGAAGAAGAAGAGGAGAAAAAAAAATTAAGGAAATTCACGCAGTACCGCGATACTACGCGATACAACACTCAAAGGCGATCGCACAATTCGCAAGTCCTTAGATACTTCAGCAAAGCCTTTAAGGCCTTGAGTGCCGAAGCCCGTCTGGACCAGTGTCCTAGAGCCTTCTCCTCTGTAAAGGGGCGATTGTCCAGTTTTTCGAGCGCGGTTACGAGCACTGTTCTTGGCACTTTGTAGCTGGGACAGTCACAAAGGAGGTGCTGAATCGTCTCCTCGCAGGCGCAGGTTCCGCAAGTAGGGCTGTCGGCCATTCCAATACGGAATGAATAGGAGTTCGTGAAAGCGACGCCGAGCCACAGGCGGCACAGAAGTGTTGCTTCCGCTCGTGGTAACCCTGGTGGTAGCCGGAGTTGCAGACATGGATCCAGTCTGTGGAGACGTTCGTTCGTGAACTCACTGGTGTTCCACAGATTCTGCGTAATCTCGCGGGCGAGGGAGCGAAGACTTGTGGCTGCGTCTGTTCGTGACAGTGGTAGTGGTACAACGTGGGCACCGTCGTGGGCCGATCGGGCGGCGTCATCCGCATGATGATTGCCCGCAATTCCGCAATGACCCGGTATCCACTGGTAGATGACGTTGTGCCCTTTGTTGATTGCTTGATGGTGGAGTAGTCGGATGTCTGCCACTAGTTGCATATTTGGTCCGTGGTTGAAAGGGGACATCAGACACTGGAGAGCTGCCTTCGAGTCACATAAGAGGGACCATGACTGTGACGATTTGTGACTAATAAACTCTAAAGCAGCACGGAGAGCTGCGAGTTCTGCAGCCGTCGATGATGTTACGTGAGACGTCTTGAACTTGAGGGTGACAGACTCTGCGGGAATAACCACTGCTCCAGCTGAGCTATTAGAGCAGACAGAACCATCCGTGTAAACGTGGATGCGTTCTTTGTGTTTGTCATGAAGGAATGAAAGCACGGTTTGTTTGAGGGCAAAAGATGACATCTCCGTTTTCTTTTTGATACCGGGAATATCAAGAAGAGCCTGGAGTGGATGAAGGCACCACAGCGGTAGAGATGGTCGTGCTGCAGGCGTGAAGTTTGATGGTAAAGTTCCGTGGTTGGCGGCAATAATCCTGCTAAACGCTGAACGAGGTCGAGTGGCAGGAAGGGAGGCGAGATGATGCGATGGAAGTCGCGCGAAGTGTCTGATATGCATTCTTAAAGCGTCGACTTGAAGATACGTATCGATGGGGTGGTCGTGCGCGATGGCTATTGTTGCTGCCGTGGATGCACATCTGGGAAGTCCAAGGCAAATTCGCAGAGCTTGAGCTTGTACAGACTGGAGGGCACGGAGGTTGGTCTTACTGGTCCCACCCAGTACAGGTAAGCTATAGCGCAGGAAACCGAGGAACAGGGGATTATAGAGTTGGAGCATCGCACTCACAGACGCACCCCACGACTTTCCTGCAAGAAATCTGAGCACGTGAGTCATCATGAGTAATTTCCTTTTTAGGTACGAGACATGAGGACTCCAGGAGAGGTCTCGATCTATTATCACTCCTAGAAAGCGGTGCGTCTTCTCGTAGGCAATCGGATGTCCATTAATTTTGACAACGTACGGTTTCATTGCTTTGCGCGTGAAAGCGACCATAGAGCACTTCTCGGAGCACACCTCCAGGCCTCGCGCTCGAAGATAGCCTGATGTTAGTGTGGCCGCTTTTTGAAGTCTGGCGCGCACCTGGGGACGCGTCGCTCCTGATGACCAAATGCATATATCGTCTGCATAGATCGACACATGGACGGACTGCGGAAGGATGTGAACCAGGTCGATGAGCACGAGGTTAAATAGAGTGGGGCTCAAGACTCCACCTTGTGGTACGCCACGGCAGGTGTTGTGTTGTGATGACGCACCATCCTCTGTTTGCACAAAGAAAGACCTGTCCTTCAAGAAGCTGAGTATCCACCGAAAAACAAGGCCGCCTAGGCCGACATTGCCCAGAGCGTCTAGGATGGCTCGATGGGTTACGTTATCATAAGCGCCTTTAACATCCAGGAACATTGCCGCTGACAGCCTCCTTAGGCTTTTTTCGTGCTGAACAGACGTGACAAGGTCGATGACGTTGTCTACAGAAGAGCGTCCGCGTCGAAAGCCTGCCATAGCGTCAGGGTATAAACGGTAGTGTTCTAGATACCACTCTAGCCGCGTCAGCACCATCCTCTCCATCACCTTTCCGAGACAACTGGCCAGAGCAATGGGACGATAAGACGCCACGTCTAGGGGTGATTTACCTGGTTTGAGCAGAGGCACAAGGCGGCTGGACTTCCATGCAGCAGGAACCAGTCCTTCACGCCATGAATTATTGTACACGCCTAGAAGAGCATGCCGGGCTGTTTGACCGAGGTGTCCGAGAGCTGCGTATGTCACCCCGTCAGGCCCAGGCGATGAGGAACGTCTGCACGCTGCCAACGCCGCCTGCAATTCCTCGATGGTAAACGGATTGTCCATACGTGAATCCCGCGAGATTGGAACATCACCGGGATCACGTGTAACGAACGATGGCGGCAGACCAGCAACCTTGACACAGAAGTCCTCCGCTACGTCGATCTCTCTGCGACCTTGGTAGAGAGCCAGACATTTGAAGGGGTGACGTTGTTGCGGTGACGTTCGAAGACCACGCACCGTTCTCCAGATATGTGACAGGGGTTTATGCGGATCAAGGGAATCGCAGAAGGTTTTCCATCTGAGAGACTGCAGGGAGTTGATCCGACGCTGGATCTTCTTCTGTATTCGTCTCGCCTCCCTTAGGGCGTAGATGGACTTGGTGCGCCTGTACCTTCGTTCCGCGCGACGGCGGATTGCTCGAAGCCGCTCCAATTCTGCTTCGAAATGAGAAAACATAGGAATAGGCCTAGAAGCTCTTGTGGCTTCTTGAGCAGCGGCGTTAATTAGCTTTTCGATGTTGCCAGGTAGACAGTCCTGAATCTCTTGGCAATTCTTCTCCATGAGCAGCGTGTATTGAGGCCAGTAAATGTGACGAAGAACTGTGGTCGACTGTGTCTTGCGTATGCCGTCAATTTTAACATATGTTGGGACGTGGTCACTACCATGCGTTTCGTTGTCCGTGAACCATTTCACACTGGCACTGAGGCATCTTCAAACAAAAGTCAAGTCCAGGCAGCTGCTGTATGTCAATCCCCGCAGAAAAGTAGGACTGCCATCATTTAGGCAGCAGAGCTCATGGTCCGACGCGAAGGATAGTAGGCGTCTTCCTCGGCAATCCATCTTTAAGCTTCCCCATAGCGGATGATGCGCATTGAAGTCGCCGGTAATAATCCATGGTCCAGCTGTCGCTGTTAAAATTGCACTTAGTCTCGCGTTGTCAAATCGACTCGAAGGTGAAATGTAGGCACCTACGAGCGTGAGTGCGACGTTCTTGCATTTTATCGTCAAACATACGTACTGATTGTCGTCATCAGGTGCGATTGGGTGTGAAACATACGTCAAATCGCATCTGATATAAACGATGACTTTGCTGCGTTCGCTACAGGTAGCAGACATGAAAGCTTCATATCCTGATAGGCGGATGGCGTTGTCAATGTTTGGTTCACAAATGACGATTATTGGAAATTTGTACTTAAAGACAAACGGACGAAAGTCCGAGATGCGGGATTTAATGCCTCTGACATTCCATTGGAAGAGAGACGCTTCCTTGACCTCCTTAATGAACGAGTGTAGAGGAGCAGCCATGGTGCTTCTCAAGACCGGACAGTACTGGATTCAGGGCGTCCAGTATTTGAAGTGCGCCTCGAGCCGCCGGAGTGTGTATGGCGGTCAGTAGTACTCGTAGCGTGTTCATAAGGGCCCTTATCATGGTGACAACTTGTTTGTCGTCGTCTAGGGTGCTACCTGAAGGTGAAGCATGATTCGGTGAGCGTGCTACATCTTGTCGCTCCGCTGGTGGATCTAGCCGTGGCAATGGCGGCAACTCCTCGCTTGAGGCAATGAAATTGGAGCCTTTCTGCTGAGAAATCTCATTGCTGCTATTGCTAGTTGTATGCGGAAGTTTCTGGACTGTCAGTGGACGCGGTGCATCCTTAGCAATAGCAGTGGGTTTCCTAGATCTCCGACGACGTGAACGTCGATGTCGCACCTTAGCGGCAGCCTCCCTGTGCGAGGAACCATCCCTGACCATTTGCCTCAAGACTTTCGCTTCATTTTTCACCTGTGGGCAATTCTTTGAAGTTGCATCGTGAGAGCCCTGACAATTGGCGCACTTTTGGTGTTCTGTACGACAGGCGTCGGAGCTGTGCGACCCAGAGCAACGTGAGCACACGGTAGCATTTGTGCAAACCGCACTAACGTGCCCTATCCTTTGACACTTCCTGCACTGAAGCGGCTTTGGCACAAAAGGTCGTACTATGTGTCTGAAGTGACCGACCTTGACGTGTGACGGTAGGCTGTCACCTTTAAAGGTTAACTTCACACACTGCGAGTTCCCCAGGCGACGGGCTTGCAATATGGCAATTCCCTCTGTAGCCGGCTTGATGAGTATGTGCAGGTCAGCATCGCTTATCGAATTATCTACGTCATATACAACGCCGGCCGTAGAGTCGTGATCGTCTTGTTTATAGCAGCGTACGTTGATGCTATCCAGGACCTTAACATTGCTCAGAATGTCTAGCGCGCTGCGGTTTGCGACATCTATAGCAAGGATGTTCTTTCGGGCGTTGATCCTTACATCTTTGATCTGACCCGGAACAAGTGCCTCGAGCGACACAGATGTGGCCTGGCGGTTGATCCGGTTTAGATTGTCGCTAGCAGCCACAGGCACAAATAAAATTGTGAGGTCTGATGGCTTTCGCGTAGGGATCACAGTTGCCTTACTTGTGGACGGAGATGTCCTGACGAGCCGTCTCTTTGCTTTGTTCTTCACTACGGGCACGAAGTCACTATCATCCGAGGTTTCATCACTGGGTGCTGAGTAGATCACAGTGTCCTCGCTGTCGGTGTCACTCGGGTGACTAGACCGCTTTCTCGGAGCGGCTGCTGTTGACGTAGAAGGACCAGGGGCCCCTCCAGGTGACTCCACGTCCATCGCCGTAGTTAAGGGAGCGGCGTCTCCCACAAGGTAGCTTCAAATTCGCAGAGACAAAAAAGCAGCGTTCCACACAGCGGACACTTCGTCGTCGTCCTTGCCTTGCCAAAGTGACATACATACCAAGGTGACACATACAGGCACAATCGCACAAGTCAAAGCATTTCACCAATTGCACGGTGATCTACCGGTCGACTTCGAAGGCCGCTCGCTTGACGCGCCTGCGCGACAGCAGTGGTAGCCGGCCTCCACATTGATGCGGTACAAGACAGCTTTAGCAGAGCGTTTACGGTCCGCTCCGCTTAGACCGCTGTATCCTAACAATTTGCACATAGCTTTTGAGCGCAACGCTCGCGGGAACGCTATTATTCGTGCGCACAGCTCTCATACCGACAGCGAAAAGTACAGAACGCTGTCCACGTTAACCGACTGAGAGTTGCGTTAGCGTGCATCTACTTCTTGGGAAGGCGCGCTTCATCAATAAGCGAAGTCAACGCAGTTCTTGCAGCCACTGGGGGGTTCGCGTGAAATGCGAGCGTAACGGAGTGCAACCGACGCTCCGCTAAAACTGAGTACGAACATGAGAAGACGGCACGAAATGCACGGTGGCAACTACCGGTTCGTCGCTCTCGCGCGAAGCGAGGTCGCAACGGGCACGGAGAGCCGACTAACCGAGTCAAGCTCAGAGGGCGCGAGGTGACAGACAATTAAAGAAGCGCTTAACGAACCCAAATTTAACGAGAGTAGCGATGGGAGCTTGTTGGTTGTTCATCTTGAAACGAGCCAATTGTAGTGCCTACAGGGAACAAGGACACGAGAAGGCACAAAGGAGACACACACGTAGCGCTACGTGTGTGTATTACTTCGCGTATTCTCGTGTTCTTGTTCCCTATTAGCGCTACAACTCGCCCGATCGAACATAACGCGAAACGTTTGCTGAGGCTGAAATTTGTTTTAAAGGAAGGTCATGAGAACCTCGCGTTATATTCGTTCAAATGCGGTATATGAAAGTGAGGAGTGGCGGTGAATATCAACGTGAGTGACTGTCGGCTAGTGTGAGTGGAGGCGAGCGTGTATGAGCATGTGTGGGCGTCAGTAGAGAGAGAGAGAGAAAATAATGCAGAGAAAGGCAGGGAGGTTAACCAGAGGTAGTTCCGGTTGGCGTCAGTTTGTTTGAATGGAACCGACTGTGAACACAAGTGAGTGTTTGCGAGCACGAGTGAAAACGTGAGTGAGTGCACATGGGTGTGAGCGAGTACATAAAATAGAAAAACTTTTGCTGAGTGATCATGAATGAGTATCCGCTTATCCAGCCTGCCTTTGGGGAAAGTGCGCCGTATCCTCTGTGAGGCTAACTTCCCTGCCAATTCAGTCCTCGTACCACAACGTCTGCAATAGGATGGCAAGTTCATAACTGCCTTTTGTGACAGCAGAGCAACCGGACGACTCACAAAAGTGAAGAGAGTCACCGGGTAAGCGCTTGATGTCCCGCGGCCTTATCGTCTGCGCCTGTCGCATGTTTTTCGCGGCTGAAGAAAAATGCATATCCTTATTCTTCGCCCGCTCTCCGGACAAGCAGAGTTCGCCAAAAACTACGTGTGCCAGGCGATGAGCAGTGATTTCAACGTAAAAGTGGACAATTTCATTAGCCAAGCATGGAAAGTTACTGGTTGCCGGTGACCAAAGTTATCGTCATCATTAATCAGTTCAATTGTGTCCGATACGGTAAAAAAGGCATCTTCGAACTACCTCCTATCACCCATTTCTTGCGCCATATGACACTACCTCATGCGCCTACAAATTTTCTAATTGCATTTCACCACCTACTTCTCTGCCGTCCTTGACTGAGCTTCCGTTTTCCTGGCTGCCATTCTGTAATGCTAACAAATTAAACAACACACTGGTTGTATATTTCTCTTGCGCAATACTTTGTTACGTATAGATAAGTATATTGACATAACCAAAGTTATGTAGCTTTGTAAACCAGTGTGTCGAACCCAATCTTGAACCATAAATAAATAAATAAAAAAAACCGTACCCTAACCGGAATTCTAGCCCGAAGTGAACCCGAACCAAAATCGATATTCTTAGAACGAGCCTCAGCCCTAATCGAACATGAGCCAAAAATAATAATTGTTACTGGTTTGCTTCCTAACGCATAGGATGCAAATGTGTGCTAAATACTTACACAATTCTTCAAAGTATTTATTCTTCTGTAGGCGCACCCCACGAGTACATCACTACGGCTCACGAGTTGCGCTATGAGCGAGAATGGGGATACGCGATAGGCACGCGCTGATAGCTGTACGGCCACCTCAGCACAGACGCTTGCACTTCTGAACACGGCCGTGCCAGTTGCTTCTGTGGCCGAAATGTTGCTTCAGGGGCACCACAGAACCGCCCTTTCTGTTTAAGCTCCCACTCCGGCCCAGCTCGCCACCATAAGTGGATAAACAGTAAAGCATACACGCTGGGACACGCAGGGAGCAAAAAGGATGGCTAACTCGAGAACGGAAAATACGAAAATCAACTAGTTGATCAGATCTGCTATTTTTTAAACAAAATGACGCAGCTTCGACCGAAAGGCGAAGCATCGATTGCGATAGCAAATTAGTAGGCAGCTATAGGAAGTAATGATAGTAGCTTTATCGGCCATATAAACTTGTGAACATTCGCCTACTGACTAGATTAACAAGCATGCTGTCAGCGCGCACAAGCAACCATGAACACATCACACTCGATGAGCGCGGACACTCCCTGTCAAAACGCTGGTGTGAGCAAGCGCGGCAGCAGCGGCGAGCGAAGTGACCTTCATGCGGTCTATCGCTTCAACGCAAGAGCGGCGAGAACACAGCGCGCACAAAGGTATGAGCCGTCCGCAGATGCCTGCAGTGCAAAGTACGCACCTGTTGGCAGTGTCGATCGACACCGGCTCGCCTCCCTCCTGCGCAGCCTGATCGCTTTCGTCCATACATGGCGCGCGACATTGAGCCGCCATCGTAAGGTCCCCTTGCGGCCGGTCGCGAAATGCGCAGTTGCTGCCGAAGCACAACGCCGCGCCGGCTCCCTCCCTCCCTCCTAACCACCCACGGCCTTTCACGCGACCGAAGACGGCGCGTTTGCTCTCCGCTTCCTTCCTTCGCGCGCGCCAGATTGAGCCGCGATCGTCGGCTTACCTGGCGTGCTTTAACTCACACGTACAGCATACGACGCGCGGCGACGGTGTTAACACCCTTGGAATTTATATGAAACATCACAGCGACGCCGACGAGGGATGCCGTCAATTTCTCAGTGTGTGGTGACAACGGCTGTGAACGCACAGCAAAATTTCTTATGTTGCCTGTCACGGTTCAGCGCACGTTCGGCATCCCCAAGCAGAGTACAACGTGCTCTTCAATTTTTAAATCTCAATCCCGGGATACAATGAGCGCGATATGGAGAACTGGGCCCATGTTTAGTCAACGCAAGACTCTCCGCCACGTGCAGCTGTGCAAAGATCGCCGCTGCGTTTAGCACAGGCTGTCTTTGTTCACCGTTCCGGATCATCAATGTCATCATCTGCTTGTATTCATGCGAAAGCATCAAATGTCCCATTGAGAGAAAAAGCCGGTGCCTGCTGCAGAGAAACGGCTTCTAAATTCCCATTGGCTGTGACGTCACGTCACGTGCGTGCCTCAATGGAGCAGAGCGCTAGAAATGGAACACCTGCTGCGGCACTAGCGCACCAGATGTTTCGTGAGCGGAGAGGCCATTGCTCTTCCTTTGCAGTTTTACACCAACAGTGGTCAAGCGTACATAGAAATGAGTCAACAACAAGAAAGAAACGGCAATTACAAAAAAAATGCAGTAAGCATGAATAACAACAGAAGTAAGCAAGGAGCAGATGCAAATAATAAATAAGTTTAATTATGGGCATATTCAATTACGGGGTTTTAGGTGCCAAAACCACGATATGATTATGCTGCACGCCGTAGTGGGAGACTCGTAATTAATTTCGCCCAGCCGAGGTTCTTTAACGTGCACCCAATGCATGGTACACGGGATGTTTCGGATTTCGCCCCCTTAGACGTGTGGCCACCGCGGCCGGGATTCGATCCCGCGCTCTCGGCTTTAGCAGCTCAGCGCAAAAGCCAGTACATTTCAATGGCAGGTAAACATGAACATGAAAGAGTAATTACCACGATAGGAATAATAGTGAGCACCAAAGGCGAAGAAAGTACATATTCGACACATCAAATTGGCGCTGTAGGCAATAACATACAAGTACAAGCCCTAGTACATACTAAAAGAAGCAGGATCATTTGGTACACAGATGTAAAGATTTAAAAGGGAATCACAACAACCAGAAGAAAAAAAAAACGAGCGAGGTAGCTTTATCGCATAATATCCGCTGGGACCACTTTCAATTTTACAGCGGTGGTGGTGTTCTCAGCAACGGCTGGTAAGGTGTTCCAATCCTTTGCCGTCTGGACGAAAAATACAAAATGCACAGAAATGGGGGCATGTGAGAATGAGCGGTTTTTGTGAGGACTTATACTATGAGCGACAGTCGGTGAGCGGGGGTGATGACGGAGTGGTTAACTGACGCGTGATAAAATTTGTTAAAAACGCAACGTCTCGAAATTTTGCCGAGGCATTGAAGGCTGAGGAGGTTGGTCCGTTCTTTTAATGCTGTGATACTTGTTAAATAAGTGTGGTTGCAACAAATGAACATGGTAGCGCGATTTTCTATTCATTTGAACATCTTTGAAAGTTACTCTGGTCAAAGTTCCAAACCTTTCTCATAGAGAATGAGGTGGGGCGCAAAAGTTATGACTCAAACAAGCAAAATGTGACGTTTACCTAGTGCTTCATATGGTGAAAATACTCCATTGCAAGAAAAAGTGAGCGATGCGCCATGGCCTACGATATATCATGTATTAAATCCACTTTTCAAGCCAATCCTTAAGTTTCCTCATTCCGTAAGACAAGGGCACAGGCAAAGAAGAACACGACACTGGCGTTACTTTTCCAAACATGAAATACCACCAACTCGCCGAAGTTCTCTTGCAGTGTTATTCTTAAGTATGACTACCGTTTCCTTGGAGAACATTTGGTAGCGTAAAAACGAGAATTCTTCCAATATGTGTAATGTTCCGTAAATTACCTAAAAAGCACACTGAGTAACTTAATTGAGCTGAACAGGCGAATTAACAATAAGTCTTTTAAAGCAAGCCCAAATAAGCAGCATGCACAGCTTGTCCGAAAACAGTAAAATGAAGCCCAATGTTAATTTCTAAGAAACGTTATGAGTGGAGTCCGTCCGTCCGTCCTTCCAAGGCACCAGCGGCGGTGGCAGCACTTACGACTTTGTCACAATCAGCTTTTGCGGATTCTCCAATGCCGAGCTGGTCAGCAGCATCTCCCACTGGTCATGCGTTGCGTTTCGGTTGGGGAAGTTATGATTTTTTTTTTGGAAGGCCCACATGGTGTGGTATACGGTAGCTCGCTCTGTACAGAACAGACAAAGAGATTGATGAAGTGTGGAGTACATCGCAGGGAGGAGTGTGAGGTGAGGGTAAGTGCTGGTCTGGAGTTGCCTCCAGAATGTGGCTTCAGCTCTGATGAGAGTTTTACTGAAAAGTAAAATAATCAAAATAGAGTTCTCTCTCTCTCGCTTTCAAGGAGCCGACTTAGACATGCATCCCGTTCTGTTAATGGTACACTTTATGCGTCATGTTTTTCTACACAGATAGCGTAGAAATAAAATTTTTAATAACCGCGGAGAGAAAAGGATGCATTCTACTAGGCATGGAACGCTAGCTTGTGTGAATCAATGATGGCAATGACTGTCGCTTTGTTCTTTTAGCTGTCGACGCGAGTTTTCTTTATTGATTTGAATGCTCTAGTCCAGTAAGACAGAAAATCTCGCCACGCAAATGCAGTGGTGAACGACAGAGTATGCATAAGATTACCGTTTTCGCTGTTAATATAGATACAACGCAAGCAACTCCCCGCCCCACGCGACTCCCCCACTCCCTGCCTCCTTATCTGCTACTCCGAAAAGAAATATAAACAGAAAGAAATCAGGGTAAGCGATCGCGCAAGTTCACAAGCTATTAGTCAAATGTAAAAGCCTGAGCCGTGCTTACAATGAGCGGAGCCGGCACCCTTTAGTTCTCATCGTCTGGGGAACGAAATAAATTGCACAAGGAGGCTTCTCTGCAGAATAATGCTTGCAGTGGGGAAGCCAAATTTTCAGGCGCCTGTTTATGTGAGCGCAGTCCAATCTGAAAGCTTGCCAAACTATTGATATCACCTTCAGTCAAAGCGCATGCATTTCTGTACAAGAATTCTATTTTCCAACAAATTTCTT
Organism: Dermacentor albipictus; assembly: GCF_038994185.2. NCBI lineage: Eukaryota > Metazoa > Arthropoda > Arachnida > Ixodida > Ixodidae > Dermacentor > Dermacentor albipictus. The sequence goes on along the minus strand of NC_091828.1, from coordinate 24,462,313 downwards.
CCTTGTACCTATTCCGACGCAATATTATACATCTTTTCTATAAATTGCTTCCATATTAGGAATATCATAAGAAGCCAACAAACACTGACACCAAGGACAACATAGGGGAAATTACTTGTGCGTAATAAATGAAATGAAGAAACGATAAATTAATGGAAATTAAAGTGGATGAAAAACCAACTTGCCGCAGGTGGGAAACGAACCGACAACCTTCGCATTTCGCGTGCGATGCTCTACCAATTGAGCTACCGCGGCGCTGTTTCCCCATCCACTTTCTTGGGTATTTATGTGTCCTAGTAGAACCCTGGGAGTGTTAGCCAGCGCCACCACTCACAGACCTTGGCGGCGGACGTGGAACGTCCTTCTTGCCGCAGGCGTCACGAGAACGTGAAAGGCAACTGGTCAATAAACCCACATCTGCGGCAAGTTGGTTTTTCATCCGCTTTAATTTTCATTAATATATCGTTTCTTCATTTCATTTATTAAGCACAAGTAATTTCCCCTATTTTGTCCTTGGTGTCAATGTTTGCTGGCTTCTTATGATATGACTAATAAAAATCGGGCCCCTCGGTTAACCCCCTTTCTTCTCGTTTATTCCATATTAGGAAGCAACTCAACACAACGTTGTATCATGTTAATGAAAACTGCAAATTAGGTTTGTGTAAGCTGTGTATTTTGTTTCCGTCGGATTGTTTTGGAACGGTCGTTAGCACGCCACGAGGCGATTGCGACTTGTGGCCAAACTGAGACGCTTTCTACGTCGCAGCCCGTCCATCCGTCCGCCCACCCGTCCGTCTGCCCACCCGTCCGTGCGTCCGTCCGTCCGTCCGACCGACCGACCGACCGACCGACCGACCGACCCACCGACTGACCGACCGACCGACCGGCCGACCGACCGACCGACCGACCGGCCGGCCGTCCATCCATCCATCCATCCATCCATCCATCCATCCATCCATCCATCCATCCATCCATCCATCCATCCATCCATCCATCCATCCATCCATCCACCCTTCCATCCATCCATCCATCCATCCATCCATCCATCCATCCATCCATCCATCCATCCATCCATCCATCCATCCATCCATCCATCCGTCCGTCCGTCCGTCCGTCCGTCCGTCCGTCCGTCCGTCCATCCATCCATCCATCCATCCATCCATCCATCCATCCATCCATCCATCCATCCATCCATCCATCCATCCATCCATCCATCCATCCATCCATCCATCCATCCATCCATCCATCCATCTCATTGTCATCATATACTAGTCGTCATCCTATTTTTCCTCACGCCTAGCTTTAATGTCGTCGCTGTCGTCGTTATACAATCATCAGCATTTTAGAACCGTCATCTCACTGTCATCATACAGCCTTTATTTTTCTGTTGAGTGCATTCCTTCGTCATTTCGTCGTCGTCGTGCCGCCAGAGTGGACAGATACTGTAGGCAGGGTCTGTCGCATATAGCCGAAACAACGGAACTACGAGAATGACCACTAGATATTTTATATAAACGTGGCTTCAGCAAAAGTATCTGTCTCTGCATTGGTTGAGTGCTAATCGCATTGCTATCGACAGTCTGCGTGAGACGGGTTCTGCCATAATATTTTCTTGTCGCAATGTCAACTAGAATATTGGCTATCCCTGTTTGCTCTCTGATCCACACCACTCCCTTCCATTCTGGGCATGTCCTGGGCATGAGCCGCTCTTCAACTCAGCCTCTTCGGTGCAAACTTGGGTGACTCAGTATATGCCAGTGGGTATGTTTCGCGGTTCGATGAACCTCTGTGCTACTGAGTCGTCGTCATCATCATTATCATTATCATCATACTGGTCACGCCCGCTGCAGGGCAATGGAAGGAAAGAAGGAAAACTTTATTTGGTCCTGCAAGTAGTGATAAATAACCACTAAGCCGGCCGCTCAAAGGCCTCTCCCATACTTCTCCAACTACCCAACTAATCACGTACTAATTGTGGCCATGTTGTCCCTGCAAACTTCTTAATCTCATCCGCCCACCTAACTTTCTGCCGCGCCCTGCTACGCTTCCCTTCCCTTGGAATCCAGTCCATAACCCTTAATGACTATCGGCTATTTTCCCTCCTCATTACATGTCCTGCCCATGCCCATTTCTTTTGCTTGATTTCAACTAAAATGTCATTAACTCGCGTTTGTTCCCTCACCCAATCTGCTCTTTTCTTATCCCTTAACGTTACGCGCATCATTCTTCTTTCCATAGCTCGTTGCGTCGTCCTCAATTTAAGTAGAACCCTTTTCGTAAGCCTAGAGGTTTCTGCCTCATACGTGAGCACTGGTAAGAGACAGCTATTATACACTGTTCTCTTGAGGGATAATGGCAATCTGCTGTTCATGATCTGAGAATGCCTGCCAAGCACACCCCAGCCCATTATTTTTCTGATTACTTCAGTCTCACGATCCGGATCTGCAGCCACTGCCTGCCCTAAGTAGATGTATTCTCTTACCACTTCCAGTGCCTCGCTACCTATCGCAAACTGCCGTTCTCTTCCGAGACTGTTAAACATTACTTTAGTTTTCTTCAGATTAATTTTTAGATCCACCCTTCTGCTTTGCCTCCCCAGGTAAGTGAGCATGCATTGCAATTGCTCCCCTGAATTACTAAGCAAGGCGATATCATCAGCTAATTGCAAGTTTATTTATTTATTTATTTATTTGTACCTCAAATACCCCATTTGGGGTTTTACATGAGGGGTGGGCATATTTAGATAATATTTTCAATAAATGCCTTGAACGATGAATGACTGGAGTGGTGCACCACTTCAGCAGGTAGATGATTCCAGTCTTTCGCTGTTTGAATGAAGAGAGTTAAGATGAGCGGAGGTGCGAGCTGGAGGGGGATAAACAGCCTTTGAATGGCTATGGCGGGATGAGTGCGATGCGCAGGCGTGATGTCGGCCTGATGAAGTAGTGAGTGATAAAATTTGTAAAAGAGGCACAGTCTTGCTGTTTTGCGGCGCTGCTCGAGGGTTGGAAGTTTCAGAGGTGATTTAAGTTTAGTAACGCTAGTGTGGTAAGAGTAGTCAGAATGAAGGAACCTTGCTGCACGATTCTGTGTGGATTCTAGTGCTGTTGCCAGGTTAGATTGGTGTGGGTCCCACACTGAGCATGCGTATTCTAGTTTGGGTTGAACGATTGTTAAGTATGCGAGTAGTTTTACTGAGTGCGGAACAAGACGTAGATTACGGCGCAGGTAGTTTAGTACACGATTGGCATCATTGCTAATGTTGCAAATGTGCGAGGACCAACTGAGGTTATTGGACAAGTTAACGCCTAGGTATTTATATGAAGTCACATCACATATTTCCGAACCGGCGATGATGTAATTAGCTGAAATAAATGATTGGCGACGATGGAAAGTAAGTAGTGACATTTTTTTGATGTTGAGGGACATTAGCCAATTATTACACCAAGTTTCAATGACGTTAAGGTCGGACTGTAGAGCGCGAGAATCAGCGTCGTTAGTAATAGGACGATAGGTTACACAATCATCAGCAAATAAACAAATTTTGGAAGAACAACCTATCGGTAAGTCGTTAATGTATATTAAGAAGAGTAGTGGCCCCAGGACTGTGCCTTGTGGCACGCCAGATATAACCGGTGATAAGATAGACGAGCATTGGTTAGCGTAAACGAACTGTTGACGGTTAGTGAGAAAGTTGCGTATCCATTAACCCTCGTAACCCTCGTAACACGAGTGTTAAGATTAATACACGATAGTTTTAGAAAGAGCCGTTCATGAGGAACCTTGTCGAAAGCCTTTTGGAAATCTAGGAAGAGGGCGTCTATGCGTATGTTTTGATCAAGATGCGAGCTGATGTCATTAACGAATAGGGCTAGTTGAGTCTCGCAGGACATGCCTTTCTGAAAACCGTGTTGATTAGGATTAAAGAAATTAGCAGATGTTAGGAAGTTTACAATATGAGAATAAATTATATGCTCCATTAGTTTAGAACAAACACTGATGAGGGAAATTGGACGGTAATTGTGGCACGATGATGATGATCCTTCTTTTGGTACGGGAATTATCTTACCTATTTTCCAGTCTTGCGGCACCACTCCAGATGATAATGATTGCTGAAAGATATGACACAAAAATACACTAAAGATGTGCGCGGTGTTCTTAAGCATTATGGAATTGATGCCGTCGATGCCGGCTGAGGATGGTAATTTGAGGGATTCAATCAGCTTGGTGAACCATGTGCTTCGCTTGTTATGTCAGGCATCGTTGGGTTGTTGAGGTAAGGACAGTCTGGGAGGTCAGTGTTAGGTTCAGAAGTGAACACGAAAGAGAAGACAGAGTTTAGTACTTCAGACACTTTATGGTCTGGGACACGGTTATTATCGTTATCATATAATCGTAATGGTTTACGGTTATTTGGGTTAATGTATTTCCAGAATTGTTTGGGATTGTTTTGCAGCATGTTAGGGAGTGTAGTTGAGTAGAAGGTTCGCATAGCTGTTGCGGCCAAAGGATCAAACTCCTTTTCAGTGACGTATTATTTTTCCCAGGCCGGAGCGGTATTGGAACGCGTGGCTTTACGAAACAATCTTTTCTTTTTATTGTTTAGTCGTTTTAATGTGTTGTTGAACCATGGGGACGAAGGTCGCTCTGTTAAAATGATGGTTAGTATGTAAGTCGTAGAGAGTTCGATCATTTTATTCTTAAAAAGCGTCCAGTTGGCGTCTACTGTGTGCTTCGGGAAATCTATAATGAACCACTTGTAAAACTCGGTTAGTGCATTGTTGATGCTCATGTAATCACCTTTATGGTAGAGTGTTATTTTCTTTTTTGATTTTTTGCAATGCGGTAGCTGCCAGGATAATTCTGCATGTAGTACCGAGTGATCACTTAGTTCTGGTAGATGTGTTATAGAAGAAACACTGTCGGGATGGGATGTTAAGATAAGGTAGAGTATGTTAGAGCACTGTTCGTTTTTCCGCGTTGGGGTAGATACTAGCTGCGCCAAACCAAAAGTGAGGCATGTGTTAAGAAAATTACATTCAAGGTTATTTTTAGATAGTGTTGTGGCTGGTTCGGACCATGTTATATCAGGAAAGCTAAAGTCACCTAAGAGGAGTAGTTGCGCATGATTAAATGACTTCGTAACAGTTTGCAGTGCCTCGTAAAAGTGAATAGTGAAGGAAGCATCTGCATCGGGGGGTCGATAGCATACACTGATAATAGTTTGTAGATATAAAGAACTGCACAATAAGAATAAGATTTCTAGAGGTGAAGTGATATTGATAATGGAACAACAAAGGCTGCGATGGGCAGCTATAAGAACACCTCGTCCACGTTTGCCTACACGATCCCGCCTAAAATGTCAAAATCAGGAAGGAAAGAATTAAGCTCTGTGTTATCGACGGTAGAATTCAGCCACGTTTCTGTTAGTACAAGAAGCTTACAATCACAAGAATCGATAAGGCTACAGAGTGCTTTGCGTTTGGGCAACAAGCGTCTAATGTTAGTATAAACGAATGATACAGGGATGATATCTGCTTTTGCGATAGTGCGTGATGGTAGGTATGAAGTTCATATAACTCTATTTGTAGTGTTATCATACTTGTAAGTTCTGTTATTCACGATTAGCTTATCGTACCGGAGTTTGAAAGGTTTCTGTTGCGACTTGCCGAACTCGATTAGTTGTTTACGTGCATGCCAAGTGTTAGCTGAGTAGTCTTCCGATATGCTGTAGCTGGACCCTCTAAGTTGTTTAGCATTTGAAAGAATATGTTGTTTTACTTTGAAATGAGCTAATTTGATAATTATGGGTCTGTTTCTAAGGTATTCTTCTATACTAAGGTATTCTCCATTAACTATTATCCACAGTTCTTCCCGATCCAGGTCTCTGAATACCTCCTGTAAACACGCTGTGAATAGCATCGTATCTCCCTGCCTGACGCCTTTCTTTATTGGTATTTTGTTGCTTTCTTTATGGAGGACTACGGTGGCTGTGGAGCCGCTATATATATATTTCAGTTTTTTTACATACGGCTCGTCTACACCCTGATTCCGTAATGCCTCCATGACTGCGGAGGTTTCGACTGAAGCAAACGCTTTCTCGCAATCAATGACAGCTATACATAAGGGTTGGTTATATTCCACACATTTCTCTAGCATCTGATTGATAGTGTGAATATGGTCTATTGTTTAGTATCCTTTACGGAATCCTGCCTGGTCCTTTGGTTGAGAGAAGTCTAAGGTGTTCCAGATTCTATTTGCGATTACCTTGGTAAATACTTTGTAGGCAACGGACAGTAAGCTGATTGGTCTATAATTTTTCAAGTCTTTGGCGTCCCCTTTCTTATGGATTAAGATTATGTTGCCGTTCTTCCAAGATTCCGGTACGCTCGAGGTCATGAGGCATTGGGTATACAGGGTGGCGAGTTTTTTCTAGAACAATCTGCCCACCATCCTTTAACAAATCTGCTGTTACCTGATCCTCCCCAGCTGCCTTGCCCCTTTGCATCGCTCCCAAGGCTTTCTTTACTTCTTCCGGCGTTACCTGTGGAATTTCAAGTTCCTCTAGACTATTCTCTTTTCCATTATGCTACTGAATATGTACTGCTTTTCTGTAACAAGAGAGAGAGAAAGCAAGGAGAAGGAAGGCATAGCGATCAAGCCGACTAGCGTTCGCTTTGCTACCTTACACTGTGGGAAGGGAAACAGGGAATATAAAGAAGAAATAGGACGAGAGTCAACACTGCGTGTCCACGCTGCACTACGTGCAGCAAAGTGTCTTGCAACCAAAGTTCAAGAAAGTACCCTGTCAATACATTGGGCTACCGTCATTCTGCTGTCGGAAGCTAACCTTGGTGCTTTCCCATGGATGGTGATGCGCGTTGAAGTCGTCTGGGATGACTAAGCCGCCATTGGTTGTTAGCAGTACGTCGCAGTGCTAGACGGCAAACCTTTGGGGTGCACCGTGGCTTTCTTTTACTTCATGCGAATACAATGCGGGAGGTGGGCCATTGTGCTTACTCAAGAGTTGCAAGAAAAAAAAATGTTATTCGATGTTGGGTGGAATCGGACCCGCGTCACATATATTAAGAAATTTTACTTTGAGCTTATATTTGCTTACGTCCCACGCGAGTTCATCGTGAGAACGCGAGAGAAGCCCAGCAGGTTCATGCATGTCGTGTTTTTGGCGGTCCACCATGGTGTGTCGCTACATTTGCTTCATTGCTAATTGCATTAACGTGGACATTCATCGCGACATAGGTTCTGCCAGATTTTTGTGCATATGGGCCCGGTACAGTGAGGTTTTCTTCCAA